>NW_024429189.1:96065840-96410840 GCF_017639785.1 Mesocricetus auratus | reverse complement strand
TTGGTTAAATTACACCAAGGGGACGCTTTTTTATTTCTTTTCCTCAATACAACACCTGTGAATTATCCTTAATACAACCCTGTGACTCAGGGTTTATCATTGATGCATTCAAACCAATGCAAGTACAAACTTAGGGATGAAGAAGAGCATAGAATATTCCAGAATTATAGTTTGCTGGTACATTTGGAGTGTGGAGGACTCAGAGATTGCAGAGACAGTGGCAGGAGACAGACTATAGGGGGATTTGCGGGTCTCCCAGGTTCAGGAATTTAGTTTATTCAAAGGTCACAGCAGATGCTATTGGTGAGGTTGGTAGGTACCAAGGGCAGAGCTGATGACTGACACCCATTAAAACCTGTTACAAGAATCCAGGACAAAGAGACTAAGGGACTCGGCAGATTTAATGACACTTCAGAGGTGGAATTTTCAGTGATGAAAAACTGTCAGCAGCTGCGTTTACCTAGCACCTCCACCTGGGAACTTTGGTGAGCAGCCCCAGGCCTGGGCATGGTGCCCCTCAAGTGTGAACCTAAGATGCATCCCAGTTCCAGCTAGAAGGAGTCAGCTTCTGCTGGAGGAGGCTCGGCCCCAACCCTGAACACAGGCTCAGGCTCCAAATGAGCTTTCTGCTTGGAGCTTTAATATACTAAAATAACTGTGGAGCCAGGTGTGGTGGCTCCTGTCTGTGATCTCAGCATTTGGGAAACTAGGGCAATAAATTGCCATAAATTTGAGGCCAGCCTGGGCTGTGGCATGGGGAAGAGGGAGCACCCAGGACTAAGAAGAAGAAAAAGGGAATGGCCACATGGGCTGGCCAATGTCCAGTCCAAGCAGAGATTCCAGATAGCAAAAGTTCTCATGTGTATGAGGGCTGACCATGTCTCCCTGCAGCCCCCTACCTTCCCTTCCTTCTCACTGTTTAAAACATCCAATCAAAATATAAATAAACGTATACAGGAGACAAAGAAAACCTTGTGATATTGGGGGACCTCTAGCTTTTGGATACTAATCTGATAAGGGCCTACCAGTCACCATGACACAGTAAACTGCTTTCTGGCCTAAAGCAGCTTAGCTGGCTTGTTTCTTGGTCTGGTTTGGTTTCCAGATTGGTGGTGACTAGAGTAAGGTCCTGACTCAAACAAACAGAAATGGCTACTGAGCCAGACTGCCTCTCGGTGATCGCTGGGTGAAATAGGTGTTATAGAAGAAAGTCAAAGTGTGGTAAAACTGATGTTATAAAGGATTTAATAACAGCTTTTCTTAGTGGATATTGAGTGGAATTGAGCTAAGGCAGCTCTGCCCCCAAATACCTAAAATATAAGTAGTATGCTAACCAGGCCTGTTAGAGAGAAGCAAATTTTAGCAAGCTAGGATGTAAATGGCCACCAGGGTCCACCAGTCATTAGACTGTTTCTGTAACAAAGGAGACAGCCCTGACTTACAACTAGCCACTAGGTCTATCCCTCAAGTCACAGCACAAGGGAGACAGTGCAGGGTCATAACCATCATTAAGTCTGGTCTGCCATTAAGTCCCCTGTGCCAGGTGGGCAAGATGACCCTTGGGAACAACTATTCAGAAGAGAACAATAATGGTACACTAAGAAGTCATTATGGCAATATGTAATATCTTTGTATGTAACTTTTCTATCTGCAGCAGTATCTGGGCTTGCAGTCACCTGTCTTCGTTTAAACCGTTCAAAGTGTCAAGACCCAAGAGAGGTTTAAGGAAGACAGTGTTGGTAGAATGCACAAACTCAGGGTGTTCATGTGTGGTAAAATCTGCTTAAGCCTGACTCTTTTTGGCCAGGCGCATCAGTAAAAACCCTTCCTTCGTCTCTAAGTGTAGAGTGATCTCTCGTGGAGAAGGCATGTTATTTCTATAATTTAGGAACAGAAACCATCCCAAGGCATGGAATACAGGTGGTGAACAAGACTTGACTTGATACTACCAGTGTTCCCATCCCAGAGAGTCCCAGGCTACAGAGTCTGAAGAATAGTAAGACTGTTCTCATTGGACCTCTTTCCGCTGACTGACCCAGGAGGAAACAGACCCTGCCAGGCGGAAACAAACTGTTGAAGGTTACAAGGAGGGATGGGGGCAGAATCTAGGGCTTCTAACCCCTATCTCGAATCTGTGATTCATGACTCTTGGCTTTCTCTTTCCTAGGGGATTAAAGAGGCACACAGTGCAGACTCACAGAATACCTCACGATGCTTTTGACCTTAAAGAGCAAAGCTGCAACTCAAAATGCTTACATCCTAAAGGCTTTCAGAGCATGACATCAGCAGCCCTAGGAACATGCTTCGAGTACAGAACGCTTTACTAGAGACAGGCTCAAAGGCAGGCAGGCAGGCAGACAGACAGACAGAGACAGACAGACAGACAGACAGACAGACAGACAGACAGAGACAGACAGACATGCAACCACTGAGGGTGGGGTCTGCCTATCTGTGATTAATGCCTGTTCAAGGTGGAGGCCCAATGGCTTACACAGTAAAGGTGTCCATGATCTCACAAAACAAAAAAGACCCAAGGCTTATCACTTCAGTGGCTTGACCATTTTATAGGATACACATTCCATCCATCTCCTTACCCTTCTCTCATCTTCAGTGTGTGGGTCTCTGCCCAGTCCCTCTCAGTCCTTGGGTGGCCGATCTGTGGGCAGTTTTACTATGACTTCCTGGAGCAAGTTCCTCCAAATATCAGGGTTTGTTTTGTTTTAAGATTTGTTTATTTTGTATACAGTATTCTGTATACATGTAGCACAGCAGACCAGTAGAGGGCACCAGATCTCATTACAAATGGTTGTGAGCCATTATGTGGTTGCTAGGAATTGAACTCAGAACTTCTGCAAGACCAGCTAGTGTTCTTAACCACTGAGCCATCTCTCCAGTCCCCCAAATATCAGTTTTAATCAATGAGAAAACCATTCGGAAAATTTCCCCGTGTCACATGCCCATCTCAAGTCAATCACGGGACAGGAAAAGAGCTAGGGTTGGTTAGGAGTAACCTCCTGTTACAGGGAGACAGGGCCCAATGATAAAAAGCCCAGGTCTGAGCTTCCCCACTTCTAAATCTTGGTTCTGTCATTTACTAGCTCTCCACCTTTGGTCAAGTTACTTAAGCTCTGTGCCTCACTTTTATAAGCTGTGAAATGGGCATAAAATAAATATCTCTTGATTACAAGAAGAATTCAGTGAGTTTCTACTTGCACAATACCTAAAGCAACACCTGGTTGTGTAAGAGTACATTAAGTAAATATTACACACACTCCTTTAACTTACAATTAAAAATTAAACACAGAGCATGAGGACTTCTAGGAATGATACAGATATGAGTTCCTCATTCTCAGTTTCAGTTTTGTTGTTATTGTTGCAAAATACTCCATTTTATGAATTCATAATTTATTTAACGATTAAGTTGCTTGAATCTCTTCACTATTGCAAGCAGTGCTTCAAGGGATGATTGTGGAGGGTTGGGAGCGTATATTTAGGATGAATCTTTTTGAAATAAATTCCTGGGTTCAAGTATTTATGTATCTGTAATTCTGATGAAACCTGCTACATTTCCCTCCACATAGATTATATCCACTTAAACGCCACCAGTACTATGTAAGGTGCACGCCTCCCTCAGGTGCCAGATCTCAATACCTCTCATCTTCCTGCCAACCCCCACATGTTGATGCAATCATTTTCCCAGGGGAAAATAGATTCAAGTGATGTGAGTCTCCCCAACAGCAATCCACAGCTCGCAGAGCACTTCCCTTCCTGGACTGGGTGACCCTTTGTGTCCCTTACTGTGCGCAGTGCACAGCAGCTCCCAGGATGCTCTCGATCTCAGATGCTCCTGTTGGCCCCAACTTTGCCTGCTGTGGGGGAAGATCTGGAAGTACCTGCCAGTATGTCTAGGGGTTAATTTACTGCTATCGGTCACTGAGGTGACCAGGAATCTTGCTATCCCCACTCCCCTGCCCATTAAGGTCTGACCCTTGGAAGAGCTAGCCCAAAGTGGGACTTGGAGGTAACACACCATGCCTGACTCCTGCCTTCACCTCTAATCACCCTCCCACAATTTTCTAGAAAATGGTTCGGTTTAAGTCACTTTTGCAGGAATCTCTGTCTCAAGGTCAACTTCTGGGAAGCCCAAGCCAGGACACTTTCATTGTCTCCATTCTTCCTTGTCACTGGGTCCATTCTACACATGAGGGGCAAAAAAAGCTGTTTGAGAAGTGGCTAGCTGGAACTTACACAGTGACCAGGTGGCCTGGACCTGAACCATCAGGCCTTCTATACATATCTTCAGATGGAGAATGGAGACCCTAGTCCTGTCTGTGGATGAAATCTGTCATCATTATGAGGCTTCCTGAACTCAGTGAACCTCCTGCAGACGCCTTCCCAGGGGTGCACCTCCCCAGACAGCTGGTTGAGGTTTCTGGGTCTCTCCTGATCTGGTCTTGAAGTGATTATGCTGCCCAGTATCAGTTCAATACTTTTTGCTCGCCACATTCTGGATGCTCTTTGACTCTAACTGCACCAAGCAGACCACGATGAACTTATTTACTATACCTTGACTTAGGACCGCTAGCATTTATATGTACGTTACTTGAGAGCCTGGAAGAGAAAAAAATCAGCAGATGCAGCTCCTGAATGAGCCAGATTGTTTTCTCACTATATGGAAGGGGGGGTTGGGTACCAAGGAGCACCAGGATCTTATATGTAAACCACAGCTGATCTGATTAACTTCTCCTGCCCCACAGGGCTTATTTGGGCAGTAGCTATAGCTCTTTTGTGAACCTCCTGTCACCAAGGGCTCACCTACTCTAGGACTGAGGTGATAGCCCTCTGGGCTTCCCTACCCCATTACTCCAGGCTGGGGGTTACACGGAAGCTAACAACACCTCCACGCATCACTGTTGCATTCCACAGCCTGGCAAAGTGGTTTTTTAAAAGGCATTGCTTGTTACACAAATGGATGAACAATGTGCACGGTCTAGTTAATCTTTTCCAGAGCAAGGTTCTCCCTGTTCCTCTCTTGTTTAGAGATTTTCAGTGGCTCCATGTGAACTGAAGGGGAAAAATGCAAGGTTTCTGACAGCCAATGCCTTTTACATCCTATTAAGAACCCATGAATACACAAATAACACTTACACAAAATTCTGCCAAACCTTGACACTAATTCTGAAACCAAGGCTTGAAGAAGTAAAGAGACAAAATATCTTACTTTCCTAAGTCTATTTGCCAATTCTTCCCTCCTTCCTCTTCCAAATCTGGCTAGCGCACCCTGATGTGCAGGGCTGGAGTCAAAAGCTAGAGTCAGGGGATGAATCTTGGAAATGATACAGAGACCCTACCTTGGAGGATAATCAGTAGAAATCAATCATTCATACCTGCAAAGGTCAGTTAAGATTAGAATGAGGTTAGCAACCAGCCTGTTTCCTGGTCAAGACCCCAGACGCATTTCCCAAATCCTTCCAGGAGAGGGCGGCAGTATCCCTAGTTATGAGTGCCAGACAGTTTTAGTGCTGTGTGAACGTATTTGTTTAGGAGGCAAGCCATGTGTAAAGTGTGTACTGTGTGTTTACAAGTGTGTGGGAGAAAATCTGAGCCTATGATTGAGAGCTCATGGAAGAAAGAGTGCTTGGTCCAGAATGTGTATCCAACCTGTGGCACACAGCCCAGGATGGCTATGCAGCCCAATGCAAATCATAACATATCTAGAATAAACCCAACCAAGAAGGTGAAAGGTCACCACAGCGGAAACTGACATCTCTGAAGAAAGGGGCTGAGAATGACACTAAAGGTGGAAAGGCCTCCCATGCTATGGATTGGTAGAATTAACACTGTGAAAGTGGCCATCCTACCAAAAGCCATTTGCAGATTAAATGCAATTCCAATCAAAAACCTCATGTCATTCTCTGTAAAAAACAGACCAAAAACATCATGAAATTCACGTGGAACCACAAAATGCCCACAATGCCAAAGCAATCTTGAGCAAAAAAACAATGCTGGAGGGATTGCCATTCTAGATCTCAAGATTTATTACAGAGCCGTAGTAATAAAAACAGCATGGTATTGGCAGAAAAGGAGTCTTGTAGACCAATGGGACAAAACAGAAGACTCAACATGAGTCCACATGACTTCAGCCACGCACTATGTAACAAAGATGGCAAAATCATATACCAGAGGAAAGACAGCATCTTCAGCAAATGGACCCGGGCAGCTGGATCTCCACAAGCAGAAGTCTGAAACTAGACCCATATCTATGACTCTGAACAGATCAAAGACCCCAACGTGAAGCCTGAAATTCTAGAAAACAGCACAGGCACAACCTACAGGACTCCATTTGCCCAGGAATTAATGACACAACTGACAAACGGGAAGTCTTACAACTCAAAGCTTCTGTGTAGCTAAGGAAACGTGAATGAGTGAAGAAAGACCACAGAGTGTAAGAGAATCTCTGCCAGCTAGCCATCCAGCATAATACATCTAGACACTAATATTCACAACATAGACAGAACTCAAAACAAAACAACGAAGAGCCAGGAAAACAAATGACCCAATGGGGAAAAATGGACTATGGATTTGAACAGAGTTCGCAAAAGAGAAAATTCAAATGACTTAGAAATATCTCCAAAAATATACATCATTCTTAACAATTTTAGAAACACAAATTAAAACCACTTTGAGATCTTTATTTTGCCCTAGGCAGAATGGCTAGATTTTTTTAAAACAAAATTAAAAACCAGAAAACAAATGCAGGCTAGGACAATGGGTAAAAGGAAACCCTCATTCACTGATGGTAAGACTGAAAACTTACCAATGCGGAGAATTGTCAAAAAGCTAAAAAGAAACCTACCACATGACTGAGCTATGTAACTTCTTGGTATAAGGCCCAAGGGCTTGATAGCCCACTCCACAAATACCTGCTCAGCCAGGCTCATTGATGTTCTATTCGAAATAGCTAGGAAATGAGAACAAGCTAAATGTCCTTCAATAGATAAATAATGAAAATGCAATGCATGTACACTGTGGAGTATTACTCAGATGTAAAGAAAAATGAAATACAGGTGAACGGCTGGGACTGGAACATGACACTGAGGGAGGTCACCCAGATCAACCAAGACAAATGCTGCGTGTTCCCTCTTAACGGTCCCTCTTATTTGTGGGTCCTACCCCCAAATCTTTAGATGTTAGCATATAATCTGGAGTAACCAAAAATACCAGGGAAGTAAAAAGGCCATGAGGTGGCTGGGGCGGGGCAGAGGCCTCTAGAGAAGGGGACAGCAGGATACAGGTGATAAGGGGGGATGGGGAAGTGGGAGGGGTGCTTTAAATAGGAACAGAGGAGAGGGGACAATACAGGGGAAGGAAAGGAGGGAGGCAAGTAGGATGTTTGAAAACAACCTAGGGAATCATATTATTTTATATGTACTTAAAATTATATGTGTGTGTGTATACATACACATATATACATACATACACAAATATATATGTTTCATGCAGGTCAGGGACAAATGATTTTTTTGGCAACAAGCTGGCAAGTTGGAAGGCAGAGGACTTAGATTTCTTCCTGCCAGGGGCTGCAGATACAAAAATCACATGGCATTTCTAAGGGTAGGTGATAGGGGCTGTTGCCAAGCAACAGGCTTCAAGCTCAGGCCCTGTCTCAAGGTCAACCACCCACTCACTAGCCTATTTCTGGGGTGTGGGAATTGTCAAAGGCATCCTGGATTTGTTACTTGCATTAAGGTTGATGGGGGGCAGGGTGCAGGATGTACTCTCAGGGCTCCATAAACTGTCACAGCCCCTACAAAGGCAGATTCATTGGAGGCTAGAATAAGAGCTCCCACCCTGCCGTCAGCTTTGGCACCTAGAGAGGAGCAGGGGGCCCAAAGACGCAGAGGAAGTGTGGAGTGGGTGCTGGAGAGCCCAGATTTATCCCCTAATTCCTATTCCCACTGGAGAGGTGGCGGACAGTTCAAAGAGGTCAAATGGAGGAGGCAGGCTGTCCAGCAAGCAGAGGACAGAGCTAGGGTTCCGCCGTCTAAGCACAATGGATACAGGTGCCCCTTATGTGCCTTGTGGCTTGCAGGTGGAGCCTGGAGTATCAGAGAAGCCTCTCAGGGACCTGCAAGGGGGGTGAATCAGACTGAGCTCGAAAAGGGAACTAATGTTCTTCCCTGCTTTCAGTCACTTCATTTGGATCTCACAACCAGACAAGAAGTCAGGGCTCCTGACCTTTCCCCCACCCCTGGCTGCCAGTGTAAATGGCTCCCTTTACGAGTGGGGTGAAGATTTTCTCATCCCCATTCATGAGCTGAGTGGCCCCTGGTCCTTTCTCTCCACTCCATCCACCTTAGCACTCCGTGCTCAGAACTGAGCATGGATCTACGAAACACTCTTTGTTGCCAGCCTGCCCCCAGCTAGAAAGTTAATTTTGGGGGCCAAATCCCGTTGTTGACAACAGCTCCCCTTCCCCACCCCCAGGCTTGATACTCATCAGGTGTTCAATAACAGGAAGGAGAGGAACGAAGCTTCATGACTATGCAATAGGAACAAATTTCACTTTTAGCTATCCAGTATCCATCTTCCTTATATTACTCAAGGTTCTCTAGAGGACCAGAACCCATAGTATGAATAAATTTAGTAAATTATATGTTCACACATATATTCTCCTAACTAAGCTCATGTTAGAATGGTAACAAAGGTCTCTCAGACCTGAGAGCTTGAGAACTGGGTAATTGCTCCATCCTTGAAGCACCCAGCTTCAGAAGCTGGGGTAGTCCCAGAAGGGTGTTTCACACTTAAGAGGCCAATGACCCAGAAGCTGCTCAGTCCAGTGCCTAGAAACGCTGGCTCTGATACCGATAAAATAAAATAGCAGCAGCAACAGGCAAGTAAGCTTAGCAGCAAAGGAGAAAGCCAGGCAGGCAAGAGGGAAGGTCAGATGAGCAAAAGGGGAACTAATTTTCCTCCTGCCATGCCATTTTTCATCTGGGCTGCTACCACATGGCACCCACATCCAGAATGAGCCTCCCTCATCAATTAAGACCCAATTCAGGAGTGTCTAATTGTAGCAATGAGGCACTAAAACCAACCATCAAATTCGTCTTCCGAACAGTCCTCTGAGAAATTCACATCGAGTGGGGTCCTAGTGACTTGAATCTAATGGTTTCCCTTCCTACTGCAGATAGTAATAGCAAAATGCCAGCAGAATTTAGTGAGTTATTTCTGGGTGTGAGGTGCCACTCACAGTACCATACCTGCATCTCACCACTTAACTTTCACAGTCCTCTCAGCTGATGGGAATCACGCCAGCCATTGGTGGACAGCAAAGTAAGACTTGAAGAGGAACTTGCTAAGGACGGCAAGTGGGAATAGAACTGAATGAGCTCAATGTCCCCTGCTTTGTCACCAGCCTGTGGATGTCTCTTCCTCGGGCCTTCACCAGACTCATTACCAGTGCTGGATGTGTGGCATTTAGCCATATCAGACTAACTCCTCAGTGAAGAGATGCCAGGACTGAAGAAATGGCAGAGGTACCGATTTTCTGGGTGGGGCCCTGGCAGCCTGGTAACTACTTCTCTGACTCTAAACTCCCCTCCCCAGCTTTCCTGGGATCTGCAGTAATCTCCCAACAAACCCCCCTTTAACCCAAGTATCCATGTACCTAATGGGTAGAGGAATGAGAGATGATGTATCAGCTAGCTGCTTCTGTGGAACAAAACACCCCCAAGCCCTAATGGGTTAAAACATCAAATAATTTCCAACAACTCTGGGCTCTGCTGAGCAGTTCTGGTCCAGACCAGCTCACCTGAGATTAGCTGGTCTAGACATTTATGTATATGGCACACTGGGATGCCTTACCTGTCTCACAGTCTCTACCCCTCCCACAAGCTAGTTCAGACTCTAACATTATAGTCTGAAGAAAATCTGCTGCTCACTAAGTCTCCATCATGTTCAACATTGTCACTGTTGGCCACACGGGCCACATGTCAGTGCCCAAGTCAGAGTGAGAAAACACCACCAAAAGGCACAGAGGAAGGGCTGGGAGGACTTGGGTTGGGTTCCCAGCTCCCACATGTTGGCTCAACCATCTGTAACTCTGGTTCTAGGGGATGTGATGCCCTCTTTTGGCCACTACAGGCATCGTATGCTCATGGATACACATGCATACAGTCAGGAAAAGCACTCATACACATAAAACAAAAATAATCAAATCTTGAAAAAGAAGAACATGTGTGGTTAGCAAGGATTCAGAGGCATGAGTTGTGATGAGCAGATGGGAAAACCCAAGTTGGAGGCAGAGCAGGAAGCATGTTCAGGGCTGGGCTTAATTCTTTCTTGCTTGCTTGCTTGCTTTCTTTCTTCCTTCCTTCCTTCCTTCTTCCTTTCTTCCTTCCTTACTTCCTTTTTTCCTTCTTTCCTTCTTTCCTTCCTTCCTTGTTTTCATTTTTTTTTGAGACAGGGTTTCTCTGTGTCACCTTGGCTGTCCAGGAACTCACTTTGTAGAACAGGCTGGTCTTGAATTCACAGATCTGCCTGCCTCCACCTCCAGAGTGCTGGGATTAAAGGTGACCACCACCACTGCCCAGCTTGGTTTAGTTTTTCTCTGTGGGCATGTAAAACAAGCTGATTCAATAATATCTCATGCAATAACAAAGATGTAACAGTAAAACATTTGTTGTGCAAAATAAGTTAGCCCCGTTTCGTGTGCCAAGTGCCAGCCTGGGGTGATTGCCTTTGTGCACAGAAAAATAAGACAGACTCGGAAACATTTTCTAGAGTCCAGAAAGGTTGCCTTCTTTTAAAAAATCAATTATGAGTTTGTGCTTGAGAGAAAAACACTTCACAGAGAATTTTACATTCTAAGTGGAATTTAGCTCCTGGCTGAAATGTACCTGGAAACCCATGTCAAGGAGGCAGGTGGGAATCTCCAGTTACCTCTGTTTCAGCTGCTGGTGATTTGACAGCAGCAGGCTCAATAATGAACTGCTTTGTTTAAATCTGGAAGAATCTGTAAAGCAGGTTTCGTTCTGCTTCCTGCCCTGCCCCTCCCCCAAGCACACACATATTAAAGGACTGAGGGGTCCCATTCCCTCTGCCCCAACAGAGGCCAAGCTCACTCTTGGCTCTGCTACCTTCTCACTCTGCACAGTGGGCTAACGAGGCCACAGGTCTTGACCTTGGTTTTTCTCCTCTGTAGTGCAGGGGCGGTAGCAGTGTTCCATAGGGTTGGAGACACAGCACTGTAAGGAGCGGCTGCAGAGGGGGGCACCTGCAGGAAAGCATGGGTGAGGAGCTGTCACAGGGAACATTTCCTATACAGCTGCCCACAGGCCCAGGCGCAAAGCAGTTCCCATGAAGAGGCCATGAGAAATCAGCTAGGAAAGAGTGAGTGGGATATTAGCGCCACTTTTCATATGCTAGCCGAGGGGTCCTTGGGAGGAGTGGTGTGGTGATTCCGGCACATCTGGTTGAGTCATTGCTGTGTGACAGACTCCTCCCGTCTACCCAGACAAGGAGTCCATGACAGGCCAAAGTACAGACACCATCCAATGAGTTTTATTGGGGTTACCTATAGGAATATAGATGAGGTGAGGGGCTACTTACAGGACCAGACATCACTCAAAGGCAGCGGAACCCCCAAAGCCCACCCCAGTATGGGTGACAGCTCACAAAACTGAGCCCCCTCCACAGCCTGTAGGAAGGCCCAACAGGTAGAAGGGCATCCTTTCCAGGTGGCTCACTTGGTCCGAGCCTCCTCCTGGCAGCTTGGTAAATCTGGTCAGTTTCAGGAACTTCCTGAAGTCATTTTGAGTCGCTTACTAGAATTCTGTCTTACAGCGCTTCCCAGGGGATACTATGTTTCAACCTCAGAAGAATCTTCTGACAGCAGAAGCAGTGGACAAAGAGTGTGGAGGTTTCACTGGCTCTGCACTAGGCAAAGGAAACCATGCCCGATAGCCCCCTTCCACGAGGGCAGTGTGTTCTGCCTTTGCAAGGAAGCGTCTGAAACGTCTGAGATGCTGCTAAGGGGGACAGTGGGCCCTGGCTGGCCACTGCCTCTCTGATAGTAGTGACAGCACCAGGCAGAGGCAGCAGCCCTCTGGTCACATCATTCCCCAGTCATTGAGCCAACATCCCCCCAGTTTAAAATGAGGACAGAGACACGCAGTCTCTGGGGTATTGGGATGAGTCTGGAAGTGAGGACATGATCCAGGAACTGTATTGCTGACCCCACTCCCTATGTACATAGTTATTTTGCCAGTCAGGCTGGCTGGCTCTCCCCTTGTACGTACCGGGTACTGGCTACTTCTTCCCTATCATCTTGGCCACAGAGGAACCACATCCTCTTCCAGGGTTAGGAGGCTGGTGCTGGCCCCTCAGTCCACCTCCAGCATATTCCTCGACTCCTACCTCAAATTGATTTCATCTCTCCTTGCTTTCTCTGCCAGAGTCCCTTTACCCTCAGGCCTACCCAGATCTTCCCCTCGGGCCTGTGAACTTTCAACCTGACCCTGACTCTCTTTGCCCGATGACAGGGACTTCTTAAGAGTTTTATCACCCGACAGACACTTCTTATTTACATTTGTCCCCCTGTACTGGATTCTCAGTGCCAACAGAGTAGAAGCTTAAGGGATGAGTGATTTGAGGCTTTTGGCTGGAACAGTGGTCCTTGCTGTTCACCTTAGAGAAGAAGCAAGGCTTGCCTATCACTTAGCGAGGTCAGTTTGCGCTGATGACAGACAGAGGACTGGGTCACTGGGAGTAAAGAAGCCTGAGGTGCTGGGTAATGTGGCTCAGGTCATAAGTCCAGTGCAGGAAAAGGCCACTAGCACTTAGGAGCCCTCCCTGAGCATGTGCAGGCAGGTGAACAAGTGAGAACCGCCCAGGGCACTAAGGCACCCAGTTAGAGCATCAGACACATGCCAGAGTCCAAGCTCTTCCCATGCCCCAACCCTCCACCCATGAAGGCTCCTTTCAGAGCCAGTAGGCCAGCTGAATGGGTGCTGAACCCTGTCAGGGCAATTAGGAAACACAAAGCTGAAGGGTTGATAGCCCAGGATGTGGCCTGGAGAAGTTTCTCTGGGCAAACACAGAATAAAGGATCTGCCTGCCCCTTTCACCCCTGCCCAGTGCCAGGTTATGTAATGTGTTGATGCTGCAAGTGGTATCCACTCAGCCCTCTGCAAGCTGTGCCTACACCCCAGGAAATGAGTCTCAGGATGACCCAGATAGCTGGATGCTTCAGCGAGAGAGACATGTGGCATCAGAGAACACACTGCAAGGCCAGCATAGTCTGCCCAACGTACACATGCCTACACACAGATACATGCATGCATGTACACCAAGTTCACACACACATACAATGCACATGCAACACTGTCCAAATAAATGCACAAACCTGCCTTTGGAGTCATTCACCTAGAAAATTTTATTATGCTCTTAATTTTTATTAAATACAATTAAAAAGCAGAAAACAAGATGGAAATGAGGGCCCTTGAAGCACTGGCATTTAGTGGAGGAGACAGACATGTGACACAGAGGTGACACATCACATTGGATGCTTATTTGTGCTCCAGAGAACAACAGCCAGCCAAGAAGGAGAAGATGAAAAGGTGTAGGCTGGCAGAATTCAGGGACCGGGCAGGGGGAGCATTTCAGTAGCAAGAATAAAGAACAAAAGCCCCAAGGCAATAAGTAGTGTTTGGCTAAAAACTGCAGGAAAACGAGTGAGGCTTGAACAGTGAGAGAGAGGGAGAGGGTGGGAAGTGACAGTAAGCAAAGGACCTTGCCTTCATGGTCAGGAAGCGAGACATGCAGCATCAGAGAAGATGAGACAGCATCTGTGGTCCTGTGCGTGGGCACAGTGCAGTGGCTGCACCTCAGCTACAAGCCGAGCTGGGGACTCCCTCGCCTCTTAAAACCATAGCAGGGAGTCACAGGACAAGTGCGGCTTGCCTATGAATTACTACTATGTATGCACCCTACCTGTGTACCTCAGCCAGACCAGGGCTCAAGGACTGCCTGCTGCCTAGAGGTTAGGGCCTTGAGTGGACTCTCCGAGCTGAAAAGGCTGGGGCGAGGGGGCAAGCGCCCATCTTGGTTCCCCTCCAATTTTTCATCTGCTTATTTTCATAATGGCAGAAAAGGCAGAGGAGCCACACAGTGAAGACTCTTTCACTCTTCACCTAGGCTCCTAGATGGAGCACGTGGCCCATGTGTGTTCTCTTTTTCTGTCTTCCCCTTGGAAGGTGGACAAGTGGGATGCATCTATATCTATATCTGTATCTATCTTTATTTCACAGCAAAACACACCATGTATTCAACTAAACAAGGGCCACTCTTCCATACAACAAAATACCAAATATGGTTACCTTGTCACAAACTATCATAATAAAGCCCTGAGTCCCAACAGCGTTTATTTTTTATCTTCATTCTTTTTCAATCTAGGGTTGATTCTCACTGTTTCCACCAGGGAAGTGCCTCTTCATTGGTTAAGTTCCTCTTGTTGGAACTATAATGACCTGAGTCCCACTGGAATACCCTTCCCATCCTTGTTTCTTTCATGGCATTGACATTTTCATGAGAGACAGCACAGTTGTCTTGTAAAAGGCCTCTCAATTTGGGCATAATTCACTGTTTCTGCATGATTACGCTCTGGCTAAACATTACGGGTAATACCCTGAGAGAGGAGGGCTGTGGCCTGCCCACTGTTACATAAGGAGGCACCACGCCAGTACCTCCTATCACTGGTGATGCTAGCTGTGGTCATTTAATTAAAGTGCTTCCATTATGAAGGTAATCCCTTTTGTAAACAATAATTCATCTGTGTGATGAATTATATTTGAGATGTGAATATGCTATTCCATCACAAATTTTCACAACGTGATTTTAATAGCTGTTGATAGTTTTCTCGAATCAGTCATTGCATCAGTGACTGTGAAGTGAAGATTTTCCTAATTCTGCTACTTTTTTCTATATACATGTATAAAATTTCTCCTACCCTTCTTCCTTCTCCTCCTCTGTAAGATAACCACACACTTATGTGGGTTTAAAAAATATTATTAAAAATGTGTTAAAATATATCACTAATGCCCTTTTTTAAATATTTTATTTATTTATTGTGTATACAGTCTTCTGCCTGCATGCCAGCAGAGGGCACCAGATCTCATTCAAGGTGGTTGTGAGCCACCATGTGGTTGCTGGGAATTGAACTCAGGACCTCCAGAAGAGCAGTCAGTGCTCTTAACCACTGAGCCATCTCTCCATCCCACTAAGTCCTTTTTAATGTTCACATTATTACAAATTTTGTCGGGGGAGTGAATCCATTTAAGCGAATTTAATACTCTTTCTGAAACAATTTTATTGAGGCATAGTCGACATATACTACACACATCTTTGAAGTGTGTAGCTTAATATGTTTTGACATGTTTCATTCATGAAGCCATCACTGTACACAAGATAAGGAACACACCCACTACTCCTTGTAGTCTGCCTTCTAGCCCTTCATTTCCCTGAAGCAACCGCTGACCTGCCTTCAGTTATTGCACACTTGTTTGCATTTTCTAGGGTTGTGTAGAATAATGTAGTTGTGATTCTTGAGTTTAAGTTCTTTTTGCTCAGCATAATTGCTTCAAGACTATTCTGGGTTACTGTGTGAACCAAATAGTTTTTTTTTCCTTCCTTTTTGTCAAGAATAGACCTCTACTGTGTGTACACACAATGTGATTGTTCAGGTGCTGATTTTCAGACAGACAGACATTTGGTCCTGTTTTGGGCTATTCCAAAGTGGGGACTGCTATGAACATTTGTGTAGACCTTTGTATGGGTACTGACTGCCTTTTATTTTGGACAGAAAAGATGGAATGAGTGACTACATGGATTTCTAACAATTGAAAAACCACAGGAGCATCATTTTCCATCCATATGAGCAGGTGTAAGACTTTTAGTTCTTCCACACACTTCCCAGCCTTCATATGGTCAGCTTTAATTAGTCCGTCTATTAGATGTGTACTATTATCTTCTTGAGGCTCATTTCTGTTGCTATGGTAAAAAAAAAATAAGTTTTTTTTGTTTTTTTTGGTTCACAAATCAAGGCCACAGAAGAACATGGGGTTAGGAGAGGTGGCAGGAACTTGAAGCAACTGGTCACAGTGTGTCGAGAGCTAGGAAGAAGCAAGCAATAACTTTCTTATATGCAGTCTAGGACCAAGTCCTGGAAGGGTGCTGCCCTCTTTTAGGGTGGGTCTTCCCATCTAGATTAATGGAAGACAAGCACACAGGTGTGCAGAGGTTTGTCGCTGAGAGGATGCCAGTTCCTGTTGAGCTGACAATCATCACTGCATCTGTATAGCAGTTCCTCTGAGACTGAGCATTCCAGCCTGCAGGGAAACTCCTAAAGCAGGACGGTAGAAAATCCAAGAGTTTCAGGAAGTCCCTGAAACTGAACAAATTCATTAGGCTCAAACCTGCCAGAGTAAGCAATAAATGCTTAGCTTTCCTCTCAGAAGAGCGGAGCCAAGCTGAACAAAGACTCTGCGATCAGGTCAGCTTTGCCTAGCAGAAGCAAGCCAACTGGCCTGCCTGGAAGAGGTTTAGACCAACAGAGGTACCTGGAAAGCACACTTTCTAACCTGATGAGCTGCCTGCAGGCTGTGCAGTGTGCTTCAGGTTCCCAGTTTTGTGAGCTGTCACCCATGCTGGGCTGGCCTTTGGTGATGCAGCTGTCTTTGAGTCATGCCTGGTCCTTTAAGTAACCCATAACCCATATTCCTGTAAGTAACCCCAATAAAACTCATTGTTAACCATGTTGGACTTCGGTGGTATCTGTGGTATGTTCTGTTGGGGGTTCCCTCCCTAGGGTGAGTAGACATTTATGCTATGTATCCCCAGGTAAAATTTTGTCACACACACAGTGACCCAGAGAACTTTTGTAAGAAAGAACTAAGATAGCTCATTTTTGTTTGTTTAATAATTTTTTAGAAAACTTCATACATCAGTATTAGATCTACACCTTACTTCTGCCTCTCCCTCTCCGCTCCAATTTCTGTGTTTCCCCTCTCAAATTCATAATCTCTTCTTTAGTTATCATCCCTCATTATTACATATGCATACGTACTGCAACATGTATATATAATCTGCTGAGTCAGTTTAGCTTTATTCATGTGTACATGTGTCAAGGGCTGACCACTGGGGATTGGACAGTGTATGTGGCCACTTGTCACTGGAGGAGACAGATTATCCCCCTCTCAGCAGTGTCATCCATGTGGTTCTGGCTTTCCTGAAGGATACATGAATAAAAGGGTTATGAAATCTTCCCCCATGTTTACACAACACCGATGAGATCAGGTATCTAGCAGGGCAGTCCCTGCATGGAGGTCCTGAGTGGCCGCTGCACGAAACAGTGAAAATGAAGCCTGGCTGTACGATCCCCAAAGATGTTAGAGATGCCAGAGCAATGGGGTATCTGCCAAGGGAGCTCAATGGTGCCAGCTCAAGAGAGTGAAGTGTATCAGAGGCAATGAAGCTGGAGGAGCGGAGCCATCTAAGCCCTCTGACATCAGGCCTGGAGCTACAGGATCTGGAGTTTGGCATGCTGGGTTTCAGTTTTGCTTTGGTTAACTATTTCCTCACCATGCCCCTAATTAATCCCTTTTAGAGTGGTAATGTATATTCTGGGCCATTTTATGTTGGAAGTATGTAATATGCTTTTGGATTTTACAGGGGTTACAATTAAGAGACTGCCTTGAGTCTCAGCAGTCTGGACTTTTAAACAGTGTTGAGACTGTGAAAGACTAAGGGAACTTTAAGTAAATATAAAATTGCATATTTTCCTGTGGCTTCTTCAATCATCCCTGTTCTTTACTCTTCCTCCACCCTCATTCTTGGGTTTTCCCTCATTCCCCTCTTCCCAGATAGACTTCCTTCCCATTTTTTCCCATTTACCCCCTTAACAGCAACTTGTGAACACTACCCCCAGTCTACAGTTCCTTCTCCACTCCACCCAGTCTCTTTTTATTTTCCTGGTTTCTGTGGCCACTCCAGGTTACATATACTCACATCAAAAATATGGAGATAGGATCCAAAAGTAAGACAGAACATGTAATGTTGGTCTTTCTAGCTCTGGGTTAACTCCGCCAGTATAATACACTCTAGTTCTATCCATTTACCTTCATTTACTTTTCTTTATGAGTGAATAGTACACCATTGTGTTTACATACCATATTTTCATTATCCGTTCATCAGCTGAGGGATATTTAGATTGTTTTCATTTCCTAGCTATTACAGCAGCAATGGACATGACCAAGGAAGTATCTGTGGAGTAGGATGTCAAGTCCTTTGGACTTACACCAGGAAATGGCATAGCTGGGTCATATGGTAGATTTATTTTTAGCCTTTTGAGAATTCTCTACACTTCTTATTTCCAGAATGGTTCCACCAGTTTGCAATCTCACCATTAATGAATGAGGGTTCCCTTCCCTGGCATCCTTGCCAACATTTGTTCTCAACATTTTTGTTTACTTGTTTTTGGTTTTGTTTTCATCTTAAAGCATTTTAGATTTGTATTTTCCTGGTTGCTAAGAATGATGAACATTTCTGGAAATAATTCTTAGCTGCATGAATTATACTCATTAGTGATTAGTTACCAGTAATGCACAGATGTCACATTAAAGAAATAAATCAAAATACTTCTTCTAGAATGAGTCTAGGATTGAATTCTCTACTTTATACCCCTGTATCTCTCTATATATCCCTACATCTTTTTATATCCCTTCCATTCTCTTTATCTGTTTGCATGAGACTGGATTTGTTAATAGCTGAAGGATGTTTTGTGAATCTGTTTGTCCCTATGTCTGTGTCTGGCCCTGTGTGTCTGTCTGTCCCTAACAAAGGGCTTCACTCTGTATTTATTGAACAGCACAGAACAGAAAGCATCACAAGGGGAAGGAATGGGATGCTTCACAGAAATCTTTAACAGAATCATACAAGGATTAAATCACTGGCTCCTTCTGATTCCAATTGACCCAGATAACAAACGTCATTGTTTATCAGCCAATATCCATAAAAGGTTGCTTTCCACTTTAATTTTAGAAGTTGCTCTCAGCTTCCATATTTGATGCTTTCAACAAATGACACACATGCATTATCTAGGTCAAGGGCACAAAAGAATGCATATTTAAGATTATAGCTAGGCATTGGCTTAGGTTTTAAAAGTTGATCACATGGGAAGTCCAAAGCAAGTAAGGTTGGTTGTTACATTGTTCTCTTAAAGGCAGGTTAAACAAACAGCTTGAGCACACAGTAGGTTAGCAGTCCTAAGTGACCTTAAGTGTATTATTTACCAGGTGTTGAGGCCCAGCAAAGCTGAAAGAATGCAAGAGATGTGTTTTCATAATATTATATATCACCACACATAGCCATTTTGTGTCATGTGTTTTCTTAACTTTTTTTTAGTTCTTTATACATTCTGGATATTAATCCTCTTTCAAATATATAGCTGGCAAAGACTCTTTCCCACTCTGTAGGCCTCCTCTGCATTCCACTGTTTCTTTAGATTTATAGAAGCTTCCTAGTTTTATGAGGTACCATTTGTCAGCTGTTGGCCTTAATACCTGGGTAAATAGAACTCTATTCATAAAGGCCTTCCCTACACATATATCTTGCAGGGTACTGCCTGTGTTTCCTTCTGGTAGTTTCAGGTTTCACACTGAGGTCTTGATCCATTTGGAGTTGATTTTTATGCATGGTGATAGATATGGGTCGAATTTCATTGTCTATAGGTAGACAGACATTTTCCCCAGAACTCTTAGTTGAAGATGCTGTCTTTCCTCTACTGTGTGCTTTTGCCATCTTTGTTAACATCAGGTGGCTATAGTTATGTGTACTCATCTTGCGTCTTCTATTTTGTCCCATTGGTCTACAAGTCTCTTTTTCTGCCAATGTCATGCTGTTTTTATTACTACAGCTCTGTAATAAATCTTGAAATCTAGAATGGCTAGAACTTGCCTCTGCCTCCCAAGTGCTGGGATTGAAGGCATGTGCCACCACTGCCTATCTTGTTTCAATCTTCGTGTGTGTGTGTGTGTGTGTGTGTGTGTGTGTGTGTGTGTGTGTGTGTGTGTGTGTGTATGTATGTATGTATAAAATCAGTCTATTTAGGATATATAACTCTTCTTGATTTAACTTGAGTGATGTGGATGCCTCTAGAAACTAACAGAAACTTGTCCATTTTTGGGGGGGCCTTCCTGCTTTAAATTTTAATCTCATTCAATTTTTCCAGGTAGTAATGGTGCCCACCCTTAATCCCAGTAGTAAGGAGGCAGAGATCGATGGATCTCTGGTTCAAGGCCAGTCTGGTCTACAGAGTAAGTTCTAGGACAGCCAGGTATACACAAAGAAACTCTGTTTCAGAAAATAAATAAATACATTTTATTTGGTTTTACATGTATGGATGTTTTACTTGCACGTGTGTCCATAGACCACAAGTGTGCCTGGTGCCTACAGGGGACAGATGAGGGCATGGGATCTCCTAGAACTGGAGTCACAGTCGCAAACATTCATACATGTGTTGGGTATCACACACAGAGCCTCTGGAAGAGCAGCCAGTCTTGTGTTTCAAGCCATTTCCACCCCCTTGATTGCATATGCAGTCAAGCTGAGAACTAAGGTGAGCTGTCACAGATGTTGGAACTGGTATTTTCTTTAGACCCCTTGTTTGTTGATGAAGTTCATGATGTCTTCTTTTAAGCCCTGTTGCCTGATGTTCACCTAGGTAACTCTCATTGGACACCATTTCTATAGAACTGGTGGGCTTGGGTTGGGGTGAAAGTTATGTTGTCTTGGCCTTTCATGTCTGTGTTTGTATGGTGACACCGGGACATGTGAACTCTTTTTCTTGATTGTGTGTCTGATGTGAGGTTCTAGGCTGCCTTTATAGAGTAGAAGTTTGGTTGTGTTTTTGTTACTCAAGCCTGGTTTATTTCAGATCTCATATGAGAACTTGGTAGGTCAATCCTCTGGAGGGCCAGTTTTGCTTTAGAATTGGAGGAATGGGGGCAATTCCAATTCAGTGGTAATCAAGAAACCAGAATGGGACTAATGACTGGATTTGCTTGGGTTGTGCTACCCACATTTTGCCTGAGAGTGTAAAGATTTGGGTAGACCAGGGTCTTGGATACTTACCAGGTCAGCATACAGGCTGTGTGTCTCAGGCTATATCTGGGAGGTGGGCCTGTATGATTATCTATGGTTTGTGGTTTGAAAGAAAATAGCCCACACAGTGACCTTGTTGTAGTAGATGTGGTTTTATTGGAGGAAGTGTGTCACTGGGGGCAGGATTTGGATCTCAAATGCTCAAGCTAGGCCCAGTATGGAATTCTCTTCCTGTTGCCTGTCAATCCAGATGTAGAACTCTCTTAGTTTCTTAGTTGAGGTTTCTATTGCTGGTGGGAAGCATGATGATAATGGTTAACCCTATGAACTGTAAGCCAGCTTCAATTAAATGTTATCCTTCATTAGAGTTGCCATGGTCATGGTATCTCTTTACAGCAATAGAAACTCCAACTAAGAAATGATCCAAATTTCCAGGGACTCAACAGGCTATATAGGTACATGATGTGTTTCCCTGCCTGGGCCTGGAAGTTGGGTGTAGTACAGTTGGCTAAGGTCCAGAGGACTCGCCATACTAGACCAGTAATAGTACACGTTACCTGTGCTAAGCCTGGAGGTTGGATATAGCATGGGTAGTCTAAGGTCTGGTGGATTCAGGAGGCTAGACTAGGTACAACCCTGGGGCCAAGTCTGGAGCTTGGGAATAGTGTGAGCAGGATTCACTAGATTGAGCTGATGCAGACAAGATGTGGGAACTGGGGTAGGTCTGGGGGTTGGGAGAGTGCAGGTGTACTAGGATCAGGAAGATTCACCTGGTTGGACTAGAGCTCAGGACGTGTGACTTTGATTAGGTCTGGATATTGTGGGCAGGATAAATTTGAGTGAATTCAGTGGGTTGAGATGGCACAGAGGGTCAGGTAGATTCACCAGGCTGGACTAGAATACAGAGTACACAACCAGGAATAGACCTGGAGATTGAAAATGGCCTAGATATTTCTTTTCTCTTTTCTTCACTCCTACCACAAACCTTTTTGCAGTTTTTAAACTATCTTGCTCTGTTTTGAAGCTAAATCTGCAAAATTTTTTGATGTAGGTTTTTTCTATGTAAATTAGGATGGTTTTGAACCCACTGTGTAGCCCAAGCTAACCTTGAACTTGCAGAAGTCTTTTGGAATTACAGGCATGCACCACCACTGCTACTATCTGCACTGGAAGCCATGAACTGAAAACAAGACCAAGATTCTCTGACTTGATATATTCAATAGGAGTCTTGTGTGATCTCATTCTGTGTGTGAAAGAAGACAAGTTCTGTCTTGTTTCAGCAATTGCTGTTTGTGAATCTCCCGTTGTGCAGCAGTGACCGGTCCTCACAGAAATAGGAAGTTATTAGCCTCATTTGTATATGAGGAAACTGAGTTCTTGAAAGGTAGAGCAACTTGATTGGAACTCAGGCTGTCTCACAGTAGAGCCAGCGTGCAGAACAACTGAACTACAGGTGCCTCCCGGCAAAGGCGAATGGGTGTTGGTTTTAGGTATACAAGCGAAAGAGCCAGGCCCTGGCAGTGTGGGGCCAGGAATGTGTGGGTTTGGCAACATACTTGGTATGTTGTCTGGTGCAACCACTCTGTGCTCTTCCCACATTCAAACTGTCTGGTCAGTGCTCCAAAAGTATTTTGGCAGGGGAACCTAGATTATGGTTATTAAATTCCCAATATTATTTGTCTGCCCTCGGGGAACCAGAAGACCAAGCAGAGGAAATGACTGAAGGTTTTGTAAGAGGGATGTGATTACAGTCTCATAGGAAACAAGATGGGGCAACTGAAGTCCCCTGGATGGAAACTGGGATATCAGAGGTGCAGAGATGCAGTTCAGCATCCCCCAACATGGACTCTAAAGCAATTCTCTCATGAATTAGTGTGAGGAGATGTTAGCAGGTGGCATTCAATGTGTGATCAGTGATGTGAGAAGCTCGAGCAGAGCACTTAGTACAGGACTCCTCAGAGCCTTGAAGGTGCCCAGGGGAAGCTCCAAAAGGGAAGTGAAACAAACAGCATCCTTTAAAGTTTTTTAACTTAAAGCTTTTTATTTTAAGAGCATCTTTTAGGGTGCCTTTTGGCTTAAGGAACAAAACAAAACTAGGACACAGAAGAGGTCCCTAGACCATGAGCACTTAGCCCAAATGTCTACTTTCTCCCAAGCTCCAGGTACTCACAAGCAGGGAGACCCAGAGAAATTAACCTAAACTTCTGCCTTCCACCCACTCCCAACACTAACAAGTAAGGTGTTCCCAGATCTGAGACTTCCAAAGCCTACTCACTCCCAGTACCAACAGGTAAGCAACCACAGACACTCAGCCTCTGGGCTACCCTTCTACTCAACCAAGTCCACATGTACAAGTCCAAGTGCAGAAACAAAACAACACAAAAATCCAAGACAACATGTCTCCTCCAAACAATAATGGACCCCAATGAGAATGACATGGAAGAATGCTCAGACAAAAAAAAATCAAACAGATGATTTTAACTCCATCCAAACAGCTCAAAGAAGACATTAATATTAATGATCTTAATCCCTTCCCCTAACCCCCTCACCCCTGGTAAAAAGACAACCTAGCAGATTGGATTAGAAAATACAATCCAGGGCTGAAAGATGGTTCAGCAGCTAAGAACACTAGCTGTTCTTCCAGAGAAACTGAATTTGACTCCCAGTACCCACATAGTGGCTCACAACCATCTGTAACTCCAGTTCCAAGGAACAGGGCACCCTGTTCTGGCCTCTTTAGGCACCAGTCATGCACATGCTTCACAAACAAATTAAATTAAAGTTAAAAAGGAGAACACAATTCATTGTTTTGATGCCTCCAAGAAACACACCTCACCATTAATGGTAGGCACCTCCTTAGGATAAAAAGTTGGGGAAATATTCCAAATATATGAAACAAGCAGGTTTAATTATTTCTAATGTCTGTCAAAAGGGATAAAGCAGGGCATTTCATACTCATGGAATTAATAGGCACTAAGAGGATATTACAGTTCTAAACATATACACACCAAACACATGTGCAACCAATTTCATAAAAGAAATACTACAAGGTATAAAAAATACATATTAAGCCTAACACAATGATGGTCAGAAAATCTAATACCACTCTATTATTAATATAGTCAGGTCATCTGGACAAAAACTAAGCAGAGAAAAGAAACCACAAGTCAAATGAATCTAGCAGACCTTTGCAGAAAGAACATGCTACCCAAACACTAAGGAACATACATCCTTCTCAGCAGCATATAGAACTTTCTTCAAAACTGATGACATATTATGACACAAAATAAGCCTGAACAAATACATAAAACCAAAATAACTTCTGCATTACCACAATGGAATACAGTTAGATATCAACAGCAATAAAAACTACAGAAAATAAATAAACTATTGGAGGTTAAACAACATTCTATTGGATGATAATTGGGTTACTAGAGAAATCAGGAAAGAAATAAAAATATTCCTAGATTTTAATGAAAATGAAAACACAACATCTGTGGGACACAATGGATGTCATGAGAGGAAAGCTTATAGCACTAAGTACCTACATCAAAAACTTTGAGAGATCTCAGATTAATAATTTAAAGATGCACCTAAAGAAAAACCTTAAGAAGAAAACAAGAACAAATCCCAAAGACCAAATGGGAAGAACTAATTAATTAAGGTGAAAAGTGATGGAATGAAATCAAACAAACAACAAAGAATCAAAGAAATTTAGAGCTGGTTCTTTGAAAAGATAAACAAAACCGACAAACTCTTTGACAAATTAACCAAAAGTAAAAGGAGACCTAAATCAATACTATTAGGAACTAAAAGGGAGATATTCAGAAAACAGTAAGGACAGACTTTAAAAACATCTTGTATTAATTATTTTTCTGCTTTACTATTTGTGGAGATGCTATCTTTTCCTCAATGTATATTTTTGACATCTTTGTCGAAGACCAGATAGATGTAGTTATGTAGAGTTGTATCTGATTCTTCTATTCTATTGCTTTGATGTGTGTGTGTGTGTGTGTGTGTGTGTGTGTGTGTGTGTGTGTGCTAGTACCATGCTGTTTTTATTTCTATGACCCTGTAGTATATGAAATCAGGTACAGTGTACCTATAGCAGTGTTCTTTTTGTTTAATATTGCTTTGACTATGTTTTAGTTAGGCTTTCTATTACTGTAAAGAGAGATCATGACCACAGCAACTCTTACAAAGGAAAATATTTAGTTGGGTCTGGCTTACAGTTCAGAGGTTTAGTCCATCATTGTCATAGTGGGAAGCATGGTGGTGTGCAGGCAGACATGGTGCTGAAGAAGGAGCAAGAGTTCTACATCTTGATCTGCAGGCAACAGGAAGTGAACTGTGCACCACACTGCACAGCTTGAGCATAGGGGATTTCAAAGCCCACCTCCACAGTGGCACACTTCCTTCAACAAAGCCACACCTCCTAATAGTGTTCCCTATGGGGACCATTTTTTTTTTCAAACCACTACAGACACTCCTTGGTCTTTCTTGCTGCTATATAAATTTTGAGAATATTTTTTCTGTGTCTGTGAAGAAAGGTATTTTGATATTTTGACTGGGATTGCACTGAATCTGTAATTTACTTGTCTTTGGTGTGGTGAGTGTTTTCACAGCATTAATTTTTCCAATCCAGAAGCATGGAAGGTATTTGCATCTTGTGGTATCTTCCATCTTCTTCAATTTTTTCCTTCAGTGTCTTAAACTGTAGAAATCCTTCATTTCCTTGGTTAGATTTACTTGCAGGCCTTTCCTTTTATTTTTGTGGCTATGATGAATGATGCTGTTTACCTGATTTTTTTCTTAGTAAGTTTGTCATTGATATATAAGAAGACTACTGATCTCTGTGTATTAACTGTGTATTTATCAGCTCTAAAGTGGTGGAGCCTCTAGGATCTCCTGTATAGAATGTAATCCTTTCACTTCTAGCTAAAACTTTAAGCACTATACTAAGAAGGAATAGAGAGAATGGGAGTCCTGACCTTAGTGAGAATGCTTCTGGATTTTTACTGTTTAGCATGATTTGTAAATAGCCTTTTAATCTTTAGCTACTAACCCCTTCATCTCTAGCCTCTCCACATTTTCAATATGTAAAATTGGATTTTGTCAGAGGGAAATCAATGTCACAGGCTTTTTCTGCATCTCATAAGATGATCATGTTTTTCTGCCTTTTAATCCATTAATATGATGGCTAACATTCATGGTTTTATGTATGTTGACCCTTTCCTAAATCTCTGGGAAGCTAAATCACGGTAGATGAAACTTTTTTGGATGAGCATAAATTCGGTTTGCCAGTATTTTACTAAGAGTTTTTGCTATGTTGATCAAAAAATATGCAATTTTCTTTTCTTTCTTTTTTTTTCCTTTGTCAGGTTTTCTTTGTCAGTTTTCCTTTGTCAGCCAGAGTAATACTCGTTTCATAAAAAAAGCTTGAAAGTCTGCCTTCCTTTTTTATTTCATGGAATAATTAGTAGTGTTGGTGTTAGCTCTTGTTTGAAGTTCTGGTAAAATTCTGCAGTGACTCCATCTGGCCCTGCTGTTTTGTTTGCTTTGAGACTATTACAACTCTCATTGCTGGTTGTGGATCTGTTTATCTCATCTTGGTTTAATTTTGGTATGTTGTGTGCTTCTAGTAATTTGTCCATTTATTTTAGATTTTCCAATTTCATAAAATAAAGGTGTGGTTTGAATGAGAAATGACACACATAGGCTCCTGTAATTGAACACTTGACCCTCAGCTGATGGTATTGTTTTGGGGGTCCTGGAAGGGGGTGCAGCCTTGCTGAAGGAAGCGTGTTACTGGGGCCAGGCATTGAGAGTTTATAGCCACACTCCACTTCCAGTTCACTTCATCAGCTTCGTCTATGCTGTTAAGATGCTGACGTCTTAGCTTCTTCTTTCAGCTGTCTCCTGCCATGTCTCCTCCACCACTACGGACTCTAACCTTTTGAGTCATAAGTCATAATAAACTTGTTTCCTTAAGTTGCTTGTGGTCATGGTTCTGGGACACCTGTGTATCAACGTGCAGAAAAGGCAAACTAGATCCTCACCTCTCGCCCTACATAAGACTCAATTCCAAATGAATGAAGTAAGAGGCTTCAATTCTAGGAATAGGTAGGGACTTTATAAATAGAACTCAGATACTTAAGGAAATAAGATCAACAATTGACCAAATGAGGTTTTATGAAACTAAAAGCCCTGTAAAGCAAAGGAAATAGCCAATGAAGCGAAGAGGCAGCACATAGAGAGAAAAATCTTTTCCACTTATGCATGTAATAGATGTGTCTAGAATATATAAAGCACTCACAAAACTATAACAAACTACTTAATTTAAAAACTAGGCTACAAAACTGAACAGAAAATCCTTAAAAGAAGAAACACAGCCGGGTGTTGGTGGCTCACGCTTTTAATCCCAGCACTTGGGAGGCAGAGGCAGGCGGATCTCTGTGAGTTCGAGACCAGCCTGGTCTACAAGAGCTAGTTCCAGGACAACTTCCAAAGCCACTGAGAAATCCTGTCTCGAAAAAGCAAAATAAAACAAAACAAAACAAACAAACAAACATACAAAAAACCATGGTGGCTAGTAAATTCTTTAATTAGTGTTCAGCATCAGTAGGCATCAGGGAAATAAAATTATGTTAAAATTCTATCTGGTTGAGAGGTAGTGGTGCACACCTTTAATCTCAACACTTGGGAGACAGAGGCAGGTGGATCTTTGTGAGTTCAAGGCCAGCCTGGTCTACAGAGTGGGTTCCAGAATAGCCAAGGCTACACAGAGAAACCCTGTCTCAAAAACCAAAACCAAAACAAACGAGGATCTAGCTCACCTCAGTCAGAATGGTCACCATCAGGAATACAAATGATAACAAATACATCAATGTGGAGAAAAAGGAAACTATACCTTTTTTGTAGGAGTCTAAACAAATAAAAGCACTCTGGAAATCAATCTAGAGGTTTCTTAATGCTAGGAAATTGAGTCCCCTCTGGCCCCTGCCTTGTGCTTGAGAGTAGGCCCGCCCTGCCAGAAAGGACCACCCTGTGTCTGACCACACATCAACTTTCAGTGCCCTCCAGTCCCGGACCTGTGCTTGAGGTGAGTGGGGGCCCTGCTCTGGGCCCCAACTCCCAACATCCCCCTGCTTCCGTTTCCCTGGGAGTTCTCTGTGCGTAGAGAGGACCTGCCCCACCATAAAGGACCACCCTGAGTCTGGCCACACCTAAGTCTTCAGTCCCCTCCAGCTCCTGCCCAGTGCTTGAGTCTTCAGCTCCCTCTGGCCTCTGCCCTGTGCTTGAGTCGTCAGTCCCCTTGGGTCTCTACTCTGTGCTTGAGAGTGTCTCAGACCCACCTGCACCCATCATGAGACCTATCGGAGTATTGGACCTGCTTGAAAACACTGAAAGAGATCCTTAGACCCAAACCCACCATGAGAGTAAGAGACCCTATGAGCTCCCAATGGAAGAAGGGATGGGAAGATAGCAATATAAAAAGACAGTCAACAACAGAAGAAACAGTATGACACCACCAGAGTCTAGAAACTCTACACCAGCAAGACCTGAACATCCCAACACAGATGAAACAGAAAAGAATGACCTTCAAAGCAACCTCATGAAAGTGATAGAGGTCCTCAAAAAGGATATGAGCAAATCCCTTAAAGAAATGGAAGAAAACACAAACCAAAAATTCAAGAAATCAACAAATCTCTTAAAGAAAGCAAGGAAAGCCAAGAAAAAACCAATCAAACAGATGAAGGAAACAATTCAAACAGTTCAAGACCTGAAAACTGAAATGGAGACAATAAAACACACACACATAACTAACAGAATACAAGAGATGGAAGACAGAATCTCATGCACGGAAGATAAACTAGAAGAAATAGATTCATCGACAAAAAGAAGGCTTAAATCCAACAAATCCTTAACACAAAATATCCAGGAAATATGGGACACTGTGAAAAGACCAAACCTAAGAATAATAGGTATAGAAGAAGGCAAAGAAGTCCAGCTTAATGGTGCAGAAAACATATTCAACAAAACCATACAAGAAAACTTTCCCAACCAGAAGAAGGAGATGCCTATGAAAGTACAAGAAGCTTACTGAAAATCAAATAGATTGGACCAAAAAAAAAAAAAGTCTCCTTGCCACATAATAATCAAAACACCAACCATACAGAATAAAGAAAGGGTATTAAAAGCAGCAAAGGAAAAAGGCCAAGTAGCACATAAAGGCAAACCTATGAGAATTACACTCGACTTCTCCATGGAAACTCTGAAAGCCAGAAGGTCCTAGATAGATGTTCTACAAACTCTAAGACAACAGATTCCAGCCCAGACTACTATTCCCAGAAAAACTCTTAATCACTGTAGATGGAGAAAACAAGATATTCCATGACAAAACCAGATTTATGCAATAAGAATCCACAAATCCAGCCCTACAGAAAGTTCTAGAAGCAAAACTCCAACCCAAGGAAGTTAACTACACTCAAAATAATAATAATAGATAATTTTACTTTACCAGAAGTCAGAAATAGGGGGAAAAAAACCTCACACACAAAACCACCACCAAAAACAGATCCAAAGCAAACATGAATCAACAATCAAGGGTAATTAATATCCCTGAATATCAATGGTCTTAACTCATCAGTAAAAAGACACAGGCTAACAGAACAAATACAAAGACAAAATCCATCCTGCTGCTGCATACAAGAAACACATCTCAATTTCAAAGACAGACGTTAAGGGTTGGGAAAAGATTTTCCAATCAAATGGATGTAAGAAACAAGCAGGTATAGCTTTCCTAATATCTAACAAAATAGACTTCAAACTAAAATTAATCAAGAGAGTTGATCAGGGATGAGAAAGGGGACATAACAACGGACTCTGAGGAAATCAAGAGAATCATCAGGGCATACTTTGAAAATCTGTACTCCACAAAATTTGAAAATTTAAAGGAAATGGACAATTTCCTGGATAGATATCACTTGCCAAAACTAAATCAAGAACAGATAAATAATCTAAACAGACCTATAACCCCTAATGAAATAGAAGCAGTCATCAAAAGTCTCCCAAACAAAAAAAGCCCAGGCCCAGATGGCTTCAGTGCAGAATTCTACCAGAAATTCAAAGAAGAGCTCATTCCAATACTCGTCAAAGTATTCCACACTATAGAAGCAGGAAGCTCACTGCCAAACTCTTTCTACGAGGCTACAATTACCTTGATACCCAAGCCACACAAAGACACAACTAAGAAAGAGAACTATAGACCAATTTCCCTCATGAACATTGATGCAAAAATACTCAATAAAATACTTGCAAACCGGATTCAAGAACACATCAGAAAAATCATCCACCATGATCAAGTAGGCTTCATTCCAGGAATGCAGGGATGGTTCAACATTAGAAAATCTATCAATGTAATCCAACATATTAACAATCTGCGAAAGAAAAACCACATGATCATCTCACTAGATGCTGAAAAAGCCTTTGACAAAATCCAGCACCCCTTCATGATAAAGGTCCTAGAGAGATCAGGGATAACAGGAACGTACCTGAAGATAATAAAAGCAATATACAGTAAACCAACAGCTAACATCAAACTAAATGGAGAGAAACTCAAAGCAATTCCTCTAAAATCAGGAACAAGACAAGGCTGTCCACTCTCTCCATATCTCTTCAATATTGTACTTGAAGTTCTAGCTACAGCAATAAGACAACAAAAGGAGATAAAGGGGATACAAATAGGAAAAGAAGAAGTCAAACTTTCATTATTTGCAGATGATATGATAGTTTACATAAGTGACCCAAAAACTCCGCAAGGTTACTCCTAGAGCTGATAAACACCTTCAGCAATGTGGCAGGATACAAGGTAAACTCAAAAAATCAGTGGCCCTATTATATACAGATGATGAAGTGACTGAGAAAGAAATCAGAGAAACATCACCTTTTACAATAGCCAAAAACAGCATCAAATATCTGGGGATAATGTTAACCAAGGAAGTGAAAGACCTGTATATCAAGAACTTTGTGTCTTTGAAGAAAGAAATCAAAGAAGATACCAGAAAATGGAAAGATCTCCCATGCTCTTGGATTGGTAGGATCAACATAATAAAAATGGCAATCTTGCCAAAAGCAGTCTATAGATTCAATGCAATCCCTATCAAAATTCCATCACAATTCTTCAAGGACCTGGAAAGAACATTAAGCAACTTTATATGGAAAAACAAAAGGCCCAGGATAGCCAAAACATCCCTATACAATAAAGGAACTTCAGGAGGCATCACCATACCTGACTTCAAGCTCTATTATAGAGCTATAGTCCTGAAAACAGCTTGGTATTGGCACAAAAATAGGCAGGTAGACCAATGGAACCGAATCGAAAGCCCTAATTTTAACCCACACACCTATGAACACCTGATTTTTGACAAAGAAGCTAAAACTGTACAGTGGAAAAAAGAAAGCATCTTCAACAAATGGTGCTGGCATAACTGGGTACTGGTAAGCAGAAGACTGCAGATAGATCCATGTTTATCGCCTTGTACAAAACTTAAGTCCAAATGGATCAAAGATCTCAACATACATCCAGCCACACTGAAACTTTTAGAAGAGAAAGGTGGAGATACTCTTCAACGAGTAGGTACAGGAGACCACTTCCTAAACATAACACCAGTGGCACAGGCACTGAGATCAACAATTAACAAATGGGACCTTCTGAAACTAAAAAGCTTCTGTAAGGCAAAGGACACAATCAAAAAGACAAAAAGGCAGGCCACAGAATGGGAAAAGATATTCACTAACCCTACATCTGACAGAGGGCTAATCTCCAAAATTTACAAAGAACTCAAGAAACAAGTCTCCAAAACACCAAAGGATCCACTTGAAAGGTGGGGTACAGAGCTAAATAGAGAATTCTCAGTAGAGGAGGCTAAAATGGCCAAGAGACACTTAAGAAAGTGCTCAACATCCTTAGCCATCAGGGAAATGCAAATCAAAACAACTCTGAGATACCATCTTACTCCTGTCAGAATGGCTAGAATCAAAAACACCGAAGACAATTTATGCTGGAGGGGATGTGGAGAGAGAGGAACACTCCTCCACTGCTGGTGGGAATGCCGACTCATACAGCCTCTTTGGAAATCAGTATGGAGATTCCTCAGGAAAATGGGAATTAATCTACCACTAGACCCAGCAATTCCACTCTTAGGCATTTATCCAAATGAGGCAGGTTCATACAACAAGGGCATCTGCTCCACTATGTTCATAGCAGCATTGTTTGTAATAGCCAGAACCTGGAAGCAACCTAGATGCCCCTCAACTGAAGAGTGGATAGAGAAAATGTGGTACATTTACACAATGGAGTATTACTCAGCAGAAAAAAACAATGGAATCTTGAAATTCGCAGGGAAATGGATAGCACTGGAAGAAACCATCCTGAGTGAGGTAACCCAGTCGCAAAAAGACAAACATGGTATGTACTCACTCATATATGGATTTTAGATATGGATCAGGATAGTGCCAGTCTGCACTTCCACAGATAGAGAGTCTGGGAAACAGGAAAGAACCTAAAAGATATGCATATATGCATAGTACCCAAGAGAAGAGGATGGAGACAAGATCCTCTGAATGGATGGGGAACAGGGCGAGGGGGGGTAGTGGGACCTGGGAAGAATAGAGGGGGTAAAGAGGAAGGGAGTTGGTCATGGGGGAACAGGAAGTTGAGGGGGTGGGGGTAGAATAGGGGGAAGAGGGAATCATAGGATCGAAGACAGATCAGGCACCAGAGTGACCTCGAGTGATCTAAAGGTATAACATCAATTGGCAAGCTAAGCAATAGTGGAAGGACCACCTCGAATGCCCATTCCTGATAATGAACTTGATGTCTATAACTATCCGGGAGCCTACATCCTGGGACTGATGGAAGCAGAGGCAAACACACAACTAAGCACTGAACTGAACCCAAGGAACCCAGTGACAGAGAGAGAGGAGTGATGAGCAAATTGGCAAAGAATGGGCTGGCAAAACCAGCAGAGACAGCTGATCTGAACAGGGGAGTGCTCTTGGACCCCAGACCGACAGTGGGGAAGCCAGAATGGGACTGATCTGGACCCCCCCAAATGTGAGTGTCAGTGAGAAGGCCTGGACAACCTATGGGGCTCTGAGCTGTGGATCAGTGTCTATCCCTGGTATACAATCTGTCTTCATGTGCCTATAGCACAAAGAGAGATGCTCTCTCAGCCTGGACTCTTAGGGGAGTGCCTTGACCCTACCAAGAGTAAAATGATAGACTCTAGACATCCCCTATGTGGAAGGATTTGGCAATAGGGTGGGAGGGAGGGTGGAAGGGGAGTGCGGGAGGAGGGGAGGGAGAGGGAACTGGGATTGACATGTAAAACAAGCTATTTAAAAAAAAAAAGAGAGTTGAAGAAGGTCATTTCATATTAATCATAGGAAAAAATCCATCAGGATGAAGTCTCAATTCTGAACATGCATGCCCCAAATATAAAGGCACCCACATTCATAAAAGAAACATTATTAGAACTCAAATCACACATTAAACCCCACACACTTATAGTGGGAGACTTCAACACCCCACTTTCACCATTGGACAGGTCCACCAGACAGAAACTTAACAAAGAAACAATAAAACTTACAGAAGTTATGACCCAATTGGGTTTAACAGACATCAATAGAATATTCCACCCAAACAAAAAAGAATATACCTTCTTCTCAGCACCACATGGAGCCTTCTCTAAAATCGACCACATACTTGGCAATAAAGCAAACCTTAGCAGATACAAAAAATTTGGAATAACCCACTGTATCTTGTCAGACCACCGCAGCTTAAAATTATAATTCAACATCAACACAAATTGAAGAAACCTCACAAACTCATGGAAATTGAACAATGCTCAATTGCATCATCCCTGGGTAAAGGATGAAATAAAGAAACAAATGAAAGACTTCCTAGAATTCAATGAAAATGAAGGTACAACATTTCCAAAACTTTGGGATACTTTGAAAGCAGTCCTAAGAGGAAAATTCATAGCACTAAGTGCCCACATGAAGAAACTGGAGAATTGCTACACTACAGAATTAACAGAATGCCTGAAAGCTCTAGAACAAAAAGTAGCAAACTCACCCAGGAAGAGTAGATGCCAGGAAATAATCAAATTGAAAACTGAAATCAATAAAGTAGAAACAAAGAAAACAATACAAAGAATCAATGAAACAAAGAGTTGGTTCTTTGAGAAAAATCAACAAGATATACGAGCCTTTATCCAACCTAACCAAAAGACAGAGAGAGAACATGCTAATTAACAAAATCAGAAATGAAAACAGGGACTTAACAACAGACACTGGGGAAATCCAAAGAATCATCAGGTCATACTTTGAAAACCTGTACTCCACCAAATTGGAAAATTTAAAGAAATGGATGATTTTCTGGATAGATATCACTTACCAAAATTAAATCAAGAACAGACAAACAAATTAAACAGATCTAAAGAAATAGAAGCAGCAATAAAAAGTCTTCCAACCATAAAAAGTCCAGGGCCAGATGGCTTCAGAGTAGAATTCTACCAAAAATTCAAGGAAGAACTAATACCAATACTCTTCAAATTGTTCCACACAGTAGAAGCAGAAGGATCATTGCCAAACTTTTTTTTTAACAAGGTTATAACTACCTTAGTACCCAAACCACACAAAGACACAACCAAGATAGGGAATTATAGACCAATCTCCCTCATGAACATTGATGAAAAATACGGGATCCAAGAACATATCAGAAAAAATCATCCAACATGATCAAGTAGGCTTCATCCCAGGAAGGCAGGGATGGTTCAACATAAGAAAATTCATCAATGTAATCCACCATATAAATAATCTGAAAAAGAAAAACCATATGATCATCTCACTAGATGCTGAAAAAGCCTTTGACAAAATCCAACAACCCTTCATGATTAAGGTCTTGGAGAGATCAGGGATAACAGGAACGTACCTAAACATAATAAAAGCAATATACAGCAAACTGACAGCCAACATCAAACTAAATGGAGAGAAACTCAAAGCAATTCCTCTAAAACCAGGAACAAGACAAGGTTGCCCACTCTCTCCATACCTCTTCAATATTGTACTTAAAGTTCTAGCTAGATCAATAAGACAACAAAAGGAGATCAATGGGATACAAATGGGAAATAAACAAGTCAAACTTTCACTATTTGCAGATGATATGATAGTTTACATAAGTGACCAGAAAAACTCCACAAGGGAACTCCTAGAGATGATAAACACCTTCAGCAAAGTGGTAGGATACAAAATTAACTAAAAAAAAATCAGTAGCCCTACTATATATAGACAATAAAGGGGATGAGAAAGAAATCAGAGAAACATCACCCTTTACAATAGCCACAAACATCATAAAATATCTTGGGGTAACTCTAACCAAACAGGTGAAAGACTTGTATAATAAGAACTTTGAGTCTTTAAAGAAAAACATTAAAGAAGATACCAGAAACAGAAAAATCCCCTATGCTCTTGAATAGGTAGGATCAACATAGTAAAAATGGCAATCTTACCAAAAGCAATCTACAGATTCAATGCAATCCCTATCAAAACACCAGCACAATTCTTCACAGACCTCGAAAGGACAATCCTCAACTTTATATGGAAAAACAAAATACTCAGGATACCCAAAACAACCCTGTACAATAAAGGAACCTCCGGACGCATCACCATCCCTGACTTCAAGCTCTATTATAGAGGTATAGTCCTGAAAACAGCTTGGTATTAGCACAAAAACAGACAGGTAAACCAACAGAATAGAATCAAAGACCCTGATATCAAGCCACACACCTTTGAACACTTGATCTTTGACTAAGTAGCTAAAACTATACAATGGAAAAAAGAAAGTATCTTCAACAAATGGTGCTGGAGTAACTGGATGCTGGCATGTAAAGATGTACACTCATACAATAAGGGCATCTGCCCAACTATGTTCATAGTAGCATTATCTGTAATAGCCAGAACCTGGGTGCAATCTAGATGCCCCTCACCTGAAGAGTGGATAGAGAAAATGTGGTACATTTACACAATGGACTCAGCAGAAAAAAAAATGGAATCTTGAAATTTGCAGGCAAATGGATGGCACTAGAAGAAACCATTCTGAGTGAGGTAACCCAGTCACAAAAAGACAAACATGGTATGAACTCATTCATATATGGATTTCAGACATGAAGCAGGGGAGTGTCAGCCTACAATCCCACCACCAGAGAGTCTGGGAAGCAGGGAGGACCCTAAGAGAGACATGCATGGTAACCCGGAGAAGGGTTATGGGAGGGGAGGAGGAGAGAAGGAGATGGGAGAAAGAGAGGGGGAAAAGAGGAGGGGAGAAGGACAGGGTGGCAGGGAGCAGGAAGGTTGAGCCAGAGTAAGAACAGAGGAGAGAAGGATGAGAGATGCCATAATAGAGGGAGCCATTATAAGTTGGAGGAGCGATCTGGCACTAGTGAGATCTTCACAGATCTACAAGAATGACACCAACTGGCATTAAGGCTACCTTAAATGCCCTCTCATGATGAGATTGATGACTAACTTAATATGCCATCCTACAACCCTCATCCAGTGGCTGATGGAAGCAGAGGCAGACACCCACAGCGAAAAACCGAACTGAACTCCTGGAACCCAGTTGCAAAGAGGAGTGATGAGCAAAGGAATCTAGACCATGCTGGCAAAACCCCCAGAGGCAGCTGACCTAAACAAGGGGAACGCATGAACCCCGGACTGATGACTGAGAGGCCAGCATGGGACTGACCCAGACCCCCCTCCCCCTGCCGAACCTGGGTGTCAGAGAAGAGGCCTCAGCAATCTATGGGACCTGGGAAAGTAGATCAGTATTTATTACTGGCATACAAATAGACTCTAGGAGCCCATTCCACATGGAGGGATGCTCTCTCAGCCTGGATACATGGGGAAGGACCTAGACCCTGCCTGGGATAATATGACAGACTCTGAAAATCCCTCATAGAATCCCTTATCCTCCCTAGGGAACAGAGGGGGGATAGAGTGGAGTGAGGTGGGAGATTGGGAGGACTGGGGGAGGAGGGGAGGACGGGACGGGGAGGGAACTGAGAATGTAAAAAGTTAAATTTTAAAAAAACTAGAAAATCACTATATGACCCAGCTATCCTGTGTATATACACAAGAAACCTTCGATTTTACTATAGCGATACTTGTACATTCATGTTTATTGCCATTCTATTCACAATAGTTAATAAACTACATCAGCCTAGATGTTAATCAATGGAAAATGGAAAATGAAAACATGGTACATATACATGATGGACTATTACTCAGCTTTTGATAAATGCAATTAAATTTACAATTAAATGGATGGCACTGGGAAAATTTTTTATTTGGTAATGTTACTCAGGCCCTGAAAGACAAATGTTGCGTGTTCTCTTTCATATGTTGGTGGTAGCTTCAAATCTTGTGTTGTAGTGTGGAGTATACGTAGAAGTCAGAAAATTAGTGTCAGGTCAGCAGGTGGGGGAACACACTTTGAAAGGTGGGAGTTGGGCGGTGGTGGCGCACGCCTCTAATCCCAGCACTTGGGAGGCAGAGGCAGGAGGATCTCTGTGAGTTCAAGGCCACCCTGGTCTACAGAGCGAGTTCCAGGACAGGCTCCAAAGCAATACAGAGAAACCCTGTCTCGAAAAACTAAAAAAAAAAAAAAAAGAAAGAAAAAAAAAAGAAAAAAAAGGTGGGGGTCATGGATTGTAGGTAAGATGAAAGCAGAGATGAGGCAGAAAGGTTCAAGCCTGGAGTGATGGGATGGGAAATGAGGGGACGGGGAGGACCAACCAAATGGAAATGAGCATGAAGAAACTGTGTATGTACGTATGTATCTGTGTATGTATGTATGTATATGTATATATGTGTATGGAGAGAGTGGGGGAGACAGCAGAACATAGGTGATACAGAAGAACAGTGGGAGTGAATACGGGGAGACACGGAGTAAGGGTTGAAGTGGAGATATGACAGGGTGAACTGAGAGGTAGGGGCTGGATTAACCCAAACTAAGAATGTATGAAGAAGCTTCATGAAACCCCACTAGTTTGTAAGCTAATTTAAGCATAATTTTTAAAAGGAGTTAAACAATTCTACTCCCAGAAAACAGGTAATTAGGTGAAACTCTCAACATCAGGCACAAGTTACCTCCCTATGAGTTGTCTGTCAGGGAGGTCTCTGAGTCATCCAAAACAGGACAGGCTATTGCCGTGGCTCTTGATTGCCCCTCATAACTAGATGCTAAGATCCTGCTGTTGAAGACACACTCACTTTGGATGTGGGACAGAGAAATCAAATGAACTGACCAGCAAACTCTGTCCCTAGCTTTCACAGTGATGACAAGGGTGCGAGGGCAAAAATACATCAATGGTTTTAACTAGTGCTGGATCCTGATGTTACAATAACGGCCTGCTAGGCAAGATGTGTCCACTGGTGCAATAATGGCACGTTTACGGACCCAACCAACTACTCTCTTGATTACACTTGACACATGCTTTCAGGGGAAATTCATGCCTGGTACCATAAACATGGTTAAGGAAGCCATACGCCCTAAGGAAGAAACTACTGATGTCCTATTAAATGGTCATGTTGTGAAACTCTCTTCTAAATATTTATGTTTCTATCCACAGAGTTGTGTTGTTCTCAACTTTAGTCAGACACTTATTGCAGAGATAGTGGTGAGTTTAGGACTCACAATGTTGAAAAAGCTAGGAACAAGTGAGTGTGAGGGCTCAGCCATGTATGGAATACCTATACCACCGCACTCCACCCAAGGCTCAGAGAACACTGCAGAATAGGACTGTGAAAGGCTGGCCTTTGGACATGGCATGGATGTTATACAAACTAACAGTAGCTGTATTTATCTGAACAAGTTGTATTTAGCAAGATCAAAATAGTTAGAAAGTTCATCATGAAGGAGAGAGGGTTTCCTGATGCCCCCCGCCCCTGCTGGAAAGCAGGGATGTGGGCAGCTGAGGGTGTGGAGAGAAGGAGAGTCGTTTTTCTTTTCAGGAGTAGGGAGTGACCACTGTCAGGTTGCCCATGTCCCAGCGAATGATCCCACATCCACACACATATAGGTAGCACTATTTGGACTTGGTGAGTCATACAGTAAAAAGATGAGAAATTGGGAGGGAGATGGGAGATATGTTGAGGGGGCTGGGGAGAGTGGGAGAGAATGGGAATGGATATGACCAAGATGAATTTTATATATGTATGAAATATAAAATATGACTATAACAGAGGCTCTGTAAGGGTAACTAATTACCACATCCCCAATCCTACAGTACGAATTATATGTTTACTGTCTGATTAATCCTCAGGAAAAAAAAAATCACAAAGTGGACTTGCTGCCATGTTTTAGAAGAATCATGCCAGAGAGTAATGTACCAAGATATCAACACTCTGAAGGGTGGTAACCTAAACACCTACTCCCTGGTTACTGAATCTACCATACTACTAGATCCAAAGAAGTTGCCAGCAGGCCTTGATGGATTTAGAGTCAGGAATTTTGACTTCTCTTCTGATTGCTTTTTCTCACTTTACTTCTAGACGCAGCTATGTCAGAGGGCAAGTGCCCCAGTTAGCTTGTCAACTGGACATAACCGAGAATCCTTTGAGAAGAGAGTCTCAGTGGAGGAACTGCCTAAATCAGATTACCCTTTGGCATGTCTTGATTATTATTATTATTAAATAATAATAATACTGAACGATAATAATTATTGAATCTCCCATGTGGGGGATTATCTTGATAGTTAGTGTAAAAGGGAGGGCCTAGGCCTCTGTGGTATTCCCTGAGATGTTCCTAGGTTGTATAAGAAAGCTAGGTAAGTAGGAGACAGTGAACAAGCCAGAAAGCAGTGTTCCCCAATGAACTGTTTCAACTTCCTGTCCTGATTTCTCTCAGTGATGAGTCTAGAAGTATAACAAGGCAAACTCTTCCCTCCCTGAAGTTATTTTTTGTCATGGTACTTGCCACACACAGAGAATGAAACTAGTTCAGTGGGTGCCATCTACTTCCCTTGTCCTTATTCCAAGTTGTAGTTAAGGAACCAGGTGGCCACGAATCAGATCTCAGGGCAAGAATCATCCTCCCAACTTTTAACCAGCACAGACACCGTCCTCATTCCTGTGAACCTGACCCATGGACGAGACCTGACCCCATCTTATGATAAGCCATTTATGTAGATCACAGATCCTGATCACAAAAGCAACCTCTGGACCATTCTGGTGTGTAGTTTTATTTATGCATGTATTTGTTACATTTATTTCACTAAACTGGAGGCTGAAGCTGAACAGCAGACAGAAGCTGGGGCAGGGACAGGATTAGTGAGGTTCTGGTTAACTCCAGAACAAACATGAGCATTACTTAGTTGGGTGCAATGGTTAGTGGCGTCAACAAAATCTAGAACCACCTGGGAGATGAGCCTCTGGGAATACCTGTGAGGGATTATTTTATGTTGGAAGACCCATCTTAATTGTGGGTGGGGCCGTTCTCTGAGCAGAAGATCCTAGACTGTGTGGAGAAACAGCTGAATACCAGCATGTATGCATTCACTGTCTCTGCTCCTGGCTGTGGATGCGATACGATCATTAGCTTCAGTCTCTGGCCACCCTGGCTTTCTAACTAGCTGTGAACTTCCTCCATTAAGTTTCTTTTCTCAAGGCTATTTTATCACAGCAACAGAAAAGAAAGTGAGACAAAAACTGGCACCAAGTGGGGCCAATGATGTGGTAATCCTGACCCTGTAGTTCTTAGGCCTCTCAAACTGTTTTATGGTATAAATATGTAAGAACTTGGGGCCTTGGGACTAGAAAGCCCTCAAGTACTAAAAGCAAAATGGGCTCTTCTGATGGGAGCTTGGAAGACCAAAATATGGAGAAACATAGCCAGTTGCGACCTATCTCATGAGTTCTAAGGGGACAAAGGAATCTATCTGGAACTGGGCTAGGGGCCTTTCATGTGATATTTTGGCTGAGTCTGGCTATGTTTTGTCCATATCCTAAGAAGCTGAATGAAGTTCAGTGTAAAGACTATGCACTCATTTGTTTGGCAGAGGAAAGGTGTGTGAGCAAGCTCCAAAGTTTCAGGCAGAATGCAGACAGAAAAGTGCTGTAATTGTTAGAAGAGCCACTAACAGACACCTGTGCCGCACTGGAACCACAGCAGAGGTGTCCCATTGGAGGCTCCAAACCAAGCTGCTGGCAATGTTGTCCAAGGGGTACCAGTCTTAAAGGTATGAAAAACACAAGACGGAAGGAGTCGCTGAGAGCAGCTGAGGCCAGGTAATCTCTGACAGGGTCAGACTCCCTGCAAAGAGCTCCTGAGAGGCCATTTATGTGCAATTATGAAAGTGAAGCAAGGAAGACCCCCAGGATTTTGGAGATATTAGGACTGGGGATGTCAGCCAAGGCAAGTTGTAAAAATGGATTGGAACCAATTGAAGGCCACAGAGCTGAAGGGGTGTGGCTACCTGTATTTTTGGAGATCAGCCAATTTCATTACAGCCTCAGACACTAGGTAGTCATTCCTTGTTACACCCAGACTCTTTCTTCCCTTATGTTAGAATATTTATTCTATGCCATTCTAAGTTGGTTAGACTTTTAAAGCATTGAAATGCTTTGAGGGCTATGAGGGGTGCTATGAGATGGCTTAATAGGTCTTTACTTGCTCTTCATGTATAGTGACAGGGATATGTACATGTGTGCGCCTCCACACACACACATACACACACACACACACACACAATCTTCAAAGAGGTAGAATTGGGATCAGTGTAGACTTGCCAGACTGTAGTAGAATCAACTAAAATGGGATTCCGGGCATCCCAGGGAGGGATTTTCTTGATTACACTAACAAACTAGTGATCCTGAACTTTGTTCGTGGAGTAAACAGTCTTTGCATACATACATCCATTGTTCTTTGTTTGCCTTTGTAGATGTCAGCTGCTTGAAGCTCTCGCATCCTGACTTCCGACCCTTAAGCTAAGTCAGAATAGCCTTTTCCCCTTCAGCTGTGCCAGTCCCACCCCCCCTGTGTAGCCCTGGCTAGCTGAAACTCGTTATGCAGAACTGGCTGGATCAAAGCCAGACATCCACCCACCTGTCTCCTTGGTGCTGTGATGAAAGGTGTGCACCACCACACCCTGTTACGTTGCTTCTGTTTGGGCACTCTATCAAAGTGCCAGGTAAGTAACTAAGACATTGGGCATTTTAGATCTATCCCCAAAAGGTCTAAATGGCACAGCTCTAATCCTTGGAACAGAGTGATTTACTCCTGTTACAGGTGCCCACACACTTGTCACAGCCTCCTCTTTCCCTTTTAAATACTGCTGTAACTCCAGTGTTGAAGATACAAGATTCGGAGAGAATGCTCATGAAGAGAAAGAAGGGGCATCATCATGTTTTCCTGGCTAAAAGGCCTTTTTAGTCCTTGTATTCATCCTATTATACGGTTATTTACTACTTTGTGCATGAGGAAGTGTAGGAGAGAGGCACCCGAGGGTTAGAGGACTAGTAAACAGCAGGCCCACCTGTGTCCCGTTAGTACTGCCAGGCGAGGGCTGTGCACCTACTTCCTAGGTTAGTCACAATATGAAGACTGTTGGCTATTCTCCCTCCCTTTCAGTGCCCAATGGGACAGGCACCTACATTTCATTCCTTCTCAACTAACTACAAGGGGATATGGCAAAATGTATTTATTGGAAATGTACAAATGATACAGCCTCTTTGAAACTTTGACAAAGGCCAGGTCTTAACACTAATACACATAAAATAAAAACAAATCTTAGAACAAGCACATAGAAACACAGACATAACCCACTAAACTTGGGGGTTACCCTCTTCAAGTGCCAACTCACTAGCAGGGTCAAGGACAGAAGAATCCTTTGCTTTGTAGGGACAAAGGATCCAGGGTCTGGAATGAAGTTTACATAGTTCAAATTTATATGTCTTTTCCTCTAATATGTGTGTCCTGATCCCTTGTGTTTTGCTTTTGTTTTGTTGTTTCTTCTGGGATTCACAGATATCATTGAGAAAGACCCATAATGGTAGGCTGTATATCAAACATTAATCTTTACTAGACAGGTCAGCTTCAACAAGTGCTGCAGAGTGCCAAAAAAAAGTTAGAGCTTTGGCTTTCCAGACTCTACTAGAATCCCAAAGCCGAGTCTTCAAGAAAAGGAACTACATGGTACTGAGAACCAACGCCATGCTGGCCCCAGTGTTGGGCTCCTGTCCTGTCTTTGCTTCCTCTAAAGGCAGCCATCAGAACTTCCACAACACATGGAAAGACAGACATGCATGCATCAAGGCTGTTATTTGCCCCAGCTGGCAAGCTTTTCATTATTACTGTTTAATTGCTCTGTTGAGGGCAGGCCAGCAAGTCTAGCTTGTCCAAGGTGCCAGGACCCCAGCTCTAACCCAAGTGATAACTGGAAGCAATAAAATCACAAGACACTCATTTACAAATAACATATGGCTTTTTTTGACCCCAGCAATAACTTTATTCACACAAACGTCCCTTAATTTACAAAGCTTCAGTCATTCATACACATCAGGGGATCCACAGTGTTCAAAGAACTTAAATATAATGTATCATACCAGCCCAAGTAAGCCAAGTACAAAAAATATTCATATAAAGTTGTTCACACATAGGTCCTATATTACCAGCTTCTGTGCAAAAAAAAAAAAAAAAAAAAAAAAAGGGAAAATTAGACTAACTAATATTTGAAACTAACCTTGCGCCTGGCTTTAAACCTCCCTCAAAACCAAGTCTGACCCACATGGGCATTAAGAATAACTGAAATATCCTCCAGTTTTGATGGCAAGTAGCCTTTGGAACAATTTTTTTTTAAAAAATGTTCCCTAAGTAGGTTTTCTTCTTCCTATGATCTCATCTGGACTTAAAAAAAGGCTCACTCCTTCTGGTACTCTCCCCAGTCCTAGGGGCCCCTAGGCAACCAATGGCAGCAGACTTGTCCCTCCGTGATGGCTGTGGATGCTGACAACAGCCAATGCTATATGGTACCTGCAGGGCCCCCTCCCAGAGCATGTTTCCAGCCAAGGCTCCATTCCCTCCAAGTTAGACCGTAGGACAAGCTCAGAATCAGGGAAGGCAGAGGCATCAGCCTCCAGAGTCTGCTGGCCTGGATAGCTGAATAACCAAGCTTAGCCAATTCTGAGGTAGACTCCCAGCAGCTGTCTGGAGCTGCCGGGCGGAGAGAACCCAGTCAAGGGGAGGAATAACCCAAAGGCCCACCTAGAGTTAAGTCACTAGTGCTCCCAGATGTGGAAGGTGGGGCAAACGAGCAAGAGACAGGAGGGAAGGACTCATGGTGGGCAGGGCTAGAAGGGGCATCAGAATAAGGCAGGGCAGTAACAGTCCCATCCTTCGAGGATAGCAGTCTGGCTCTTCCAAAATTTCCAAGATACTTATAGGTTAAAACCCACATAAAATCCATCCTTTAAGCTGTCTTCTAAAACAGAAAACAGCTAACAGCATAAACAGATTCCCACAATGCTCTTCTTGGAAAAAGATTCACGCAAAAACAATGTAACCTTATTGCTGCAAACACTGGTTTTTCTAAAATAGTGATATGTCAGAGAGCTGAGAATCTTGGAGGAAGGAATGATGGGGACTGTTGGGGCAAGAAGGCTAGGAGAAAGCTAGGGAGTGGTCTTAGCACCACGGGGTTCGGAAGCAGAGTGAGCTAAGGGCCTCTACTCACTCCAGGCCTTCACTGCCACTGGAGCTAGCGCTGGCAGTGCCACAAAGGATGCCAGGCCCTATCCCGAGTCCGATTTTCACCTAGTGTGGGCGCACTTCTCCAGCTGTAAACAGGGTATTTCTCTAAGTAAACATTAAAACATCCCTCGGGCAGCCTAAGGGCAACCCTACTAGGTGGGAATAGAGTTCCTAGTCCCTGCCCCAATGCCCTAGAGCTAGGCGAGGCTACTAAACCTTAGTCTCCTGTGACCAGAAGGGAGTTAGTTAGCTGGAGCCAGTTTGGATGGTGCGGCGGGTGTCTTCCTGCTTGAGGTTAACAGGGAGGGGCAAAGGCATGTGCATGTGGGGAGCAGTATTTGGTCCTGGTCTAGAGTTGCTATGAGGGCCACGGAGGCAGGAGGCAGGTGTCTGGATACAGCCCACAGGAGGTGGGTGGGGCCCAGGGTTTTCCTCCCCTGTGGCTATGTACAGGTGGGAGAATATAAGTGACAAATGGACAAAGAGAAGACAGCCACCTGCTTCCGGCAGAGTCTGGACAGGGGAGGACAATGGAATAAGGCACTATAATCTGTCCTGCTGACTCCCTTCACACACAGGGAGCTGAGCTCTGAGCAGAGAAAGAACTCAGTTCAGGCCGGTCTCCCAACAGGCAATCCTCACAGCCAAGAAAAGTACAAATGTTAGTTGGAAGTTCTGCAAACTTCTAGAATGTGGGCAGATCTAATAAACCTGGAGGCACCTGAGATGATGCCCCACAGAGCTACTGGCAGGTCTACAACCCACACAGAGGCAGAAGGGGAAAACAACAGAGGAGGCAGTCGCTGATCCTCAAGAGGGACAAGGGAGCTGGGCTTTGAGAAGACTACAGAGCCCACCAGGGGCTGACTCACCGGCCACAGCACAGCAAGCATGTCACCCAGCCAGCTTCCAACTGGCTGGCAGGTGATAGCATAGATCACAAGAGAAAAACAGGGAAGAAAAAAACAGGAACAGGCACTTGGGGCTCAAGACCTGGCTCTCATCTGAGCCAGAGAAGAGGTGCAATCACCAGGCCAGAACCAGCTGGGAGTCGTGGAAAATAAGGTGCAGGGAAACAGGCTGCCCCTCATCAGGCTACCCACCTACAACCTATGGGGGCTTACATTGACACCTAGAAAAGTACGGTGGGAAAGCACTATACACCCAAGTAAGTTTTGATTGTAGAGAGCTAAGAGACGGAAAAGAGAAAGAAATGGTAGGTAGAGTAGTGATTTGCTAGGCCTGAGCCTTTACCAGGAACCCAGAGCAGGACTAGGGCAATAAGAGTGGGTCGGAGACTGCTTTTCCCATTTGTTCAGGCAAAGACACAGCAGTACCCAAGGGAAGGAAGGAAGTGAAACAGAAGAAATGGAATGGATTTTGCAATTATGGGATGCTGCTGTTCCCACCCTCCCAGGTGCCACTCTGATTAGGCTCAGGAGGCTGCTTAAAAAGTCACTCAAGGAGACAAGATGCTATCACAGAATAGTACAAGGTAAGGGCCTACATACCACCTGCAGCCACGTACCCACAGGAACAGCAGCTTACCTCTGGCCAAGAGGAGAAAAAAACTTTGGTGCTGAGTTGCCTGAGAGAAGGCTGGAAAATGCAAGTGGACACAGCTAAGCATGGTTCAATGTTGTGCTGGTCTTCCCCACACTATAGGACCAAGGGACAGCTGCTTGCAGAAAAGCCCCCCCTTGACCTCTTGCTTCCCTATCCCTCCTATGCTAGTTTAGGAAGAATGAACAGATACCTTCTTCCCTTGTCTAGAAACCCCATCCCATGTGGCCAGAACAAGGTGAAAAATAGGAAAAAGTTTTGGAGCAACCAAAGGTTGCATCCAAGTAGAGGGCGCCAGAAAGGATGATGCGGTCCATGGAGCAGCTGGGGGGAAGTGATCCTCCCTTGGGAAGCTATAAGAACTCTGCAAGGGAGTTAGAGTGAAGGCTATTCAAACAGAGGCAGCAGAGTCACGGGATCTAGGTCGGGGATGCTTTAAGACAGCCTAGCTGCTATAAGGGCCCTCTAATAACCACATGGGCATCCCTGTCTGCCTCACACCTCCCTATGCAAGGCAGGTCCTTTCTCTTCTCAGACAAGTTACAACAAAGCTTACCACCTAATATGAAGTCCCTGGGGGTTAAGAGAGATGGCGCTTGACAGTGTCACCCAATGGTGAGTGACACCATGGATCCTGGTACACAGGGTACACGTTTCACTGTAAGGAAATCATGGCAGCAGCCAGTAGAGGGTACTCTGCAACAGTCAAAACTGGCTCTTGGGGCCTAGGTAGTCTCTGTGACCGGCTGGACTTGCAGCACACTGGGAAGACAATTCAGGAGACAGAGGATAAAAGGTATTGGCCTCATAGCAGTGACAAGAGGCCAAGGAAGACCAAGTCTGATAGAGGGTTGGCACAACAGTCCTAACATTAGAGAGGGTGGGTTTTTTTATCCCCAGTGATGGGATGATCACTCTTGGTCTCCTTGCTCAGAGACCCTGGTTGGAAAGGGCAGAAGGAAGCTGTTCCCACTATAGTGAGTCCTGGTGTGGCCTGGGGCTCCCAAGAGCTTAAAGAGAACCAGACTATGGTCTTCTTTAAAAGTCCTTCTGGCTGGACCCTGGTCTTCCTCTGCTGAGAGGTTCTTCACCTCTGATCCTGTCTGAGGCCCAAGGGCTGGCCAAAGGCTGGCCAGGACCAAGGAGTCCAAGAGTTCCCACGTCTCATAGGGAGGTAACGCAGAGGCTGCTTCCTTCTATCTTCGTATCCCTTTCCAGGAGAAACACCAGAGCTTTGGGAAGTGGGATGCTAAAGCAGAACTGAGATGTGTAAGAAAAAACAGAACATGAAAGATAAAACCAAAATTGCTTCCTAACTTAAGAAATTAACGGTGAATATATGCATAAGTTTTTCCCACATTCAATGTTCTTAAAAACAAAACAAAAGAAAAACCAAACAATAAAAAGGTGCCTGTCCAGAGTGTAGCCTTCTGCTCTTCAGAAGTCTTGATGGTTTAATGTTTAATTATTATTATTATTATAAAGGAAAAAGAAAAGGGTAGCATGGGAAACCCAAGCAAAAGCTTCACATTGTGGGAGGTCCGGCTGTCAGGAGGTCGCCACCACCTGCACCCTCTGCCATCCTGTGAGACATGGTGAGACTGTGGGTCCCGAAGGATCGACCTGGAAGACAGAAGGTAGGCAAGGAGTGGACATTGGATCAGTGGGTGAGGGTACAGAGCCCAAACCAAACTGACCCTGAAGCTGTGTGTGCTGGCTTTTCTATGTGGAGTAAGCTGAGCCACTAATTACCTTGACACCTGTAAAGATATGCTCTTATTTCTCGGGCAAGGAAAGGAAGCTCATGTGTTCAAGGTCATAATGCCCAAAGGCAGACTCTAGAAGAGGGGACTTAGGCATGCTGCTGGCTCCAGCTATTCCCATTCCAGCTTTCCAGTACTCTGCAGGACCCATTCCAGATAGGATGTCCCCAACAGATCCTGATGGCCTTGGTTCTATTTAGCCTTTCTTCTCCACCCTCACCCATGACTATCATAAGCCTCACAGCAACCCTTGCAAGATTTCCATATCCTTTACATATGATAAAATGGTATTCAGCATCTGAGAACCTATACTAAGTTAGTCAACAAGTTTTAAAGACACCACATTACCTTCTCCTCCTGGGTCAGGTGGACTCAGAGCAAAAGTTTCCCAGAAGCGAAAGATAGGTCCCACACTCTGTCCACACCATCTCCTACTCAGGTTGTAACAGTGTTCTGGACAGACTGTATACAAGTTCAAGCCCTTTGTTCTTTGGTCTCCTAATCTACACCTATGTCACAAGCTGTTTTGAAGATTACATAAATTCAGCTGTGCAATGATCTAAGAAATGTAGAGCTGCTTGAACAGTATTATTGGTCCACCATTGCCTATTGTCTACAACATCGTGTTGTGTGTGATTGGGCTGGGCGGTGGTGGCGCACGCCTTTAACCCCACCACTCGGGAGGCAGAGGCAGGCAGATCTCTGAATTCGAGGCCAGCCTGGGGGGGGGGGGGCTTAGAAGAATGCCTGGTCCCTTGAGCACTGGCTGCTATTTGAGAACTCCTTTGGTGTCAGGCCTCAGGAATAAGACAAGAAGCTGCCCTTCAAGGAAACCTAGCACACAATGCCTATAGAGATTAGTCTTGGGTCAGCTCCATATTCTGAGCCACTTAATCACATAGCTAAGTATAGCCTTGTCTTAGACAGGGCAGGTCATCTGGGCAGCAGTGTTCTAAAGTTTTTTAAATGCCTAGTTTCACCCAAGATGGCAGACCTAAACAAGCCTTTCCCTGTATGTTTGCAACCCTTCGGTGGTTTCCTTGCTCATGGACACACTGAGCCCATTGTCTGCAGTTTGAGAAGTGTGCCCTGGTTCCAGACCAGTGTGAGCCTTCTCCCCTGGAGCTGTGGTCAGTCCAGTCAGACAACACTGGCCCATAGACTGAAGTCTTACAGGTGCCCCAGCTCATCACAAAAGTCTCTTCCTCTAGTCTTCAATCTCTTTTGGGCTCTGAGTAGAATAAGTATAAATTCTGACATTTCCAATGAGCCTGTATCTCCAGCTAGACTCTGAATGTACAATGGGTCCTGAGTCAGAGATTCACATCTAATGACTAAAGCCAAGAATCACTCTTTTTCCTTACTTTTAATAAACTATTAAAACAAAACTTGCATATAAAAATCAGCAAGCACACAAAATTAACCAGACCCATTGTCTATACATAAAAGCATGCATTCTGCAAAGAGGTTAGACAGAGTAAGTGAAGGACCTCCCAAGGAAGGGGAAATAGAATATATAGTTATGGAGACTTGGGGAGGAGCTGAAATGTGAGGATTAAACTGAAAGGGGGAGGAGGAGGGAAGAAGGGAATAAGGAAGGGAATATGGGGAGGGACAACTAACACTAAGGACCATTGGAGGGGGTTATATGGAAACTTACTGTTGTAGAAGCTTCTTATATACATATGAAAGGAATCTAAATGGAGTCAAATAATGGAAATGCCCTCACTAGACATTTTTCTCCACTAAGCAAAACTACCAGTGTCAGGAGTGGGTTACATCTAACTGAGCTGTTGGCTAAAGAAGCCCCATGGAAAGCCCCAACAACTCAAGACATTGCTTTCTACAAACTGATGGTACGGCCCTATTAAAGAAAACACTCACATCTCTCTCTGAACACAGAGAAGTTACCCTGGTGCCTAACTAGTGCCTAACTAGAGCCTTCACCCCTACTGGCAAGTGTTCAAGATACTGGCAGGTACTCTGCATGCTACCAGAGGAGAAAGGGAACCACATACCCAGCTATAGATCCCATGATCTACAATGGTAACCAGCCTGCACAATATACTGGTGCAACTGGAAGAAACATTGTGGGTTAGTGACCTGGCCAGCAGGGCACAACGGGTTCCAGCCCATGGGAACCTGGAATGAATAAGACTAGAGACATAAGAGAGATGGACAGCAAGACAGACCTTCGACAAGCTGCTGTTTAATGAGAATTCTGTACAGGCTTAAATAGGGGAATGTGGCATTGGCCATGGGACAGGGTTGTTAGACCAGAGATGCTGGGAAGTGAGGCAGGGGGCTCAGGAAGCATTTGATATGCCAGAGAGCAGGAGATCTCACTAGGGTGTGTAGGTGTTAGGGAAGCATTGTTAAGTGTTAAGGGTTATCTCTATGGTGCCAGGCCATCTGTGGGAAGGCCCCTGTGTTTTGGGAAGTGCCTTTACAGTGACCTTGTTCTCAACATCTCCTCCCTTACTTTTTACTAATGAAGGAAAAGGGTCTGGACTGTAGGTCTGAGAGTTGGTAAAGGAATAGGCAGTAGGTGTTAGTTATTAGGATCTTGGAAGTATTAAGATGGCTTTTTATATGTCACTCTTATATTAGGGCCCTTACAAGTATGAAATAAAAAGGCCATGAGGGGGCCTGTCTGTCTTAGGTCAGGGGGACTCATGGACCAGGGGTGTTTAAAAACCCCTCCCTGTCATTGGAGATGACATCTTATGATAAATATTCCTGTGAGCCCAGGTTTTACTCATAGGGGGTTGGGGAGGGGGTGATTATTAAAAAAAGACTGACAATATTTACAAGAGGTTCTAAATAACAATGATCACTCCCAACAATAACCAACCACTATCTGAATGGATTTAAGACCCACTCCATAAGATGGAACCCATGCTGGACACTGCTTGGGTAGTCAAAAACCTAAGACTAGATAGGCAGGCCAGGGGCCTGAAAGAAAACCAAATAAACACAACAATAAAATGACTCCTAACACATTCTGCTATACCTACAGATTGGTATCTTCCTCAGCCATCAGAGAAGCTTCCTCCTGCAGTAGATGGGAACCAAAAGAGAACTACAACTGGACCATGCACAGAGAATGAGAGATCATTCTCTGTGTAAGAAGAGGTGGATTTTAAGAGCCAGAGGATATGGATGAACCAAGGAAACAAGGTCTTCTATACACAACAGACTGTGTTAACATGTACAGGTCCAAGCTAGGTAGGGGCCCAGCACTGAAAGGGAGAACCAGAGTGAGCTTCCATCCTTTACCAAGAAGCTATCTTCAACTAACAATGGCTTGCCAAAAAACAAACAAACAAACTAGTTTTCTCCAATGGAGTTTTGAGCCCCACCTTGCCCAGCAGTAGATCGCCAACACAAAACAAACAAAATGGTATTTTGGGGGATTTTTTTTTCTCATACTGCTTTGTTTGGGCATGTTTTCTTTTTACCTTACTGGTCTTTTGCTCGCACATTATAGTTTACAATTTTGTGGGTTTTTTGTGCTTTGCTTGTATCTCTCTCTGTGTGTGTTTCTCCTGTTTTTGTTTGCTTTGTTTTGTTTTTGTCTGTTTCCTAAAGAGAAAAAAAGGAGTGGAGTATGGTGGGTGAGGAGGTGCAGAGGATCTGGGAGAAATTGGGAAAGGGGAAACCATGATCAGAATATATTGTATGAAAAAAAGTTTGCAATTAAAAAAAAAAAATCAACGCCGGGCGTTGGTGGCGCACGCCTTTAATTCCAGCACTCGGGAGGCAGAGGCAGGTGGATCTCTGTGAGTTTGAGACCAGCCTGGACTACCAAGCGAGTTCCAGGACAGCCTCCAAACCACAGAGAAACTCTGTCTAGAAAAAAAAAAATCAAAACCAAACAAAAGCGGCATACACCAAAATTAACCAGAATTAAAGTCTAAACATAAAGAGCATACGCCCTGGAAGACAGCTCAGATCTGAGTCTTGAGGTCTATCTACTCTTTCACTGGATGCTTCTGCTCCCATACTAGCAATAGGAATTCAGATTCCCCAAAGATCCACTTGGAGACCTCTTCCCAGTTTAACTTGGGAAAAAATTCATCCACTCCCTGATGACTTGGCAGCCATGCCAGCCTCATGTAGCTTTCCCCTGTTGCTTTCTGCCTGTGTTGTCAGTAGATGAGGAGGTGAAACAGAACAGACAGCTACACCTTCACCAAGGAAGCCATAGCGTTTCTGCCTGTGTTTCCAGTAGATGAGGAGGTATAAAACAGAAGACAGACAGGTACAGCTTCCCCAGGGAAGCCACAGTAACAGCAACAGTGTGCTTACAGGAAGATGGAGGGAGCACTTTTTAATACAACAAGAACAGTAGAGACCATCTGGTTGGTGTAAAGCAGCCAGCCATTTACTATGCTTGTCAGACAATGAGCAGGGCAGGTCCCAGCCTTGGTGGGTTCCTGTTCATCACCTTTCATCCTAGAAGATACCAACCATGGTTCTGTTGTTGACCAGGTCATAACACCAGGGTCTGGTTTCTAGCATCAGCCAGTGTATTCTTGTTGCTCTCAGAGGGACCCCTAAGCACAGAGCCTTCCTGAAAGTCAACACCAAATCTGCTAAGCAGAACAAAGATTGGTAACTAACCATCTATAGTGGACTTTACAGTAGTAGGTATGGCCTTGGGATGGGTGAATTGTCAGGTGTTTTTGTTTTTGTTTTTGTTTTTTTTAAATCCTTACCTCTGTTATTTCAGATCTTGGACTAAGTTCCCTCAGTGCAACCTAATTTCTCTATATAATATCACAAACTCTTTCTGGGTACTTGTAACTTTGTGGGTTGCCTAGTGAGGTAACTTTCAACCCTCCAATCATAATTTATATCTTCTGGCAACTAAGAAGTAGAAGATAGTGTCACCCTGGCCTTAAAGACAAACTGCAGCTCAAAGAAGGGCTGTTATGGTTACCAAGCACCAGGGCAAATGGTCTATACCAAGGTCAGTTTCTTTCCAAAGCCTCTACTTTGTAACTTTGTAGTATGAAGTTTACTCCTTGAGACACAAGAGCAAAGTGCTACAGCTTAACACTTATATTTAGAGAGAGAACTCAAAGAACTTGGCAGGCAACTGCCTTATGCCCAGGGTACAAGAGGTAGAAGGATGTGTTGCCAACCAGGAACTCAAGCAGTTCCTTTTTTTTTTTTTTTTTTAGTTTTTGGTTTTTCGAGGCAGGGTTTCTCTAATTGTTTTGGAGGCTGTCCTGGAACTCTCGGTAGACCAGGCTGGTCTTGAACTCAGAGATCCGCCTGCCTCTGCCTCCCGAGTGCTGGGATTAAAGGCGTGCGCCACCAGCGCCCGGCTCAAGCAGTTCCTTTACCAGCTGAGCAAGTAGTTTGTTCTATTCAGTGAGTTGGGGAAACAAACTGCACCCCATTCAAACCATTAGCAACCTAAAGCACAGAAATCAGAAAGAGCTGAGGTGAGCGAATGATGGAAAGATGTGGTTAGAGACAGAACAGGCTTGTGTCCATCTCCGGCTCCTCCCAACTCCTAAACTCACACAGAATAAAAGATGTCCCTTACTGTAAGTACAGTCTTTCTCCCTATATGTCTGTGCCATTTCTTTAAATAACTGTTGATAACAGTAGAGATAGCTTGAAAAACTGGTCCCCTCCAGTGGCCCCTAATTTACTGATAAATTGTATTTCTTATGAAATATGTTTAAAAACATGGCATGTAAAATACAGTTTTCTCATTCCCCAACTCCACAGGCTTCACAGGAAACACCTGAGGATTTGAAGCTGGCCTCTGCTTTATAATCCTTGCCTCCCTCCCTCCCTTCCCTTGTTTTGAAAATGCAGACAGCGCAGTTAACACTTGAGTGCTGGTGTGAGGGGCAGGAACCCCGGTACACTGCCAGCAGTTCATACTCACTCACACTCACCTATCGATCCACTGCTCAGCTGCCAGAGCGGGCAGGCACTCAGACTACCAAACCGTCATGTATTGACGGTCAGTTTGGCTCTCAGGTCAGACTGGACTAACTAGAACTTAACTTTTTTGTTTTACTGAAACAGGATCTCATTCTGGTTTAGACTCAGGTTGGTCTGTCTCTTAAGGCAATCCTCCCATCTTAGCCTCCCTGAATGCTGGGATTACAGGCCTGAGTCGTCATGACAAGCCTGGAATTCACTCTTCGAGGCTTAATTCAGGAACTAGTTTATATCATCTATGTGGAGGTGAGAGAATGAGGGGTCTCTGTCATAATGGTCCCAGAGACAATACTCTTGCCTCAGCCTCTTAAATGCTAGCATTATTACAAGCATACACCACCATGTCCAGCTTCCCAAGTTTTTTTGTTAAAGCAAAACTTACGACTTGGTCTCTAGTCAGTCTTATGAGGTGAGAGCCTCCTTTCCGTTTTAGGCTTTGGCTGCCACTCTTCTGCTTCCTCCAGAAAGCGTGTCCCAAGAAAAGTCTGTGCAAGGAGCCTGCTTTGCAGTGCGCCTGGCAGCCTCAACCTCACTACTGCTTACTACAGTCCAAGTCTCTTAGGACTATCACATTACCAAGTGGTGCTGGATGGTACAATGAGCTCACATACTGAATGACTGATAGAAACTCTAATTAGTATATAAGGCAATATAAAACTCCCAGCATTTGAAGGGGAAAATATGGTTATAAGTACTTCCGCCTGTGACTCAGCTCCTAGCCCATGGCCCAGTACTCACACACACAGTGAGCATCTGAGCAGCCAGTGCTCAAGGAAAGTTGATTCACACCTGTGAAGGGTGGGCTGCTTCTCCACATCTGACATCTGTCAAGGGACAGAGCTGGGGCTGTGCCCAACCCTGATGCCTGCCGCTACTGTGGAACCAAGCTAAACCATTCTTTGGCTCTCAACAGAGCCGGACAGGAGAAATGAAGCATATGGAAATCATGGACTTTGACATTTAGACAGTCTCCTGGTTATAGAAAGGGGTTCCTGGTTTCCCCTTTTCTTCCCAACTTCTCAGCAGGAGAAACTCCCTCAAAGGGAAAGCAGATCCCACACAATGCGCATGTTGAAAGAACTCCTGAAACCCAGGTGTGACAAAGCTAAGAAAACAGCCGGCTTCAGACTGTCCCTGGCATAGTACACGGCTCATGTCAGGAGCAGAATTAGAACCTGGTAACTATCTATTTGTAAGATGGTAAATATGTAAATGGTAATTAGTTTTTAAAAACTGGCTTTACTCTAAGCTTGCAAGTAGCTCAGAAGTGACAATGAAGCTCTGGTAGTGCTAGAAGGACTTGGACTCCATAATTCAATGTCAGAGGGGTGGCTGTGGACAGCGGCAAGGAAACAAGCAGTATCCACTAGTTCCCAGGAGTCTCATCTTGTCCAGGGAGCCCACACTCCATCTCCGATACCCCACGCACCCACTTTGTTCAGAGAATCTGGCCTCGTGACTTCTCTGAAAGGCACCATACCCCACCCCCCAAGGCTGTAACGGCACAGTTAGTCTTGGGCATAGATTCCTAAGTGGAAGCTACTCAGAAGCCAGGAAGAACCACATCTCTACATGGTAGCACGCGGGAGACAAAAAGGGGAGACTAGAGGCTTGGCTGCCAGTGCCACAGCTCTGTCCTCTAGAGACTTCATTTTCCCTTGAGTGCTCAATGACAACAGGGAGGGGATTTTTAATCCAAGGCTCTTCTAATCTCAGATTTGTGCCATGAAAGGCCTCAAACTCTCACAAGTCAAGTCATATACGGTTTTCTGGTAGACTGTCTCACAACTCAGACTCTTAGATGCATCCATGACACAATGTATAGTGAAAACCAGCTTGACTAACCAGAGGTAGCCTATGGATGCCAAGAGGAAGTGCCCATTGCTCTGGGCACAAGTAAACAGTATGATCTGTGGTTGAGATGCTTTTCTCTGAAGTCTTCCAGCAGACCCTGGGACCCTTCTTGATGGGCACACCACCACTGAGAGACATGGGCTTGTCTACCATCATCTGAAGCCAGATCCACAGCCACCATACAGATTTGAAGCACAGCTGCCAGGCCCAATGGACATCAATCAGGGCAGGACTCAGTGAGAGAAAGAACATGAACAGAATTTAAAGCCAGGAAAGAACGCTGTTGAAAACACACATCAGCTTTTCCTCTACTGTGTCAGAAAGCTCCACGGGCCATGAGTGAGTCTGTAACAAATGTACCATCAGGAAGCTCTTATACATGAAGACTTAGTCATAACATGACAGTGGTCACATTGACTGTGTTACTCACAATACTATATTAAGCCATCTGATTTCTTAAAGTGTGCTGCCAAAATTAACAGTATTAAAAAGTTCACAAATGTACAAAAAGAAGACTCACTGGCCAAGATGGAAGATTCTGGATTTAAAAGGCTCCATGGTGACCTAACAGTAGGCAGAGCTGCCCGCTGAGTCATGCTGAATGTGCTTAAGAACTTGGACCCATTGAGACCTCTGAACTGGCCTTGACTAATTCAATAGGTCTTGGGGCTGGGGCTGGTGTTTTTCTTAGCACTTTAGTTAGGAAACAGGTACCTAGATGAAGTAGGACTAAGAGAGACAAGTTTTGTTCCTAGAAACAGCTCTGATAGAATCAGCAGTTAGACAGGTAGATATTATAATAAATACCCCTCCTTAAGCTTTTTAAGTGTGAGGCTGAACTCAAGCTGCCAACTGCTTCAGTTGGACCCCACAGAACCAGGTTCAACTGTAGCTGCTATGATTAGCAGAGAAAGGGCTCCAGGGAAAATTCAGGGATCCTGGGATTTCCCCAAAGGACACTTGCCCATTAGGAAGCCATCTAAGTCCTTGTTACTAAGGGCGAGGTCACTCTTCCATGTGGTGACAGGACAATTTGTGGTTATAAAAAGACTGAAGGCCAGAATGGTATGGGCAAAAAGACCATATGGTCTTTTGGTTACAGCTCAAAGCTGAGCATGCCAAGGGAAACTCCTGGGGTTCTTTCTAAGGAGTCTGTGGCTTTCTCGGGGGAAAGAAGGGCTCCTCCACACATTATTACAGAGATAAAATGAAACTCATGGTTAGTCCATGAAAGTTTCACAAAAACAAAATACCAAGATGGGTGTAAAACATGATGCTGCCACTGCCGAGTTCTTTGCTTGCTGAACTACAATGGACAACTGTGAGCACCATCCTGCATCTCACATTGGGGGGGGGCTGCCCAAAGCTACTGACAAGCAAGTGGAGTGTGGTTTAAGTGAAGATTCCATAGCATATCCCTGAATGTCACAACTGTAGAAGCAAGGCTTCCATGCTGTGACATGGTTAGGAACTATGTAGTTTCATGCCCTCTACAGAGGCATCCTGCCAGGTGTGCTACTGTCTGATCCACCCTCCTAAAACGCTACCTGCACTGTTCCAACCACTCTCCAGCCCCACCTTATTTGCAAGATGAAGTTCTTCCTTAGGCTGACAAAGTCCCTGGCAGCTCAGAGGTGAATAACCTTTGCAGGAGCCATCCTAGGCTCTTTTTTTGTTTGTTTGTTTGTTTTGGTTTTGGTTTTTCAAGACAGGGTTTCTCTGTATCATTTTGGAGGCTGTCCTGGAACTCACTCTGTAGACCAGGCTGACCTCGAACTCACAGAGATCCGCCTGCCTCTGCCTCCCAAGTGCTGGGATTAAAGGTGTGCGCCACCAACGCCCGGCTTAGGCTAAGCTCTTAACATACATTCCTGACAATGCAAGAGTCTTGTCAGAATGCCCTTCTCCAAGTCCATCTAGACATGTGAGACCCAAATGTTGATGGCACTTATCTCAACAAAAGACAGCACTCTTCTCTGAGCTGTTCAGGTTCCCCCTGGGGTTGCCTTTATGGTTTCTCTTTGGGTGCTCAATGGAGAGCCCTGGGCTGGAGCCCTAGCCCTTGACCTAGCACTTGTCACTCACATGACCAAATCACTGCCTCTCTGGAATGGACGCAAGAACATGGAGAAGGTAATAATACCAACAACACAAGTATTTAACAAGATAAACTGTGGGAGTCCTGCGTCTGGCAAGCTCAGCAAGCCGAGGGAGGGTTCCCTTTTAGATGCCACTGATGTTTCCCACAGCTTGTCCCAGGCCTGCCCCTCTGCAAAAGCAAACAAGAAAATACAGGGCTATGGGTATGCATACGCTCTATGTGCAAAGAGAAAAGACCTAGGGATTCCTAGGTTCTACTGCCAAGACCTGCCTCTCCTTTGTACCTCATAATCATTCAAACCAAGGTGTGAAAAGATACTGAAAGACAGAATCTCCACCAGATAGAGGTCCAATTAAAGCTATGGAGACACCCCTGAGCTTTTGATAATTGTACTTAAAGTCCTATAGACAGTTGAGAGGACTGTGACATTGGCTTGAAGCTCTCTATCTGATCAGAATTATAATCTAGTTAGTAGGAAACTCCTTGCTTATGGCTATCTTTAGTTCCTGCCACTGCTCAATTGGAATTTCCTTGCAGCAAGGCTCCATTCACTGAGGTCACAGAATAGGATTGCAGAAGACTCCCCTTTAGTCTTCCCACAGCTTCAACCCCAGTTCTAAGAGCAGGTGGGCAAGTGGGGTTCTGGTTTTCTGTAACAATGGGATGGAGCTATGTACTTTTATCCCACACTAGAATGAACCTGAGGTAGCCAGGGAGGGAGGATGTCTGGACTATGTCAGTGGTGACAGCTGTACTTCACTTTAGGTTCTTGGCTTAAACCCCAGAACAAGTTTTATAAAGGTAAAAAGTCACCCTGTTGTTTGTCCAGGGTGTGGTATTTTTCACACCCATTTCTGCTGCCCCATGCAAACCGAGAGTTCCTTCCAAACATTCACCAGATCCAAACAGGCAATCTGGTTACTAACAACAAATGGCTCCTTACTTGTGACTTCCAGTTTTCTTTATGTCTGGTACAAGGGGCTGGGTCCTGCTGGCAATGTCTCTGCAGATCTGCCAAGATCTCACAGCAGCACATTCCTACTCTACGCCTAAGATTTGTCCTAGACATCAGCTTTCTAGAAGGCATGTCTTAGGCATGTCCAATAAAAAGTAGAAAAGGAAACGCAAAGGGGTGCTATATCTGGTCGCTAAGGGTGTCCCTTTCCCCAGAAGATGGACCGAAATGAAGAATCAATGGACAATATGATAAATACTAAAATCCAGCATGGTATTAGCCAATCTGTTTTCCCCATCACTACTATAGTACCGTGCCCGAGTTCAGAAAACTAAAAAAATGCAGCCATCATTCACGGAGACTCCTTCCCCTGCTTCAAATCAAGATTAGTTTTGTAGTTGGAAAACAACCATTTCCATCTTTCTTGCTACACCTTATGAGGTACCTGGGTGGCTCTAATACATTCTTCCCAAGTCCCTAGACATCATTTCCTTTAACAAAGAAACAAAATACAGAATTCTTTCTGACCTGTTTATGTTGCAGGCTGAGTTACAGCTTTCCCCTGGTACCTCTTACTGAAAGTGAAATTCAGTTGAAGTTGGGAAATTTACGACAGTGTTTTACAGTATTGATTTATTTTAAACTTGGTTGGCATTTTTAAGACCTGCCATGCCTCTGAGCCCTAGAAATTCGGAAAGAGGTCTCTATTTCCTCTGATTTGGAATATCATGAGCTATTAGATGAAATGAGGAGGGGCTGGCACTTACATGTTCTTCCCCAGTTTGTCAAGGCAAAATCTTGGGTGCTCTACCCAGGCCTGAATCACCGCTTGGGAATTCCATCCCTCCTTTCACAACAGAGTGGTCTTGGTCCTGGGAGAACAAAGCCTCCCCTGTACATACCATGTGCTCTCCTCATATCAACTATGATAAGATATTCCTAAACTCCCTCAAGAAACAGTCCTAAATAAATGTTCCTCCACAAAAGGCTTCCCTGCTCTGCAGCACCATCATCTGTAACTAAACTGCAAACTCTCAGGAGACACTGAATTCTAAATGGCCAATGTCACCAATGGGCAGCAGCCTGTCCAGTACTAAGATGACTCCCCTACCAAACCTGACTTGGCCCCAGAATTTTTCCAGTGTGGCAGGCAGCCTCATCCATCAGAGCAGACAAAAATGATGACATCTGAGGCTTTAGTCAGGATTTGGGTTGGGAAATCTGTCACTGAGAATTATAGCAACATTGCTGTTCTGCCCTGGGTCCTCATCTACGTGAAATCTCTGGTTGATTCTTGGGAAAGGGCTTCAGCCAGGACTCTTTTCTCAAGCTGCTGCTGCACTTCAAAGAGAACACTCCTTGGTTAGATGGATGGTTCTATCCTCCCCGGCCTCCCCTGCTGATGTCTAGGGTCGTGTCAAGAGTAACCCAAAGGAATCTGTACACAGGCAGACATCCACAATGGCTAGGCTGGTCATCCTGCTGTGGTATGGACAGCTAACAGGGCTATCAGGGCAGTGCTTCTGGAAGAGAACCCACTACCTGCTTTAAGGTATGAACCCACAGACGTGGTTGTCAAGAGATGGCGGTTGTCAAGAGATGGCAGGAGGCAGAATGGAAGGATGAAACCTCCAGCCAACACACATTGTACCAAATTCTAACAGAATGAGAACAAGCACATAACTAGACAGATGATGTAGGACAGTAAGTGCACAACAATAACTTATTCCCTGAATAAGTTAATTCAGGGATAGAGATGAAGAGAAAGGGTCATTGGCCCCCCAACTCACAGTCCCGTCCCATCCCCCCAAAGCAGGCTTCTTTGTAACATGAAGTTATTACATCGGTCCTAGGAAATGGGAGTCGGAAGAAAGCTAAACTTTCAAGCAGCTTTGGTGGCTAAGGAATGCACTCTCTGCTAGGTAGAATCAAGGATGCCATAGACAGCCTTATATGACCAGCATCTGGATCTTGCTACCAACAGCTCCAGACCAGGCCTATTCCTTCCAGATGCTGGCATATCCATCTAGCTTGCAGGAACAGAGGACCCCTGGGTATGTACACTATCCTTTACAGAACTGACAGCTCAGCTTCCTGCTGCCTGCCATCAAGAGGTGGCAAGAGAAGTTGCCTGGACCTCATACCAGCCATCCTCATCTGTGAAGAAAAACTCTAAAACATAGAAAGATAAGGCCGCAAGGGACATGTGTATGCACTGGTATCTAAGCCAAAGTCATCAAGTCAAAGGCAAGTTTTATTTCCTGGGACAAGAAAAGAACCAAATATAGCATCTTCCCTCAAAGTTCTCTCTTGGCACAGCTCTGAAATGCTAGTGAGACCCAGTAAGACACAGTCTTTGCCCCTGCTATATAGATAGGGGCTCAAAAGAAGTTAATACAGAACCCCCACACCCCTCTGAGTGGCAAGTCCCTCAGGCTGCGTGCATGTGCGTGTTTGCATCCAATTCAGTGCTCCAGAGACTGAGGTTAAAATCAGCTTCTGGGATAGAAACCAGAAGCCTTGGACCTTTAGCAACACACCTTTCCTTGAGGCCTGTCTTGGACCAAGACACTAAGTTTCACAGAAGAAACTATCTCACCCTAACCCTAACCCTAACTCTAACCAAGTCTGTTGCCCTTTTCTGCACTTAAGAATGCTTAGAGCTAGACAGCCAAAGTCAGGCTGATCCATGCTAAATTATTCACTGGATTCAATTATGAAGATATCTATCTTAAGACCTGAGTTAAAATCTAGAGTCTATACCTTATTGGCTCTATGACCAGGGTTAGTTGTTAATATTAAGAAGCAACTACCAAGACCTCATATGGAGTGAAGGATACTTTCTATGACCCCTACCCTCCACAGATACCTTGGGTCACATCAACATCTGATTTCCCTCAGCAGGCTTTAGCTGTCAATTCTTAACGTATGTCACCCAAGAGCTTGGCTTCAAAAGGCCCTAGAAACAGAAATTTGTGTACTGGACTACAGGTTTGGTTACTAACACAGAGGTGTAAAGAGTGAGTTATAGCACCAGGATGGATTCCGGCATGAGATAAGGCTTGTGACTGATAGGATTCACTAAAATTACTCCTCTGAAAGTGACAAATAAGGGCAGGCATTAATGGCGCATGCCTTTAACCCCAGTACGTGGAAGGCAGAGGCAGGCAGATCTCTGTGAGTTCTAGGCCAGCCTGGTCTACAGAGCAAGTTCCAGGACAACCTCCAAAGCAATACAAAGAAACCCTGTCTCGAAAAAACAAAAACAAAAAAAAAAAAGTGACAAATAAGAGACTAAAATAGGACTTACTGAGCACTTGTTAAATACAGACATGCCCTTCTAGAACAATCAACAGGGCAAGTTGGCTTTGTGTTAAAGACAAACTACCTAATGTTCTTAAAGAAAGCTACTAACACCAGGATGCCTTCACCTTTGCTAAATACACACCTAAAACTAGTGTTTCACTGAAACAATTTGTGTGGGGCACTTTGATAAACCCTATAAAATATGCATGTTAGGTAATAAACCACAGAAATAAGACCCAATCCCTCCACTGCTTATAGCCAATTACCTCTCTGAAGGAATGCTACCTTCTAGCCCAAAAAAAAGTGCTGTTTCTCCCTCTTCTCATTGTTACAAAAGCAGCAACAAACAATAACTACTCACTCTAGCTCTAGCCTCTGATTCTCTAGCTAAGTAGACACTGCTCATCTGACAACATCACTGAAGCCTGAGGCACCAGTCACACAGCTGGGCCCAGGCCCACAATTCAAAGTGCTCTGCAAGGACAGGGCAAAGCAGGCCAGTCAAACTGGCACCACAAGCACTGCACCCATTAGTCGTCAGACAGCAAAAGGACACACACCCAGAAGAAGTCCCTAACCTTTCCTTGCTCCTCTCAAAGTCACTTATTTCTTGTAGATGAAGTCACTACTCTTTAGCTATAATTTGCCCTGTAATCAACACAAATCTCATTCAATGATCCAAATAAAGGCCCAGATCTCAACTAATGAGGCACTCCCATAATCCTCACCTAAATTCAGGTTCTTTTCCTTCCCAATGACAACCTCTTATACAAGGAAAATTTGAATTCCAAGAGGTCTTTTCAAATGCAAAGGCTAAGATAGAAGCTTAAAGCTAAGGTAAGAAACACTCTTAAAGCACTAGCCAGCCATCTCCACTGAGAACAAGACAGGTGTAAGCTGCTTGGCTCAGCACAAGTCATCTTCTGCAGAGGTATGGAGGAACAGAGAAGCAGGCCCTGTGCCTGTTAGCCTATCCCTGTTAGAATGAAACCAACACTACCCCATCACTGCATCAAGACATCAGCAAACTCTAAGTACAGTTTATTTCTGTCATCTTGATAATCCAGGAAAAGAGGGCAGGTAAATTCAGGTAAGATATACTTACCCTTAATTTAATGGGCAGCGGGATAAGTGACTTACAGTATGTGCAATATCTAGCATATATGTTGGTCAATTTCTAACACGCTGTCTTATCCACACCTCAGACTCTGATCTAGTCTAACTGTTCCGGGTAGAAAAATCATCTCTGGATACTGTTCTTTATCCTAGCTGGTTCCTGTCCTCTTCTATCTCTAATATCTATATAATATATATTCCACCCTAAACCAAACTGGTGTATTCTCTCAAGTCCTCCAGCATCAGGTCCCACATGGATAGTCCTGGGTACATGAACAGCTAAAACACAGCTGGGACAAAGTTCCTTCTCTGAAAACTGTATTCCTTTCAGCACCATTTTACAGGGAGAATGTATTACCTGATAATAAGAAAAGGTATTTCTAAAGATCTTGGGAGATTCTGCCTCTATAATTTCCTCTTAAAAAATTCACTTCCCACTTTGTACTCAAATAAATAATCTGACCAATGTCTACTCATCAAGACTGGTATCTGTATTTTCTCTACAACACCAGAGTCCAACCCAGTACAGCACACACAGCCAGCCCAGGGAGAGTGTGTGCACAATAACAAGAGAGCACTCACCTAGTTTAAAAACACCCAAGACGGTCAGCCCTGGAGTTTAAGCAGCACATGTGACCTGGTCCATTCTGGTTTCAAGTTCAAAAGCATCAGGTCGGTCCTGTGGGTTAGCAGCTAACATGTCTTTCAAGAGCTGCTTCACGCCCTCAGACATGGAAGTCCTACGTTTCTGGGGGATGTGCAACTCCATCTTTGGGTTTTCTAGCAGCGCCTCACCAACAGGGACGATCTCAGTCCCCTGTTTAATGTAGGTCCCCAGGAGCTCCTTCTTGGTTTCAGAGTCAATAAAAGTAATTCTTTCTATCATTGCCCAGATGATAATGCCCAGGGCAAAGATGTCCGCCTTGGCTGTATAGTGACCCTCCCAGACTTCAGGAGCCATGTAGAAGTCTGAGCCACAAGCTGAGGACAGCCAGTATTTATTCACATTCACATTTTTGTTATCTTGATTGCCCTCTTTGCCTCGAGGTGCCAGCCCTGCACAGACCTTGCTCAGTCCAAAGTCTGCTACCTTGAGGATGGGGGTGCCAGACCGCTCGGTGATGAGGATGTTGTCTGGCTTTAGGTCCCTGTGCACGATGTGGTTTTTGTGCAGGAAGGCAATGGCGCTTGTAAGCTGTAGCATGAAGCTTTTGTTGGTGGCTGGGTCTGGTCTCCGGGACAGGACATACTGATTGAGGTCTCCACCTTCACAGTACTCCATGACAAACCAGAGATAGCAGGGCTCCTCAGCATAGCCCAGGATCCTTTCTCCTAAACCAAAGGACAGGAAAGAGCTTGAGTGGACATTCACATCACTAGATTAAAGAAGACAGTGATAAATAATTGTGCCAAGAGGACCTACACAACTGGCACCAAGCAAATTTTATGCCCACAGTCCACTTCTACCCGTGTAGAACAAGTCAAGGCATGGCAGAGGCATTAGGGACTGGTGTCAAGCACCTAGGGTTGGAATTTAAGAACCTAAGTTTACTGCCATCTATTATTTTAGCTGGCCTTGAGGCCATTTTGCTTATTTATTATTTTTTCAAACTGGTGTACAAGTCTATCCATTCTTTGCAGGGCTGCTGGAATGATAATAAAAAGAATACAAGATGAGCTTTGTAAAGTGTGTGCTGTTTCTGCTATTGCCATTTAATTACTGGCCCAGCTTCTACGACTGCTAATCCATACCAGGCCCGTATTCTTTGCTCTCCTTAACACAAGGACATTATGGTTTTATCTCAGATGTACACTCCAATTCATGCACATCTTCTGCTAGTTCACCATATGTCTAGTTCTAGCCAGGTCTACATGCCTCTGGCACAGGTACTTGACAGCAATTATCGTAAGTGTAATGTTGGCAATAAGGTCAACTTCTATCGAAGATCGGCACACATGCAAGAACTCCAGGCAGAGATGAAAAGGACAATGGACACTGTGGATAAGTGGGCCAGGAAAGTCTAAATGGGAGATATGAGTAGGAAAATTTTGAAGCAGACACATAAGGCAGTACTGGGTTGTGTGGGTTCAAAACCAGGAAAGCCCATGACTGGCACTTGCATGTCATTCCCAACATTCTTTATAAAGCACCTGATGAAATGCTGAGTTCTTATGTGAAAGTTATTGGATAATAAATGCTCTATAAACTAAGTACAAAAAGACAGATGTCAGCCGGGCGTTGGTGGCACACGCCTTTAATCCCAGCACTCGGGAGGCAGAGGCAGGCAGATCTCTGTGAGTTCGAGGCCAGCCTGGTCTACAAGAGCTAGTTCCAGGACAGCCTCCAAAGCCAGAGAAACCCGGTCTCGAAAAACCAAAAAAAAAAGAAACAAAAAACAAACAAACAAACAGGTGTCTTATTTTGACAGTAGAAAAGACAGATCCTATTGTGTGCGTGCGGATATATGCTTTTAATCCTAGCACTTGCGAGGCAGAGGGAGGCAGCTTTCTAAGAATCTGAAGTCAGCCTGGTCTACACAGCAAGTTCTAGGACAGCCAAGGGCTATAGTTGAGACTTTGTCTCAAAAACAAAAAAGGTGTAAGACAGACTATAGACTGACTGGTCATCTGTTAAGTAAGTCAAGAAAACAGGTCCCTTTGGCTCAGCATATGCTATGTCCCAAAAGACAAGGCTAACATATCTTCAGCCTCTGGAAGGAGTCTTTTTCCTAGTCATTTACTACAGTACCACACTACAGTGATTCAATAAATAAGCCAGATGAGTCTCTGCTTCCTCAGTAGCCCTTAAATCAATAAGGTACAAAGTCTACCAAAGTCAGATAGGAGACATGACAACAGTTTTTGGTTTTAACCACAATCTGACAGACTTCACTTCCCTTGTAGTTGTACAATTTGTTTATATTAGTCATAAGCAAAGTAATACTGACAGAACCAGTTCAGGGCACATGGCACTTTTTACAATCAGTGTTGAACTGTTCCCTCACCCCCACAATCACTGCTCTATAATCCTCTTTTGGTCACTCAAAAGCAGGCTGAGTCTACCAAAAACAAAAAACAAAAAACTGAAAAATGAAGCCACAACCTGAAGCCCAAACCCATCTATATGGTAAGAGAAACAGACAGAAAAGGGACAGCAAGAAATGTTCCCCACAGTACAGCCATGGAAGAAAGCCATCAAATTCCTTCTGCAAAGACCACATCAGATAGCAACTAAACTCCTAATAGGAGACATGGATAGGGAAATTATTATTTTATACACAAAGCTGGTAACTATGGTAACTAAAGGGAATAAAAGAAAACAAGTTGGCCAAAGGAACAACAACACAGATCTAGGTTGTAAGAATCCAGGAAAAGGCTGGGGCGTTGGTAGGACATGCCTTTAATCCCAGGTGGATCTGAGTTCAAGGCCAGCCTGGTCTACAAAGGGAGTTCCATGATAGCTATGGCTGTCATACTGAGAAACCCTGTCTCAGCGGGGGGGGAAGAATCTAGGGAAAGAAAAGTTAGATAAAAATTGCTCTAAGCTAGTCTATGGGTGGGCCAGATAGTCTAAAGATGTTTCAGGAGCACTTTGACAGAAATGCTGGACATAAGCAGCATTCTCAGAACCCGGGCAACAACAATGACTGAGACGAATGGAAAAACGGCGGGATTACTTCTCTGAGCAGACGAGTCTGGGCTTCCTTCGAGGGAAGCATGCTCTCCTGGAACTGCCCACATGAAAACACAGAAGAGACATTAGGATACTGTCCTTTCTTCAAGTAGACTACCTGCATGGCCTCTGCTAACCCATGACCAAGATCAAGGGAGAAGACACAGTGTCTGATATTAAGTGAATTTCCATGGAGAAGCAAGCCAAAATGAAAACAGGAAAAGCACAGACCAGGAAATAGAGTCTGAGTGACTGCAGACCCCAACTCTACCCCTTTGGTCTAATGAATTCGCTCATTGGCACAAATGAAAGGCAACCAGAACCTTAGGGGAAATCCCTGAACTCTGAACTTCAGAATTCTTATCCATCAAATTTGAGAATTTAACATTACCTGACAAGTAACAAACTAAGACACTTGTATGGAACTTTTACAGATCATAAGATACTTTCAGAGAATTAGCTACTGACCATCACTAACATCCTCATTACCACCCAAACTTAGGTCCTTAGTGGGTGTTGGGGGGGTGGGGGAGGCATGCAACTACAGAAACCAGAAGAGGGCATCACATCCCCCCAGCTGGAGTTACAGGCAGCTGTAAGCCACCAGACATGGATGCTAGGAACCAAACTAAGGTCCTCTGGAAGAATCCTCTTAACCTCTGCACCATCTCTCCAGCCCTGAAATCTGTTTTGTTTAAGACAGTCTTGCTATGTAGCCCAGGTATGGGCAGTACTGGAATTACAGGTGTGCCACCACACTCAGCTTGGAAATAATTTCCCAGTACTATATAGTTCATAAATTATGTGACATGTTATGCAAAACAGGAAATTTAGAAACCAAAAAGGTAGATTGCTCCACCTACAAACACCACATTCCTGGGCTGTGACAGCTGAAGTCTACATTCTAGTTAGACCACAGAGGTCAAGAAGTGCAAGGGCGTATCTTGGACAATGGATGAACAAGTTCCTTGTGAAGGCTGAGAGACAAAGACACAGATGAGCAGCTAAGAAGTCATTCACTAGGAGGCTCTGAAACTGCGTGAGGGTAGCCAAGGGAGGAAGCTGTAAAGAGACGGGGTAAAAGATTACGGTCTACATCAGAATTTAGTTAACTAATCTCCTGTGATAATCAAGGAATTCAAAGCATTCTCTCCAACTGTCTCCACTCCACACTGTAACCCTGATAACTACACCCTTAACCCTGACAACTATACCCTATTTTCAGGTGAGAAGACTGAGGCTCAAAAGATTGAGTCTTGAAGCTAATTGGGGGCAGGATTCAGAAGTTCTCAATCAAAGCTCTATTGTTTCATGGTGCTAGCAGCAATTTCACACTTGAATATTCTATTTTCCTTGCTACACGAGCGAGCTCCTTATACGAAGGCTCTTGCATACACCAAACATGTTTCATCAAGTTCCTAGTGCTGGATTATCCAACTACAGAAACTACACATTCCTTTTTATGGTACAGGATTTTGATTGACTTAAATGTGCTTTGTGAGAGCTACTCATCAGGATGCAACTAAATGAGGATGGAGAATTTGAGTCACTCAGGAGGATTCCTAGCCCTAAGGATAGGGCTGAAGGGCAAATTCAAGGTGAACTGATACTCTACAAGGGAAGTTAGGCTCTCCCTGAGAGTTTACCCTATAAAAAACCTTACCTAATGCCACCCCAATTAACCAATGTTCTCAATTAACACAGGGTGGCTTCTATCTCCTGGGGCTGGCTCCTAAAATCCCTACACATAGAAGGAAAACACTTGGTAGTGAGAAAAGTCTGTACAATTGCCTCAAAGGCATCCAAGAACAGGTCAGAAAGCAGGTGCAATATCTGGCTGCTGAGATACAGAAGACACCAAGAGAAAGTAATGCAATAAGCACCAATAAAACATAATTCAACACAAACAGCAGCAATTAGGAATTATTAATACATTAGTACTAAATCCTGTTAGTAAAGTATAATTACACATATTTTACAAGCAAAACAAAACACAACTCTGAACCTGAAGCCACATCTCAGGCATACCCCCTTAGCAGTTGCAAGACAATTCAGAAGGTCTGTACTTGAATGCTGGTTGTGTTACTTGTTTAGCTATTCTACACTATACAGCTTTATCCACTTCAGTAGTTTTGGATACATCACCTGCAAAAGACACTCACAGTATCCATTTCAAAAGATGGTCATGAAGGCAGAATGAGCTGTTATGAAGCTTTTACAACTGCACTTGACACAGCGTCAAGGTTTTATCTGTTCCTCAGACAGTCTCACTCTCAGTCCAAGTGATTTAGGACTCACTCTGTAGACCTGGCTGACCCTGAGCTCAAAGCAATCTTCCTACCTCATCCTCCAAGTGCTGAGATTACAGATGAGCCACGACAGTTGGCTTCATCCAGTAAATTTTAGTAAAATTGGGAACAAGACCTTTGGACCCTAAATCCATGTTCTACTGTATCCCATTAATTTTGAAAGTCACCAATGCCACTTTTATTTATGTCAAAATAGCCGAAGACCATACAATTCTGTCTACCTGAAAGGTCTCTAAATTCTAAGGCCAAGCCACAGAGTTGCTTTGTTGAAGCCTGGGCAAAAGATAACTACCCTGGTTGGAGCTCGTAAGGTTGGTTTCCTTAGGCACTTAGTGGCCAGGAAGTTTGCAGTTAATTCATTTGCAGACTCAGGAACCCTACACTAAGTCTCATGTCAGCTACTTTTGGTCCTGCCTTGCTACACCACTAATGAAACTCTCAACAAGAACCTGTTTATTAGGATGCCACCACTTGTGACCTTGCAGCATAATCACTTAGATATACAGGACTTATAAAGGAAAGCCTGCAAAAGCCTCTTATACAGCAACCCGGCTTACAGCAGCATTGGTATGCAGTAAAGACTGCCTAGGTCAAACCCATCTTCAGCTACCTAAAGCATTTTGGGTAGACATCAGAGCTTATCAAATAACTAAGCTGGTCTCCCAGCTCTTCTAAATTTCTAGTTTTATGAGAACCAGTGCTTAGGGTACATGGGGGGGCCAATCTTCACCTGTTTGTCAGAAGGATTTAGACTAGAGCAACAAGTTTCTGAGTGTGAAAAGGAGTGAGGCTTGCTTGCTATTTTCTAAGTGGCAATGACCTTAAGCTTTGTTTTAGGTACATTCAGGACAGAGGTTTCTCCGGATGGAAAACAAGGTGATAAAAGCAACTGCTGATGCCTTTATTCCCCTTTTCATTGAAGGACTTTTGAAGGACTTCAAAGTTGAAGACAGTTAATAACCCAAATTTACAGGGTTGGTAATACATTTTTAAAGCCCTAGAGCCAGTGTTGTGCCAGTGTTTTATTTTAGCAAATCCTATGAAACAGAGGCTAAGGGCTGGGGACAGAAGGCTGTTCGGAAAGTATTTACCCAGCATGCACAAAAGTCGTCCGTTTCCTCCTCAACAGCACATAAACCAAGAATTTTGGTACACACCTTTAGTCCTAGTACTCCAGGCAGAGAATCATTAGTTCAAAGTCATCTTTGGCTACAAAGTAAATTTGAAGCCAGCCTGAGCTACCCCCATAAGGTGCTCCCCCACAAAAGGTCAAAGGAGATATAAGCTATTCTGACCACACTGTACTTCTTGGTGGGACTCATTCCGTCCATGCTCAGAAGAGATGAATTTGAGGCACAGAAGCTAACAGAGTGGGATAGGACCAAGAACATTGTTTTTCTAATTGTGTTTTCTATAATCTATTTATTGTGGATACTTATTTGTACATCAAGTTATTTCTGTACACTACAAAAATGCTTTCTGTGTATTCGCTAGAAGCTGAAGTAAAAGGGGAAATAAACTATTCTCTTGGTCTAATACTCTTCCACTCGAGGCATGGGCACTAGCCTCTCAAGATCACCTGTTCTGCTAACTCTTCTTTTTCTCTTAATTCTCTCTACAAAGCCCTGGTTAATGAGTTAACCCTTCACACTGAAGAGTGACCCTGATCACCATGCCTTCAAACTTTCCAAATACCCATAAAGGCTATAAAATGTGTTTTGTTTTTTTTTCCCTTCCAATTTTACCTGAGGCGTGCAGTAAAAAAGTTTGTTTGAAAAGATGCCAATGTAGATAACCATTTTGGCCTAACTCAAAATAATTCTGAATTTGTAAGAAAGAGGGCAAAAGAACGGCTGTAAAGAACTTTCCTGTGCTTAAGGAAAGTTATCCCTGGGTTATCTCTAGAAATCCTTTCAGGTCTGCTATCACTGGACAGCATACTTAAAAACCCAGGAAAATAAGACACATACTTTTAGTGTTAGTAAGCTAAAGTTGGCTAGGTACTATTTTCTTTGCTAAGTTGACATTTGACATATAAGCTAAACTGTCATTTTCATAAGAGGCAAATGCATATTAAGACTCCAAATTTAAACGAATAAATATTAAGTATGTGGCCCAATGAATAATGAAATTATCTAGTTTTAGCTCACAACGGGAGGTTGAAAAAAACGAGTATTGTTTTCAACCTATTATTCTGACCCCACAGTCAAAGTTTGGGAAACTTCAGTAAGAACTTCAATCTCTAAGAGGATGAATATGGAAGAAATCCAGAAGTAGTCTGAACTTAATAGGCAGTGAGTAAATTCCTTTGGGACTATTACTGACATCCCCAGCATGCCCAACGACCTCATGACAGAGATACCCCACTTTAGTATTAAGTCACTCCCTTCATGGGTTTAACTTGTCCAGTGTCATGTATCAGTTCAGAACAAGCCAGGACTGTATGTAAGCCCCAAACTCCAGGGTGTTGAAATATGAAAATACCACCATTCATTAAGTATATTTCATTCATTTGTACTCTATGAAGAAATTGGTGTATAAAGGACTAAGAAAGTAAGTGATGAGAATGCAGGCAAAATAGAACTCTCCCTAGAAGCCTTTAAAAAAGAAAAAGCACCCACCATCCTAGAAGTGATAGCCTTTTCAGAAGACACAAGCAGTATGGGAAAGAGCCCCCAGAGAATTAGATCACACCATCCAATTCATTGTGAAATTACTTCAAAACTCCACATGGGCTTCTCCAAAAAGGCTTTAGGAAATCACCCTATCCAGTCCTACCTATCCTGAGGTAGGGAAAGCAGCATTACATCTGCTAAGATCTTTGAGTTCAGAGCAGTCTGGGTTGAAAACATTTCTGCTTCAAGGACATAGGAATTTGAAGCTAGAGAGTCCCACCCCTTCCAAGCTGATTAAGGTTAATCAAGTATCTATTCCCCTCTAAGCCTTAGTTCCTCTATTTATAGGATGGAGACAGAATTTACTTTTACAGATATTAACTAAAATTGTTTAGAGCTCACATTATTGTTGGGATTTTGACTGGTCATTTTTCCCATGGACTCTCCCAGGAAGCCCTGGACTAACTCATGTAGTTCACCCAAGAATGCAAGCCCCTTTGGCCTCAAGTAGCCCTGTTTTTTACAAAACCACTTCTCAGTCATCCCTAGAGGTTATGAAAACTACGGGGATTGTAAAGTGGCAGGAAAAGATGTAACCTGTTTTGTTATCCTAAGCTCTTGGCCCACCTGTGGGGGTTATTACTCTAGGCATGCCTCTGGGACTAAGGGAGAACCAACTGAATGATTGTCTGCCCTAGGGTGAAGGGCTGGGGTTCTCAGAGGAAACCATACTTGGAAGTAAGAGTTCGGGAACGGGGATGGAAGACATCAGGAAACTAAAAACCAGGAGAGAGCATGGGTGGGTCCTCAATGTTTTGAAAAGAGGCATGAGGGGGCTCTACAGTTCTGCCAATAACTTTTGAATCCTACTCTTTATCCATCTTTAAAGTGCTAGACTTGTAAATTATGGCTCACACCTACTAAGTGAGTACTTTATGGAATGCCAGCTAACGTTTAGGGGAGCAGACTGATGTTTGCAGCATTCAGAGAAGAGACAGTCCCAAAGCCTGGGCAAGGACCTGAGTGCTGAAGTCAAGTTGTGAAGTTCTGAGAACAAGGGGGTCCAGGAGAGGGCAGGGCTGCCTCCTGTATTCTAACCTTTGAGTGAAGTCTCCACCAGGCGCAGGTACAGCTGTGAGTTCTTGTTGCCGTGACTCATGCGCTGGGCTAACCCGTTGCGCTGCAGGACGCACTCCTCAAACTGCACGATATTCTGGTGACGGCGCTTCAGGCTGGTCAGGGCCCAGAATTCAGCTAGTGCCAATTCCACGTTCTCGGGGGCGTCGCAGCGGATCTTCTTGACTGCCACCCTGGCCCCACTCCGCCCAGCCACAGCCTCGTAAACCACGCCGTAGCTGCCGCGCCCGATCTCCGCCAACAGGCTGTAGCGCGGCCGCGCAGGACCACCTCCGCCGCCGCCGCCCTCCGGCCGCCGCCGGGCCAGGAAGGCCTCGCCCGGGGCCTCGACCATAGCTGGATCCATGGCCTGGGCCGCCGGCCTCAGCTTCGTGCAGAGCGCCCGCTGTACTGGGCTTCGCCTTTTCCGCTCCGGGCTTTTTGTCCCTCTGCGGGCTCCGTCCTCCTTCCCCGTTTCCATGGCTGCGGGAGGCGGGGGGAGCAGCAACGGCGCCGCCCGGGCCCCCCCTGCCTCATCCCTCCGTCTAGCCCCGAGATGTGGAGGAGCGGTACCTTGGATTGTGATCTGAGGGCGAAACAATCAGTTAAAGCCACTAGGCAGACAAGGAGCTGAAAGTGTCCAGCGTCCCACCTCCGCCGCCGGTCGCGGCCCCTTTAAGAAGGAGCCACCGCCTCGGATTGAACGGGGGAGGGGAAAGGAAAGCGGGAAAGACGGAACCACAGGGAAGTACAGAGGGAGGACCGGAAGCCGAAACACAAACCGTCCACTTTCTCCACTGATTTACCCGTCAACAGTAGGGGGGAAAAAAGCAGTGGGGACATTCCCAATCTAAGACAACCGTCTCCAGAGACGGTTCGGCCTGCTTAAGCTTTCCGGGCGCTCAGCTCCCTCCCGACAGCCCCTCCCCGCGTCCTACCGGAGTTCTCCCGGTGTAAACAGTCCTTTGAATTAAACCTAACCGAGCCCAGTGGGTCGACCCAAGCCCCTGGGGACAGCGGGTGGAGACTGGCAAAAGTTCGGCTTCCGAGAGCAAACCGCGACCCCGACTGCCCTCCCCGAGCCCAGAGGGGTGCTGGCTCTCCCGCTCCGTCCCTTGCTTCTCCATTCGCCCTTACCTGGCCGGCGCTGTTCCACTTCCGGGCGGGCCGGTTCCCCCCTGGAGCCCGCGCCCGAGGATGGTCCGTTCCGAGCCGGGCTTGTCTACGGAGCCGAGTAGAGCGCGAGGCGGAGACCCGAGCGGGACGTGTGTTCGGTCGCAGCGCGGCTCCTGTGGTGACAGCAACGCTCCCGGGGGAGGCCCCGGCTTCCAGATCCCCGTGTCTGTCCTCGAGTTCGCGCCAGCTGAGCGCTTTACGTAACCTCTTTATGTAAGCCGCACCTCCCGCCGCTGCTCTGGTCAGTGGAGATTCCTGGTGGCCCATCCCCCAGGAGGCCAGACGAGGGCTGCGCGGCCTCTGTGCAACCGAGGTCGACCCAGCAGCCGCCACAGCACGGAACCAATCACCGGCGAGGACACCCAACCAACAAAAAGAGCGCGCCAAAATCCTGCGACCTGTACTGAGGGCCCTCGCGAGTCGTCTGCGCTCTGCAAACTCGTCTCCGCGTCTGACTTGCATGGTAGCTCCACGCCGGCACTTTATATTGATTGGGTGAATGGCTTAAATTTGATTGATCACAGCTCAGGCCTGGGTTGGAATACTGATCCTCACGCCCACTAATGATCCCAGAGATCTCAGCCGCTCGTAATCCTCAATATCCTTCTCTGCCAAACAGGGTGGTCCTCACTTCCCAGGTTGCAAAAGACCAAGTGAAATATGATGACTGACTAACTGAGTGCCCCGATATAAGCTGCTTTGGGCTTGGATTTGGGATCCCTTCCACCCCTGTCGCCTGTTGTAGGGGGAGGGAGCACACAATGCCTGTGATCTTTCGAGTGGGTGGTGGCACACGCCTTTAATCCCATCTCTTGGGGGCTGAGGCAGGTGGATCTCTGTGAGTTCGAGATCAGCCTGGTCAACAAGAGTTAGTTCCAGGACGGCCTCCAAACCCACAGAAAAAGCCTGTCTCGAAAAATAAAACAAACAAAAAGGAATGATCTTGAACTTTTCCTCCTGGCTTCATCTCCTGAGTAATGAGATTAAAGGCCTGCTCCGCCACACCCTAAACGGTGTTAGGAATCAAACCCAGGGCTTTGTGCATGCTTGGCAAGTACTTTCCCAACTGAGCTACACCCCTAGCCCTTATGCTTGGGCTTTTAAATATTTTGTGCCCTGCTTTGTACCCCAGTGCCTAGAAGACATCCAATATTTGGTGGCTGAATCTCCAAATATTGAAGGACATAACTGGAGTTTCTGCTACACGCTGTTTTTAAGTCTGGGGAAAGGGCAGTGGGCATGACATCCTTTGCCTTAATTGTGGTTCTTTGCCACTGGAGGAGACAGTCAACCTGTGTCTTCATAGAGGTTACAGAGTTAAAGTACTGAGACCAGAACAGAGTTTTGCAAAATAAATGGTAAACATTGTAGTCAAACATGATAGATTAAATGTACCATAAAAGAATGAACTAGAGTTTCTGGAATTTGGGGGCAGACGTCTTAAGATACCACGAGCACAGAAAACCTCTAACTTTGTGTATGTTCAGTGTCAGTGTACACAAAAGTGTAACAATAGTAGAGAAGTCTCCCCCTTTTTGTCAGAATTGCATTGTTTTGCTATATTTTCATGTTCTGTGAACATAAGAATGTATACGTTTATGTATGTGTATATCCTTTTATAAATCCTGTTAAATTTAGATGTCATACTCCTTTATCTCTATATATTTTATTTCCTGAGGACAAAGATATTCTTGCACAGTCTCAATACAGTGATCAAGATCAGGAACGTTAACAATACCATGTTTTTGTTTAATATGCCTTTCCTTTCCATTCTAGTTCAATATTATACCAGTCATCAGTCCCCATCCCCTTGGATTAGGATTATCCAACAGCCTTATTTTAATTTCAACTTCTTTTCTTTGTTGTTGGTTTTTTGCTTGCTATTATTTAGAGACAGGGTTTCTCTGTGCAGCCCTGGCTGTCCTGGAACACCCTCTGTACACCATGCTGATCTTGAACTCAGGGATCTGCTTGTCTCTGTCTCTCAAGTATTGGGATTAAAGGTGTGTGCCACCACATTTGATAATTTAATCTTTTTAAAAGGTGTTATCTCCAAATATGGCTTTATAAGCTATTGGGGGTTGTGACTTTATTTGATTTTGAGGTGGGAGTGTAACTCATTTGGTAGTACTCTCAGGAGAATGACATTGGTCTGCATAATCAATGACAAGAATCGAATCATGCTGTAACTAGTGGGGACATTGCAGGGAGAAGAAACAAGTGATACCATAAGAACAAGACTGGCACTAAACTTTAGTCAATTAAAGAGCCTACTAGAAGCCTGACGACGGTGGCGCACGCCTTTAATCTCAGCTCTTGGGAGGCAGAGGCAGGCGGATCCCTGAGTTCGAGGCCAGCCTGGTCTACAAAGCGACAGAGAAACCCTGTCTATGGAAAGAGAGAGAGACTACTAGAATGTAAAACAACCTGGGTGATTGATGGCTCTGTGGTAGAGTTATGTGCCAAGTGAACCTGGTAACCTGATTTCAATTCCCTGAGCCCACAAGAAGGTAGGAAGAAAATCAACTCCACCCTGGTGCTCACAATCACACAGAGATTGGAGGTGAAAACAGGGGATTGAAAGTTGTGAGTCTTCTGCAGCTGCTGAAGCACCTGATAAACCCTGGATTCAGATTTTATTCTTTATTTTGAACTTGTTTAAATTACTAAGGTAACCTTCACTTCCTGTTAGGCTTGCTAGCCAACATTTATGAGCATTTTCTATCTTCTAAGCACAGAGATTGACAAAGCAAAACACACACAATAATAAATAAAAATTTAAAAGTCATTTTCTTTCAAAGTTAAATGTATGTCTGCCTGTGGTGCAGCTAATGCCATGACTAGGTACTTGCCCAAGATAAATGAAACTTAGATTCACAAATAGACTTTTGTATCAAGCTATTCATAGTGCCTCTTCCCATGAGAGTCCAGAAACTGGAAGACACTCCTGTGTTCATTAGTAAATAAAAAGACAAATTGTATCATTTCCATACAATGGGAACAAAAGTAGAATTGAGAGTGAACAGCTTGGATGGATCAAATTAATGCTGAGTGAAGGAATCCAGGCACAAAAGAACACGTGGTGGGTGACTCTTACACAGTTCTGGAAAGAAATTTATGTTAGAGAGTGGGTAATGGAAAATAGAGGGAAAATCTTTTTGGGGTGAAAATATATTTTATGTGGCGATGATTTTAGTAGGAAATGGTAGAATACCTCAAATTGTGCCTTTTCATGGGTTTGGTTTATGTTTATTCACCTTTTAGCTTCACCTCTAAAAATGGGGTGGGAATACTACATAGTGTATGATTCTATTAATATAAAGTGTACTCACTAGCCTTTGGAAGCAGAAATGTCAGTAGTTGACTTTAGGGTAGGAATGAACTGCCAAGTGACATAAGGGTGATGGAATTTGTGAATTATGCTACAATAAAGTTTAGTTAAAAGTTGAAAAACAAGCTGGGTGTTGGTGGCGCACGCCTTTAATCCCAGCACTTGGGAGGCAGAGGCAGGCAGATCTCTGTGAGTTCGAGGCCAGCCTGGTCTACAAGAGCTAGTTCCAGGACAGCCTCCAAAGCCATAGAGAAACCCTGTCTCGAAAAACCAAAAAAAAAAAAAGTTGAAAAACAGCTGTGGTGGTGAACACCTTTAATCCCAGTACTCAGGAGGCAGAGACAGGTGAATCTCTGTGAATTTGAGACCAGTCTGGTCTACAGAGTTAGTTCCAGGAGAAGAGCTTCTCCTGGAACAGAGAAACCCTGTCTCAGAAAACAAAACAAAAAACTGAAAAACAATGCTGGGCGGCATTGGTGCACACCTTTAATCCCAGCACTCAGGAGGCAGAGGCAGGTGAGGAATCTGAATTCAAGGCCAGCATGGTCTACAGAGTTCCAGGACAGCCGGCATGGCTACATAAAAACCCTGTCTCAAAACAAACAAAGATGGAAAACAGTCTAAGTAAAAAAAATTTTAAAAAGCTGACAAACAAAAGCTAAGCCCCAAAGCCGTGAAAATTTGTGTTTTAAAGGACAGAGTGCTGTGTGGCACATCCTAGCTCCACTCCTGCCGCCCTTGGGTCCACAGTCTGAGAAAAGTCAGCCTCTCTCCTAGTGACTGTATCGCTGAATTTGGAGAGACTGGGCGTGAAGTTCCTAAGAGGACTGTGGGTGTGAGTCTTCTGCAGTGGTCATATTACCTAATAAAACTCTTTTGAAGTTGCTTAAGTTACAAACATAACCTTATTTACTATTGTGCCTGACAGCTAATATTTCAAGATTGGCAAAGAACACACGACATTGTGGAGAGGTGGTTATTATCATCAGCCCCATTTTACAGACAATGAAAACGAAGGTGCTGCAAATTCTTCAACGAGGTTTGGAACTGAAGCCCCAGGCTCTTTATACCCTCCCTAGGGCTAGCAAATTGGTGGTAGGGGTGGAGGCAAGGTATCATTTTAGGATGGATGGTTTGGGAAATGGGAGATCATTGAGCAAAATCTTCTTTTGCTTTTTGTTGTTGTTGTTTTTAGAGGTATGTGACACCACCGCCCATCGAGGAAAATCTTGATTTTTGTGACAAATAAGGGCTAGGCATAGCTTTAATCCCAGCACTCAGGAGGCAGAGGTAGGCAGATCTCTCTGAGTTCAAGGCCAGCCTGGTCTACAGAGCTAGTTCCAGGACAGACTCCAAAGCCACAGAGAAACCTGCCTCAACCTCCCACCCCAATAAAAGTATTGCATACCAGACAGGAGAGCAAATGAAAGTCCCTGAGGTGAGAGTGCCCCAGGAAGCCAGTGGGGTAGCTAAGAGCAGCAGGAAACAGGTGCTTGGGGACCCACAATGAGGCAGGAACAGAGACCATGGTAAAGATTTAGGGTTTACTGAGATAATAGGAGCAGCTGGCTACTACATATAGCTGCTCCTTTCTTGTAAGAGAGCTGAGGCTCAATTATGTTAAGAACTGCCCCTCAAAGTGAGCAGGCTGAAGGTTGAAGCTGGAGCAGGGATTCCACCCCTCTTCTCTCTTTTTTTTTGTGGGGGGGCATTTCGAGACAGGGTTTCTCTGTATTGTTTTGGAGGTTGTCCTTGCACTCACTCTGTAGACCAGGCTGGCCTTGAACTCACAGAGATCCGCCTGCCTCTGCCTCCCGAGTGCTGGGATTAAAGGCGTGCGCCACCAACGCCCGGCCACCTCTCTTCTCCATGCTCACATTCCAAGGAACTACGAATACAAAAAAAAAAAAAAACACCAGGCCTGGTTCTGGTTCCCTGAAAAACTGGTGGTTCTGGTTTGCAGAGAAAGATTGTGGGGATAAACCAAGAGCTGATAGCTCCTGAGGCTAGGGGACAGTTAAGGGAGGGATAAAGGAGGCTGCTCTGGGCCACACTGGGGAATGGTGACTGTAACAGGGTGAGTGGGCTGTCTACTGTCTGCATCCTTGGTAGACAATAGTACCAGGATACAGGGGGAATAGTGAAGACAGTTGCTTGGGGTGGGAACCTCAATGGGGTGATACTCGAGCTAGAGACCCTGGAAAGGGCCTGGGCAGACCAAGCAGCTAGTTTGTGAAGCTCCCCTGAGTAACAAAACTGTAACTTTGTGGACTCTATATTATCAAATTTTTCACCTCTGAGACCAAAAATCTGACCAAGCAAATTAAGGGAGGCTAGATTTATTATTCTGGCTCACAGTTCAGAGGAATGCAGTCAGTCCATGACAAGAACGACACAGCGATGGAGGTGGCTTGGGCCAAGGTATTGACCAGGAAGCAGAGAAAGGAGAATGAGCTTTTCAGCGGCACCTCTCTCTTCTTTTCTACCTGGAAGCTCTTAGAATAGTGCCACTCAGCTACAGAATGGGTCATTTCTCAGTTAAAACTGAAAGATGCAAGCATTCCTAAGGTTGTGTCTCATTAATATCCTAGGAATCTCAGTCTCTCTCTCTCCCTCCCCTCCCCTCCTGTCCAATTTTGTTTTTGAGACACGGTTTCTCTGTGTATCTTTGGCTGTTGAGGAACTTACTCTGTAGACCAGGCTGGCCTTGACCTCCCAAATCCCAATGCCTCTGCCTCCCGAGTGCCAGTATTAAACCACTTAACCGGTGCACTAGGTGTTTCTTAATCTAATCAAGATTAATGCGAATAGTCTCCAGAGAAATCTGGAGTGTTCTATAATGTCTAACACCATGTCACTCCCAATAAAGCTACATGAAAGAGACTGTGTCTCCATTTTATGGAAAAGACTGGGGCTTGCAAGTTGAGTGCCCATAAGAATCCCTCAGTGGGCCAGGAAGATGGCTTAGCAATTGAGAGCACTGGCTGTTTTTCCAGAGGTCCAGTTTCAATTCCCAGCACCCACATAACAGTTCATAACTGTCTAACTACAGTTCCAGGGGATCCAGTACCCTCATACAGACATATCTGCAGGCAAAAACACCAATGCACATGAAATAAAAATAAGTAAAAAAAATGTTTAAGATAGTCTAAAAAAGAAGAATCCCTCAGTGGCTGGGCAGTGGTGGCACAGGCCTTTAATCCTGAGCACTCAGAAGGCAGAGTCCAGGGCAGCCAGCACTGTTACATAGAGAAACCCTGTCTTGAAATAAAGAATCCCTTGGTGCTGTTTAAACCCAGATTACTAGGTCCTCCAAAGAGCCACTCATTCAGTAAGTCTAGGGCAGGATGTATATTGGTGGTTTTTGTCAATCTGATATAATCCTAGACATCTCTGGGAAGAAGGAATCTCAGGTGAGGGATTGCCTCCATCAGATTAGCCCGTAGGCAGGTTTGTGTGGCATTTTCTTGATTAACACCGATGTGGGAGTTGCCAGTTTACTTGGTGGTCCTGGCTGGTGCAAGAACACAGGCTTGAGGAAGCCTCTGGAAGCAATCTAGTAAGCAGTGTTCTTCTGTGACTTCTGCTTCAATTCCTGCCTCCAGATTCTTCTCTTGTCTCCCCCCTGATGATGGACCATAACCAGTAAGCCTGATGTTAAAATTCTTTCCCAGCGGGAGGTGTAAGCAATATCTACCCCTTCTCCTAAGGCCCCAATGACAAATCAAGATGATATTCCACCTAAGTTATCTGTGGAGAATCAATGAGCTTATTACACTTCCTTACCGAGCATAGGTCAGGGTTAATTACAGGGGTACGGTGTTCCTTCCCCTCAGTAGGCCATGTCTGGAAAGCCCTTACCCAGCAGGGATGAAGGCTTCCCAGTAGCCATACAGATGGAGCCCCTCAGGTCACATGCAGTAAAGGCAATGTTGCATACAATGTAACAGAGAGGATGGATACTCTCTCTGGTGATGATAGCATGATACCCTCAGACCTCCATGAGAGACAATAGGCAGAAAACCCAGCTGGGGTAATCTGAATTACCACCAAGATGGTGGCTGCTTAGCCAAATAGAGCTTTTCTCCCTTAAATTGCTTTTGGTCAAAATGTTTTTTGTTTGTTTTTTTATTTGGTTTTTTTTTATTTTATTTTTTTTATTTTTTGGTTTTTCGAGACAGGATTTCTCTGTATTGTTTTGGAGCCTGTCCTGGAGCTCACTCAGTAGACCAGGCTGGTCTCCAACTCACAAGAGATCTGCCTGCCTCTGCCTCCCAAGTGCTGGGATTGAAGACGTGTGACACCAATGCGGAGCTCATTTTTGTTTGTTTTTGTTGTTTTGAGGGAGGGTTTTTTTTTTTTTTTGAGATTCGCTTTGTAGACCACGTTGGTCTCAAACTCACTGAGATTTGCTTGCCACTGACTTTTTTTTTTGGTTAAGGAACTAATGAAAGCAAATAGAAGTTTAACTAAGATGAGGTGTGATGACTTGCAATCATTTGCAGTCTCAATGACGTCCAAATTGACCTGTTAGTTCTTGGGATCACACTTTGAGAATGAATGCCTTACATGTCCTTAATCCTAGACAGAGTATAAACCCGAGGCGACTACAGAGGGTCTGAGAGCTGGCAACAAATGTGGATCTGACTTGGAACTCATATAAGCCACTAAGCAAATAAGGCCTGAGGTGATTATTCAAATCAAGGGGAAAAAAAAAAAGCTGCCAGTATCGGCTGCCTTTAATCCCAGCACTTGGAAGCAAAGTCAGGTGGATCTCTGAGTTCAAGGCCAGCCTGATCTACAGAGAAACTTTGTCTTGAAAAAAACAAATCAAGGCAGCTGGGCAGGGAGAGGTAGGGGAGTGGAGAGTGGAGAATTTGGGGGGGTTGGCACATGCCTTTAGTCCCACCACTTGGGAAGAAGAGTCAGGTGGATTTCTGTGAGTTCAAGACCAGCCTGGTCTACAAGACCTAGTTCCAGGACAGCCTTCAGAGCACAGAGAAACCCTGCCTCAAATCACTGCCCCGCAAAAAAGAAAAAAAAAAAAAAAACCAAGGCAATTAGAAGTGACACTTGCTAGCCACTGAAGGACACCCTATCTGAGATTTGAGGTGTTTTTTGCTTTTGTTTTTGGTTTGCTGTTTTGTTTTGTTTTTGTTTTTCAAGACAGGGTTTCTCTGTGGCTTTGGAGGCTGTCATGGAACTTGCTCTGTAGACCAGGCTGGTCACAACTATCTGTAACTCTGGTTCCAAGGGATTGATTCAGTACTCTCTTCTGACATCCATGGGCACCAGACATATACACATGGTGCACATACATACATATAGGAAATACACTCATATTTATAAAATACAATAAACCCTGAAAAATATAAAGAAACACACACTCACCAAAGCACACAAAGAGGCAGGTTCCCCCAATGGGAAGGGAACCCAAAGATAATATCTAGCAAAGCCAAAACTTTTGGAGGCATAGAGTGAGTGAATCCCTTACCTTTCTCAGAATTGGATTGTTTGGGTTAGTTCAGAATATTGCATATTCCAGGCAAAGAAAGAAATTGTTTCTCTCAACAGGACCCAGGAGGCTTGAAAGTTCCATTCAACAATTCCTTCTGGGTTTTGGATAAATACATTCCAAGTCTTTGTCTTGGAGAGGGAGAGGAAGCAGGAATTCAGCCATTTTAAATGTTTAAGTGAAAAGGTATATTGATCTACCTAGAGCCTTTCTTCCCTATCTGTTTGCCTGCAGGGCATCTAACTCCTAGTTCCTTGGTAGTATCCAAATTAAAGTGATACTTAACTTTTTTCTTTTTTTTTTTTTTTTTTTTTTTGGTTTTTCGAGGCAGGGTTTCTCTGTATTGTTTTGGAAGCTGTCCTGGAACTCGCTCTGTAGACCAGGCTGGCCTCGAACTCACAGAGATCCGCCTGCCTCTGCCTCCCGAGTGCTGGGATTAAAGGCGTGCGCCACCGATGTCCAGCGATACTTAACTCTTAAATTCTATGTGTTTATTTATCGAGTTAAAATAGATATTAAATAAAAGTAGGGGCTGGAGAGATTGCTCAGTGGTCAGGTCAAGAGCTCTTGCTTTCTCTTCTAGAGGACTCTAGTTTAATTCCCAGTACTAATATCAAGAGACTCACAACTGCTTCTAAGTCCAGCTGAAGGGAATCTGACACCCTCTTCTGGCCTTTGCCAGCACCTGCACATTTGTGGGCCACACCTGCAAGTGCGAGTGTGCGCTGCACGTGCGCGCGCGCATACACACACACACACACACACACATTTTTTAAAGCAGTGTAGAGGCCTTAACTATGAGTAAAGTAGACTTCCCACTTGGTGATGGTGACCAGCTTCTGGCCAAGAGGTACAGCTGATTCCTACCTTCTGCCTGTCGCAGAAAACAAAGATGTAGGTGTGGCCACTGGTCTCTCAAACTAAATCCTTGGTTGCAGCCGGGCGGTGGTGGCACACGCCTTTAATCCCAGCACTCGGGAGGCAGAGGCAGGTGGATCTCTGTGAGTTCCAGACCAAGCCTGGTCTATGGACCGAGTTCCAGGACAGGCTCCAAAACAATACAGAGAAACCCTGCCTCGAAAAACCAAAAAAAAAAAAAAAAAAAAATCCTTGGTTGCTTATAAATTACAGGAAGATAAAGCACTGAAATGTAGTAGAACTAGCAAGGTATAGTTTTGGCTTTGGAACTACTTGGACATTTGATGTAAGTTAATTGAGATAAACTTTAGTCTGGCCAAAGTGTATACAATCAAAATGCAGCAAAGTATGTTAGCTGATGAAAGTGGAAAGTCACAGACCTCTTCAGAAGGACAATTGGGGGTAGAGAAATGCCCCAGTGGGAAGAAGCACGGGCTGCTCTTGCAGAAGACCCGGGTTCGGTTTCCAGCACCCACATCTGTGACTCCAGTTCCAGCGAATCTCAGACCCACCCCTGATCTCCTCAGGAACCAGGCACACATGTGGTAAGCATTCATACACATAGAATAGATATTTTAAAAATACTTAAAAAGACAGCTTGACAGTTTTTAGACACAATATTTTAATTCCTTTATTTCATGCACTTTGATCCATGAATTCCGTTTCTAGGGCTGTATATCAATCTTCAAAGTCCCACACTCGCCACACACAAGCATACACACAAAATTAAAAGGAAAAGTGAAAACGGGTGGGGCATTGTGCTGACTCACAGGTGGAGGCACTTGCCACTCAAGGCTGACAATCGAGTTTGGTTCCCAGAAGCCGTGGCGGAAGCAAAGAACTGATTCTAGCAGGCTGTTATCCTCTGCCCTTCACGCCTTGCCCACACCCACATACAACCCTGTAAAAATCTGTATGTGCAGCAGAGTTGTGGTTATTTATAGTGATAAAACATTAGGAACACTTGTGCAGGGTGTTGCTTATGTAGACCTATATATTAGAATGCAATATAACCATCAAAAGAATGAATTGCTCTTCACGTATGAATATATATTTGTAATATTTTGCTGCATAGAAAAACAAATGCCAGACATGAAGGAGTACTTGGGAGGCAGAGATGGATAGATCTTTATGAGTTTGAAGCCAGCTCAGTCTACATAGAAAGTTCTAAGACAGCCAGAGTTACTGGAGACCCTATCTCCAAAAAAAAAAAAAGTAAAGGAAGCATGGGAGAGATGGCCCAGTGAGTAAGAGCTCTTGTTGCTTTGGCCAAAGACCCAAATTTTATGTCAGTACCCACATCAGGGCTTATAACTAGCTACAGACACAACCCCAGGGGATTCCATGTCCTCTTCTGGTCTCTATGGGCATTACATGAATGTGGAACAAGTAAAACACCATACACGCAAAATAAGAATAAATAAATCTTTAAAAAATATATACATATATGATGGGGGAAGTCCTGTGTATATGTCAATGAAGCATTGTTGGCCAATAGGGAAGCAAGATAGGTGGGACTAGGAGTCTAGGAGGATTCTGGGAAATGTAGTGAACTGAGCCGTCACCATGTGATCCTCAGAGAACAAAAGTCTGGCATTCTCGAAAAGATAAGTATTTAGGCCGGGCGTTGGTGGCACACGCCTTTAATCCCAGCACTCGGGAGGCAGAGGCAGGCGGATCTCTGTGAGTTCGAGGCCAGCCTGGTCTACAAGAGCTAGTTCCAGGACAGCCTCCAAAGCCACAGAGAAACCCTGTCTTGAAAAACCAAAAAAAAGATAAGTGTTTATATAAATATATATTGATGATAATGGGTCAATAATTAAGTCAGAGCTAGACAATGAAAAACAATAACAAATGTTCAACAGCGTATAATTAATATAGTGTCCTGTGTGTTATTTGAGGGTTCAGACAGCTTGGCAGGGCCCAGGCAACTGGCGGGGAAAACTACACGTTACACATATATATACTATTTTAGCATTGAGATATATATGTATTAGGACGATCCTAAGTGTTAACTGATTTTTTAAAGGTTTATTTATTGATTATGGATATAGTGTTCTGCCTGCAGATCAGAAGAGGGTACCAGATAACTTTACAGATGGTTGTGAACTACCATGTGGTTGCTGGGAATTGAACTCGGGACTCTGGAAGAGCAGCCAGTGCTCTTAACCTCTGAATCATCGCCTCTAGCCCAACTGACTTATTATCCTAGTTAATCTTGAGGTTTTTAAAAAATCATTATCTTAATTTCCCTAAGAAATTTGAGCCAGTAAGAGGTTAAGTGACTTTCTCAAGGTCACAGCACTAAATAGTGGATGGATTCAAATATAGGCGTATCTAATTCCAAAGCTAATGATCTTGAGCAATTACATGACACATGTACCTTTGTAATTACAGGTAGGTTTACAGACATAAAGGAAATATTTGGATAAATAATGGATGCTCTAGGAAGGAAGCCAAGGAAGATTTTTTTTTCAGTTGACTCCTTCACATTCAATGTAATGTTATATGACCTGAACATTTTGTGTATACATTTGGGGCACTAACTTTAAATACTTTTTCCAGGTATGAAAAACAATAAAATTCAATTAATAACAAATATTATCTAATAATGTGGAATTTTCCTTATTTGTACAATGAGTACTCATTAAACCCCAGTTCTGTTTTGTTTTGTTTTGTTTTGTTTCACCCCAGGGACTGAGATGAATGGAACCAGCTCTTGTCTTGCAGGAACTCATAGTCTCAGTGAAGGCACAAAGAGGAATTGTCCATTCACTGGTCTGTTCCAGATTAATGGAAGGTTTTCTTTATGGGATCTCAGTATCTTTACTGTTCCTGGGGGGTGGCTTCTGCATTATTCAGGGCACTTTCTACATTGTAAACGTTTTCATCCTGTGTACATTGTGATCCAGCACCTTTTTCAGCATTTAGCTACTACGGCTTCCAAATTACTTCATCTAGCTTTTTTAGTCTGAAGACATTTTTTCTTTCCATTTCCCCCTCTAGGTTTATATTCATGGCAACAGAATCCTAATATTCAATATAGCTTTTCTCCCTTAATATATTTTTAAAGACTTTCCCCATAAAACTTGCCAAAGATTTGCATAAAATTTGGGTGTAGGGCAGATGCAATAGCTCACTCAGCAACATGCTGGGCCCAGGTCTGTTGTGAGAATTTTTTCTCTGAAGAGATATAAACATTTCCTCTCTTCCAATGACAAACCAAAGTATGATTCCAGCAAGGTTCACCCTGGGAACCAACAAACTTATTAGACTTACTGAACAGAGTATGGGTGAGGGGTTATGGGCCAGAATGTGGGTGATCCTGAAGCAACCTGAGAGGAAGGTCTGCTGTGGAACATGGATGCTGGCTCCCCAGTGGCCACATAGATGGAGGCCTTCCCTGCCTTCCTCAGCCTATGTACTCTGGCACTTTCCTGAGACCCTGAGGTCATGTGCAATTAAAGCTGAATTATGTACACATGGCTGGGAGGAATGGATGAACACTTAGGTGAGGATCCAGTGATCTATCCTACCCCCATCTTCCAGTCAACAAGCCCAGCTATGGAGGAGAGTCACAAGCAGACATAGCTTGTCTTGTAAAGATAATGAACCTTTGATTGGAGGATAGGGACCATAGTGCTCTGGTAACAAGAAACTGAATCTGACTTCCCAGAACCACATAAAAAAGCCAGGCAAAGTGGCACAGGTTTGTATAGTTCCAGGATTGAAGACACAGTGGCAGGTAGATTTCTGGGGCTAACTGGTTAACCTGCCTTTGTCTACTGCCAAGCCAGTGAGAGATTTTTATCTCAGAAAGCAAGGTAGAACCTAAGGAAGAATGGCCACGGTTGTTCGCTGGCCTCTACGTGAATGTTCAGGCACTAGCACACAAATGTGTGTACACACATGCAACAACAGCAGATGTGTGAACACATGCGTGAAGAGTTAACAGTGAGGACTGCTCCCAACGTGATGACTTACAGCTATGGCAGACATTGTTTTTCTATCCACTTCCTCTAGGTAGCATCTATGTGGTCTTCCCCAAACTATATTTCATCACTTAAAAGAAGGTAATTAGGAGCTATGGCGTATGTGTGAACAAACATTTATTCATTCCAGATGGGACTTTAGTAACAGAGTAAGGAAACAATCTACCCAACAGAACTGTAACTGAGATGTGCTGCCTCTTCCATCAAACGGTTAAACAAGACAAAGGAAGCCCTGTCTTTAAAGAAATTTATAATTTGTAAAGTCACCACTTAGCAAAACCCCTCCCCCAGTCATTTTCCCTTTCTTTAAAACAAATAGGTTTATTTTTATTCTATATGTATGGAGTGTTTTACTTGCATGTATTATGCATGTGCACTGTGTGCATTCCTAGTGCCCATGACTTCAGAGACATTGTGACCCATTTCCTCCTAAAGTTCCATAATCTTCCCAAATGATGTCACCTTCTGGAGGCTAACACATTTCACATGCAAGCCTCAAGGCCCTCACTCTTCAACTAGAATCCAAAGGAATCTTTTTTCTCTTTATAAATTAATTACCTCAGGTATTTAGTTATAAAATGAAAAGCTTATTAAGACAATGAATAGCCTTATATTTGCACAGAAGCACACGTATTTTGCTTTTGTTTTGAGGCAGTCTTTATGTATCCCAAGTTGATTTTGATCTTTTCTGCCTCTGCCCCCAAAGTTCTGGCATTACAGGTTTGTGCCACCATGCCTAGCAACCAGTGTTTCTACAGACTCAGTTCCTGGATATGGAGCTATGAAATCAAAGAATATGGACATTTTATATTTTGATTTGGTTCCTTTCCAGGGTCTGTGTCAGATTACATTCTAAATGACAGTTTAGGTAAGCATCTGAGTTCTTTTGGCTGTGAGACATTGCTATTCTATGGGGACTGATAGTGATTGGCACCTTGAACACCTAGATTGGTCTCCAGCATTATTACTGGTGGGGAAACCTGGGAGTGGTGGGGAAAAGGACTTGCTCAACATCACTCATCTCTAAGCTTTGCCTTCAGAGCTGGTAAGGGATGGGTAGAGATGGAGCCTAGTACTGTAACCCTGCTAGGAAGTGGGGAGGTCCTTGGGTACCAGGCTTTTATGCTATTTCTTTGCAGGCTCTTTATTAGCCCTGTTTTCTTGAGTGCAAGCTCATGGGATAAGAGAAGTTCTGGAAGCAGCAGTACAGCATGTTGTCAGTTACAGATTCCACTTCCTGAGTTACAGAAATTACCTTCCTTTCCAGAACTTTCTGCAACCCCCCCATTTAAAAAAATACAAAATGTTTCACGAATTTGTGAGTCACCCTTATGCAGGGGCCTTAATAATCTCTGTATTGTTCCAATTTTTTAGTATATGTGCTGCTGAAGCAAGCACTGCCCCCCATGCCATTTTTTTCTTATTGTTACTATAAAAATAGCTTATGTGAAGTCAGACTTACAAAAGTACAGAATAATGTCAAATAGAATTATAATTAATAAAAGGGTTTAGTATATGTGCTGCTGAAGCAAGCACTGTCATCGCTGTGTCTGTGCCTGCCCCCCCCCCCACGCGCACACATGCAGCGCCTGGGAACTAGTTAGTAGAAATGTATATTTTCAGATCTCCTAAAGATTTACTCAATCAGAGACTCCAGGTATGGGCCCAGCAATTGGGGTGTCAACAGCCTTTCAAGGGAAACAGACGGTTTCTAGAATACAGACTTCAGCTGGCCACTTCCCATCAGGTGCCTGACACTTCTTTCCTACCAGTTCATTCCTCCGTGGTACAAGTTCTGAGCATGCTCTGGCTTCAGCTTCTGAAACACTCCCTGTCCTCACATCTAGGCTCAAGCAGAGGTCTCCAGTTGACCCTAGTTGTTCCTCAGCAATGAAAACCCATAGTTTAAGATGAATGGATGCATGCAAAGATGGATGGATGGATGGATGGATAGATGGATGGATGGATGGATGGATGGGTGGATGGGTGGATAGATAGATGGGTGAGTGGATGGGTAGATAAACAGAAAATGGATAGATTATAGGTAGACTACAGATAACTGAACCAAGGGAACTGTAAATGCTGGGCAAGCACTATACAACAAAACTATAACCCCAGCCCATTTCTCACTTTTATTTTGCACCAGGGTTCCAAGTTGGCCTTAAACTTGTGATTCTACTGCCTCAGCTTCCCTGAGTACTGGGATTATAGGAGTATATTTCACACCTAAAGAACACTTAAATTTCTTAAGTGTGTATATAAGTGTATGCATGGAATTAAAATTAATCTCAGGTCCTTGTACACTGTAGGTAAGCCATCTACCTCCAAGCTACATACTTCAAATCTTTGATTTTGGGTTTTTTTTTTTTTTGGTTTTTCGAGACAGGGTTTCTCTGTGGCTTTGGAGGCTGTCCTGGAACTAGCTCTTGTAGACCAGGCTGGCCTCGAACTCACAGAGATCCGCCTGCCTCTGCCTCCCAAGTGCTGGGATTAAAGGTGTGCGCCACCAACGCCTGGCCTGATTTTGTTTTTGAGATGGCATCTCCCTTAGACACTCAGACTGACCTGTGATCTTTCTGCTTCTATCTTCCAAGAAGCAGGTATGTGGTACCATAAGTAGTCATGAAGCCCACAATTTAAAATTGTTTTTTCCAGGTTCTTATTGCAGCTATAATCTGGTCCATGGAATGCTAGCAAAGTGGCCTGTGCAACTTTGAAATTGTTTTTAGGAGAGAAGAGCATGCTCATCTCCCCTTCCCCCTCTGCCTGGAATACAAACATGATGATTTTTGGAGCCTGAAAATAGACACTGATCAGGTCACAGTTGTAACAGGGGCCATAGTAGAAGGAAGGAGGGAAGGAAGGAGGGAGGGAGGGAAGGAAGGAAGGAAAGAAGGGAGGGAGGGAAGGAAGGAAGGAGGGAGGGAAGGAAGGGAAGGAGGGAGGGAAGGAAGGAAGGAAAGAAGGGAGGAAGGAAAGAAGGGAGGGAGGGAAGGGAGGAAAGAAGGGAGGGAGGGAAGGGAGGAAAGAAGGGAGGGAGGGAAGGGAGGAAAGAAGGGAGGGAGGGAAGGAAGGAAGGAAAGAAGGGAGGAAGGAAAGAAGGGAGGGAGGGAAGGGAGGAAAGAAGGGAGGGAGGGAAGGGAGGAAAGAAGGGAGGGAGGGAAGGGAGGAAAGAAGGGAGGGAGGGAAGGAAGGAGGGAGGGAGGGAAGGAAGGGAAGGAGGGAGGGAAGGAGGGAGGGAAGGAAGGAAGCAAAGAAGGGAGGGAGGGAAGGGAGGAAAGAAGGGAGGGAGGGAAGGAAGGAAAGGGAGGGAAGGAAGGAAGGAAAGAAGGGAGGGCGGGAGGGAGGGAAGGAAGGAAAGAAGGGAGGGAGGGAGGGCGGGAGGGAGGGAAGGAAGGAAAGAAGGGAGGGAGGGAGGGCGGGAGGGAGGGAAGGAAGGAAAGAAGGGAGGGAGGGAGGGAAGGAAGGAAGGTTTCATTTCATGAACTACTGCTACTTTAGATGTGTGTTCAAGCAAATGACTTACACCTTCTCTACAGAACACCTTCATATAATGTGGCTGTTTAAATAAGAATGACCCCCACAGACTCAAATTTGAATACCTAGTCCCCAGGGAGTGGAACTCTTTATAAGATTAGAAGGATTAGGAGGTGTTGCCTTGTGTGCCACTGGGGGTAGGCTTCGAGGTTTCAAAAGCCTACGCCGGTGTAATCTTAATCTGACTGCAGCTAAGGATGGAACTCTCAGCTACTATCCCAGTGTCACACTTGCCACCATGCTCCCCATTGTGATGATAATGGACTAAGCCTCTGAAGCCAAGTCCCAATGAAATACTTTCCTTTGTAAGAGTGGCCTTGACCATGGTGTCTCTTCCCAGTAATAGAACACTAAGACAATTTTTTTGTTTGGTTGATTTTGGGTTTTATTGTTGCTGTTGGTTTGTTTTGGTTTTTCAAGACAAGGGTTTCTTTGTATAGCCCTGACTGTCCTGGAACTCACTTTGTAAACCAGGCTGGCCTCAAACTCAGAGATCCACTTGCCTCTGCCTCCCAAGTGCTGGGATTAAAGGTGTGTACCACCAACACCTGGTTTATCTGATTTTTTTATCTGATAGCAAAATCAAATTTGTTACTGTTCCCCAATCCCAGGAGATTCGGCTTCTTTTCCATCCACTTTCAGAGTTTGTGATGGTCCGGGCTGATGACCAATGTGACAGGATCTGGAATACCCTAGGAGACAAGCCTCCACACACACCTGGGAGGGCTACTTAGGCTGTTAGCCCCTGGGCATGCCTGAGAGGGCAAATCTTGATTGGGTGAAATGATTTGAGAAGGCACTATCCCATATCTGAGTCCCCCCTCCCCACACTCCCCAACTTCCTTACACTCCCTCCACCCCTGGCCTTGGATCCTGGACCATAAAAAGGACAGAAGGCAACGAAACAATAGGATTCACAGCTGTCTGCCCTGACTAGATTTCACCACCTGGCACAAGGGTTTACTACCAGGACTTCCTCAATATGATGAACTTTTCCTTCCAACTAAGAACCAAAATAAATCCTGTCTTCCCAAAGTTACTTTTCTTAGGATTTTTTTGTTTTGCTTCATTTTCCCTTTGAGACATGGTTTCTCTGTGTAGTCTTTGCTGTCCTGGAAGTCATTCTGTAGAGCAGGCTGACCTCAAACTCAGAGACTCACCTGCTTCTACCTACCAAGTGCTGGGATTAAAGGCGTGCATCATCACCACCTTGCTTTTTGGGGGATTATTGTATCACAGTCACAAGGTTGAGCTCCCACCTACAAAGGGGGGATTTCACTGAAGCAGGGGCTGAGCTTGGCCAGCCTGATTGGTGCATCCCCAAAGGACCCTCTCACGGTCCAGGGCAGAATGGGTACCTAACAAGTACTGCTCTAAACCAGCACCCTCACCTGTAGCCCCAGCTGGATTTTGGTTAATATGTTAGAGGAGAACTAATAATAAACTCATAATCAGACTGCACCCCAGAGTCCTTTTCCTTCTCCTAGAGCTTCTGTCGGCCCAATGAACCAAGCTTGGCCACTAATGAACCCTTGGGGGACATCCCAAGGTGTCAGGAGTATGAGAGGGAGAGAGCCATTTCTGATGTTTCTACAGAACATGTGGAGCCCCTTTTCTTCATGTTCTGAATGGTGTGGAGAGGCCATAAGAACAAAGCTGTAAACTGTTGGGAGACCTTTCTCAAAAGGCCACTCTGTCTACGTACCCTGTTTCTTATGCCCTAGGAGCCTCTCAGAACAATGTTTGTTCCCTGGACCAAGCTGGATCAGGACATTCTGACCTTTATTCTGACTCAGAGCTAGAAGTCTACAGCAATAAACTGTCAACCAGATTGACAGTCTCTCTCTCTCTCTCTCTCTCTCTCTCTCTCTCTCTCTCTCTCTCTCTCTCTCTCTCTCTCTCTCCCCCTCGCTCTTCCTCTCTCTCCCTCTTCCTAATCTTAGCAAACAAGTCACTAATATTTCATTGGTTCATCAAATGTTTATTTGGTATCTGCATAGCACCAAGAATTATATAAGGCACTGCAGTAGGAAAATGAAAGCTCACTGTCTGCCTCACCGGCTGCCCATGCAGGAGCAAATGAGGACAAAAGGTCACAATGAAGTGGGCTTGCCAATGTGTATGCCGAGACTTCGAGGGGTCTGTGAGGTTGGGATATATTTTTATAGTAACAATAAGGCATTGTTTATCTTTTGTTCTATCCCAGAACTACGCACTCCATATATGCATCCCCAGAGAACCTTTCAGGCTACTCAACATGGATATCACATTTTGTGGAAGAAGATATGAGGATCCAGTTTTATGTGAAAGACATTAAACAGACTCACAAAAGTAAAGAATAATGTCAAATAGAATTATAATTAATAAAAATGTTTAAATTAATATGTGTTTATTGCTAATTGAAAAAAGTTACTAAATTTCTTTTCCTTTATTTTCTCCTTTTTCTTTTCTTTTTGTTTCTTTCTTTTTTTTTTTTTTTTTGAGACAGGTTTTCTCTGTGTAGCTCTGGCTGTCCTGAAACTCACGCTTTAGATCAGGTTGGCCTCAAACTTGGAGATTGCTTGCTTCTGTCTCTCAAATTCTGGGATTAAAGGCGTGTAACACCACCACCACCCAGCCTAATTTCTAATACAGTAAATATCATTGCAGTTCTCAAAACATTTTTTAGGGCTGGGTATTGGTGGCGCACGCCTTTAATCCCTGCACTTGGGAGGCAGAGTTGGTGGATCTCTGTGAGTTCGAGGCCAGCCTGGTCTACAGAATGAGTTCCAGAACAGCCTCCAAAACAATACAGAGAAACCCTGTCTCGAAAACCCAAAAAAAAACAAACCATTTTTTAAACCATCTTTTTGATTTTGAGACCACTGTACACTGACATTCAATTGAAAGAAACAAGACAAAGAAGTCCTGTCCAGCAGTTTGTCCTGGAATTAACACCTTGAATCCATTTAGTGTAATACCACTAGTACTGGTGTGGGTGCAACAACCCACCCACTTTCTCCAGATTCATGTTTTCTGTTTGGTTGATTGGTAGGTTGGTTGGTTGTTTTGTTTGATTTTTGGTCTTTGGAAACAGGGTTTTTCTGGAGTGTTGGAGCCTGTTCTGGAACTTGCTTTATAGACCAGCCTAGCCTCAAAGTCACAGAGATCCACCTACTTCTGCCTCCTGTGTGCTGGGATTAAAGGTGTGTGCCACCACTGTCCAACCAGATTCACATTTAACAATATGTGAGTGTGCTTGTATTCAACAACTCATCAACAATTCATCTCCCTCGCTGGCTGTATTATAAACACTCAGGTAATCACGAGAAAACGCCTTACTCCAGTTGGCTGAGCCTTTTACATCTCCAGCACTTTACAAAAAAGTCGTTCTTGCTTGTCTCACGTTTCTATTCTCAACATTCTGAGTTATCTCCTCTTTTAAAAAGTTCTGGTAGCTCAGTGGATAGATAGCTCACCAACTTCAATTTGCACTGCCCTAATGTGTAACAATGCTGAAAATATTTTCACACACTTACATGATATTTTACAGTGTCGTAGCTTCTTATAGCCTTTGTGCATTTTCTGATTAGATTGCTTTTATTTTAATTTTGAGAATTCTGTGTATTTTATGGGATTTTAGTACATTGTCAGATCAGTGGTTTGCAAACACTTTCCCTATGTGTCTAACCCTTTCATGGAATCTTTTTCAGAACAAAAGGTTTTCACTTGGGATGGTCAATTTTCATCTTTTTTTTCTTTTATAGATTACGTTTTTGGGGATCATCTAGCTACTTTCATCCAGCTCTAACTCCTGAAGATCTTTTCCCATTGTTTTCTAAGTATAGTGACAAATTTTCACCTAATCTTTGATCCAGTTTGAGTACATTTTTATGAGGTTTGAGTTTAAATTGAGATTCATATTTAGCTTTGTATGTTGCTATGATTTGGATGTGTCCCTCAAATTTCATGAGTTCCAAATTCTTGGAAGTCACATATTAATGGTATTTGATCAGTGGGACCTTTGGGGAAGTAATAGGTTCTACTCATGGATTTATGGGTTAGTTTTCCTTAACCAACTAACTAGCCTACCTTCCCTAAACTTCAGGTTTTTCAAGGACACGAGAATTAACAAGGGGGATAAGTACATAAACTGGAGAGCGTGTCACCTGGCAGCTGCCAGCTGCCGGAAGGATGCTAGTACCTTTTCCTTCCCTTCTTCCATCATTTCCTCCCTCCCAGGCTGGGGAATGGAACTCCCCTTGGGTGTTCAGTTTGCACTTGATTTCATTCTTTTTTCCAAAGTTGATGTCCAACCAGTTGTAGAGGGCTTCTGGTTTTCTTTTTCTTCTTCTTTTTTAATTTATTTATTTTACATCCTGACTACAGCTTCCCCTCCCTTCTCTCCTCCCACTCCCTCCCCCCACCCTCTCAATCCACCCTTTCTTCATATTCACTCAGAAATGGGCAGTGCCCTCATGGGATCAGCAAGGTATGACATATCAAGCTTTTGTAAGACCAAGCACCTTCCTCTGTATTCAGGGTGGGCAAGGCAATCCAGCCTCACACTTTTGCCACCATCATTCATTTCCCCACCATGTTGGACTATGGACTGTACCTCTTCTTTTTGTTTTTTTTTGTTTTTTGTTTTTACAAGACAGGGTTTCTCTGTATTGTTTTGGAGGAGGCTGTCGGACCAGCCAGGCCTCGAACTCAGAGATCTGCCTACCTCTGCCTCCAGAGTGCTAGGATTAAAGGCGTGTGCCACCACCACCCAACCCTCTTCTTAAACCATTGGTTAAAATGAGCCCTTTTTCCTCCTCCTCCTCCTCCTCTTTGGTTTTTCAAAACAGGGTTTCTTTGTGTAGCCCTGGGTGTCCTGGAATTCTGTAGACTACTAAGCTGGCCTCAAACTCACAGAGATCTGCCTCTGCCTCCTGAGTGCTAGGATTAAAGGTGTGCGTACCACCACCACCACCACCACCACCACCACCACCACCACCACCACCACCTGGTTAATCCCTTTGTTCTTTAAAGTGCTCTTGTCAGGTATTTGTCACAGCAATGGAAAAGTAGTGACACATTCTGCATAGAGACAGACTCAAGTGGTGTTGGTGCACACCTTTAATCCCACTCAGGAGGCAGAGGCAGGTGGATCTCTGTGAGTTCGAGACCAGCCTGGTCTACAAGAGCTAGTTCCAGGACAGCCTCCAAAGCCACAGAGAAACCCTGTCTGGAAAAGCCAAAAAAAAAAAAAAAAAAAAAAAAAAAAAAGAGGTTCAAAAGGACATGGCTTATTGTTTTCTGAAATTTATAGAAACTTAATGGCGAAATTTTTAAATAGCAGAATTTTATTTGTCTTTTTATTTATAGTTAGAAACACACAACATAAAATTTACCATCTTAACCATTCTTTGGTATAGTTAGTGTTAAGCGTATTTAAGAATGCCCGAGGCCTGGCGTTGGTGGCGCATGCCTTTAATCCCAGCACTCGGGAGGCAGAGGCAAGTGGATCTCTGTGAGTTCAAGGTCAGCCTGGTCTAAAAGAGCTAGTTCCAGGACAGCTTCTAAAACAATACAGAGAAACCCTGTCTCGAAAAACCAAAAAAAAAAAAAAGAAAGAAAAAAAAAAAAGAATGCCCGAGTGTCTGAGTTTGAGGGATTAGCGAGACCCCAGCAGTTACAGCAAGACTCTTCTTGCAGAGGACCAGAGCTGGATTCCCAGCACTCTCCATGTCCCGGAACTCCAGATCTGGCTCTTCTGGCCTTCAGGGGAGCAGGCACTCTCTCACACACAAATAATTAAAAATAAAAGAATGCCTGGGTTTTGTTTCTGTCATCCTCTCCTTAAATGTACTTCAGGCAACAGGGGCATGCAACAGAAACACCCTTTCCATCTTTGATAAAGGCAGTGGGAGTTACTAACCCAGAAATGGTGGATAAAGATGGCAACAGTCTGTGGAATGGTAAACACTGTCAGAGTGGTAAAGAACATCCCTGATGGCCCAGAAAGGTAAGATACGGGGAACATTCAGTTCATCTAGAACGCTAGAAAGACCTGGGAGTTGGCAGAACCAGATATTGAGGAGATGGAGGGATAGTAGGGTACCCAAACAACAGGACTGGCTTTGAGATGGGGCATCTTGACGTCATGAAGTTCTCATTAGCTGCTCTGGGCTTAATCTCTAGACACTTCTGTTTCTTTGATACAGTGTATCCCAGGCTGGCCTTGAAATGGTGGTGACACCTGGAAGACCTGATCATTGTAGGTGGTACTATTCCCTAGGCAGGGGATCCTGAGCTATATAAAAGCAGAAAAGGTTAGCTAACCACTAGCGTGCAAGTACTAAGTTGTTGTCCGATGCTCTTGACTGTGGATATAACATAACTAGTTACTCCAAGTTCTTGCTGCCTGACTTTCCCATAATGATGGAGTGTAACCTGGAATTGTGAGCCTTTTTGCCTTAACTTTTGTGGTCAGAGTATTTTATCATAGCAACAAGAAAGGGAACCGAAGCAGTCAGTTTAGGGGAGAACTTAATGATTCAGTTTTCTGACAGGTTCCCATGTGATGCTACTGAATGATGCCCCAATACTCACAGACCAGCTCCAGGGGTTTCACATCTGTCTTATTCGTTGCAGTGTGAAATACTCAAGGTGACAGCGTCAAAGTAGGAAATATTTGTTTTGGGTGGTAGTTTTGGAGGTTTCAGTTGACTCCACTGCTATGGGTGTGGTGAGGTAGCTCATCATGGTGATAACGTGTACAGGGGGACAGAGTTGCTTACATCATGGTGTCAGGTCACATAGAAGAATGATACAGTCCCACGGACATGCTCCCCAGTGATCTAATTCCTTCAAGCAGGCCCTGCCTCTAAAAGAGCCTTCATGATTCATTTGCTTCTCCGTGATTGGATATAATGTGCTGGCATCAACACATGAACCGTTTTGGTGAGAAGGATCTGGTGAAGGTTTATATCTAAACTCATCAACACCATGTCTAGGCTCCCCCATGCACCCACGGGCAGTGGATTGGAGAACATTTTTAGGAAGAAATTGAACTACCCCACATGAAGGATCTGTAGCCATAGCCCTTGGGGGCCGCTTCGTGAAAGAACTTGCTGGATGCCAAGTTGCTCAACAATGATATGTGCCAGTTGTCACACCATCTCGGTGTTTGAAAAACTCCCAATCAGCTTTTACTCGCCTTCCTTTGAAATAAAGATTACCAGTCACTCGAGGCAAATATATAACCTGAGCGAGAGAAACCATGTACAACATCCTTGTGAGTCAGAGTTTGTCTGCAGCTGCTGCCCCGACCTTTCTGGGCCTGTTTGTGAATTGATTTACACTAGGAACTCCTGCACCCCTCGGCAGTGGGAGCCTGTGTTTGTGTCTCTGTGACGGGCTTAGTTCTGGGGTAACCTATGCTTCTCTGGGAGCCCCGAAGCAGTGACTTATTAGCTGAGTCTCTATGTACTCTGCCCACGTCCTTCCTTAAGTGCATCTGTTCTCTCATGCCCTCAGCCCTCTGCACATGTAGACCCTTTCATGGAACCAGATTTTCTCTTTCAGGTCAAGCTGATGTCTGTTCTTCCTGCTAGCCACATGGGAAACATCTGGTTTCCCTGGAAGTCTTTCTTGGTACTCAGTCTCCAGTTTGCAGTACAGGATTCCTTAGTCTGTCTCCCCCACACCCCCCATCCCCCACCTATCGATGTCCTTTCTCCATCTCCTTCAAAGACTGCATCTTCTGCCTCCAGATGAAAAAGCTCATTTTTTTTTCCAGTCTGGCTGCAGAGCTCAGCACCCACCTCCCAGCAGCACCTGGGCCCTCTGTCTCAGGATGAAGTTCTGGTTAATTGGGCTGAGAGCTGGACAGGAGCAAATCAGTGATCCCTTTGAATTACTCTTCCGAGTTCAGCACAGTGACACGAGGAAAAGGAGGGGAAAGACGGCTTGAGTGAAGGGGCAGCAGGCATAGGAGATTAACTTCCTGCAGCAGGGACAACTGTGAGGCCACAGAAGCATCAGTCGTATATCTACCAAGCCTGACACTTTTCCAGATGGGGAGTGGCCTCCCAGATGAGCCTTACACTTTGATTTCCAGCATGTTCTGGAAATCTGCAGAGCACCTGTCTTCCTATGGGGTTTCCCAAAAGGAGAACTTGAAATGAGAAACAGGTAGAGGTGGCTTTGGGGGGGGTGACCCCTAAGTGTGAAGCATGTGTAAGGGACAGTGAGAAGGACAGAAGGAGGAATCACAAGGGTAGCACTCCAGGCATATCCTAGAACAAGCAACAGCAAATAGGATGCTCAAGTCCTGATGGGACCGCTGGAGATCAAGAGGAACACTAAGGCTTCACGCTCTGTGCTCGCCCCGTTATGCTCACCCTAGGAGCCATAAGGTTTGTGCATTTCTGGTCAGTCTCTATGTCATTTTAATTTTGGCACAGTGACTGCACCTTAATCTACTTCTATTTCAGCCAGCAACTGTGACTCTGCAGTTACTGACCTGCTTCTCTAGCAGTGGTCTGGACACTGAGACCGCAGCCTGACGGGAATTCTGTTTCTATAGGCACCAGCCCTTCCACCGCTGCTAAAGGTAGCTTTAACAAAATCTCTTTCATTCTATTTATGACTAGGACCTGAGATTCGAAGACTGGGATGAAAACCTGGTAGCTTACAGAGGTTTAGTGACTAACTAACCTTCCCTCTTTGCTGGCATCTCCCCAAGAGAACATTCTTATGCTCTGCCAGAACAAAAACAGCTGTGCCTCCCAAAGTCCCTCCCTACTACTCCCTCCCTCCCTCCCTCCCTCCCTCCCTCCTTCCCTCCCTCCCTCCCTCCCTTCCTCCCTCCCTCCCTCCCTCTCTCTCTCTCTCTCTCTCTTCAAGATGCCCTCTGATGCTCTATGATTACTTTCTGTCAACAAGTTGCTAACTCAACCTCCTGACCCAAGGTTAATTTTATTTAATGCAAATGCAAACTTGGGTTTCACAATGTGATCGAATATCCCCCAACATCTCTATGCCTGAGTTCAGCAGTCTCCTGAAGTTTCTAGAAAGCTCCAAGGTAGGAACACAGAGATGGAGCAGGCCCTTGAAGTAGAACATGGTACTGTGAATAGAAATGTTCCCCATATCAGTTTCTCCTCTAACCTGCTTCTTTGGTCTTCTGGGCAGGCCATTGTACCACCTAGTATTTTGTCAGCTCATTTACATTTATTTATGTTACGTCACTCAGGGCTGGCATCAGTGACTTGAAGTCTTGATATGGAGAGGAACTAAAGCAGCTGAATAAATCATCCCCTGTCTCCTCTGCTAGTGATACAGCTAGTCCTAGACTGGCTGACTCTTCCTCTAAGTCATCCTTCATCTGAAACTACTGGCTGGGTTCAGATTACCACTACCCCTTCCCTGGGCACCTGCTTAGTCCCTGCTTTGCCTGCCCCTTGAGCTATTCCATTCTCTGGCCAATCGTCAAAAATTCAAACCTGGGGCCTGTGCATGTAGCACAGTTGGTAGAGTGCTTGCCTGACCCAAAGCCCCAGCACTGCAGAAGCCTGGCATGATGGTGCATTCCTGAAATTCCAGCACTCAGGAGGCTGAGGCAGGAAGAGCACAAGTTAGAAGTCTTCATTTGGAATGCAAAACCAGCTCAAGACTGTCACCAAAGAAAGCAAAGTAGAAATATGGTTCTCGTAGGTGTAAGAATCCTGTCAATAGCTCCTGCCTCATACCCTTGTTTTTTAGGCAGGTTAAGCCATGGTCAGTTCTCAGACCTCTGAGGTCCTGTGCAGGCCAGCTTCTGTACAGTTTCATTCCAAGATGTATAGTCCAACCTGATAACAGAGCCACATCATAGTGCTGCTATTTAGATTAAATTCTATGTACTTAGTGCCTCATTTGCAGCAAATGCTAGCTTCTTTTTCTTAGAGTTCTAATATAATTTTTTTAGAGCACTTCTAGGTTCACAGCAAACTGGCAACATTCTAGACTGGGGTGATACATTTACTACAACCCATTTAGCTACATGGATGCTACATTATTGGTTAGAGATCATAATTCACTTCAGGAGCAGTCTTGGTGTTGTATGCATTCTATGGATTTTGACGAGGTGACATGTATCTGTCACTACAGGGTCTTACTGGGTAGTTTCACTACTCTAAATGTCCTCTGTGTTCTTCCTGGTTGTTGCTGCTTCCCCTTATGCCTACCAACTACAATGCTGTAACTGCTTCCATACAATGCCTTCCGGAAGGAATCACACAGTCTGTACCCACCCCCAGATTTGCTTCTTTCATTTAGTGACATGTGCTTAAATTTTCTTCATGTATTTTCATAGGTTGATAGTTCAGTTCTTAGTTTTGAATAATAACTCATTGTTTGGATACACACACTTACTTACCAATAGCTATCTTGGTTATTTTCAAATTTCTCAGTTATATCTAAAGTGTCTATAAACATCCATGTACATGGTTGTGCATGGACATAAGGAGCATAATTGCTGCATCATTTTGTAAGAGTATGTTTCGTAAGACACTGGCAAAGTGTCTTCGAATGTGACTGTACAATTTTGTAGTTCAAAGAACAATGAATAGAGCTCAACAGAGTTTTATTGTGTTAGTGTTTGGTGTTACCACTTGAGATAATATAGCTGTATCTACCTTTCATTTGCAATTCTCCATTGGTATAGGATGTGGAACATCTTTTCATGTTGATTTTTTTTTGTTTTTGAGACAGGATCTCACTATATAACCCTGGGTAGTCTGAAGCTTGTATGTAGACCAGGCTGGCACCAAACTCAAAAAGTTCCACTTGATTCAGTCTTCCAGGGGTTGAAACTAAGGCATGTGACACTATGCCTGGCTTCAGAGCATGCTTTGAAGAGAAGGGAATTTTTTTCAGTATAATTTTTAACTTAAAGAGACCCAGATTATTAATTCTTTCTCCTCCGAATCATTCCTTTGGTGTTGTATCTAAAATGTCTTCACCACACCCAACATCACTTGGATTTTTAAAAGATTATTTATCTTTTATTGGTTCACTGAGAATTCTGCATGATATGGCTTGATCACACTTACTTCCTTTCTCACAGACCCTCCCCTCTTCCCTAACCACCCAACTTTGTGTCTTTTTTTCACTAGTCATGTTTAATTTGTGAATCTTATATATTCTTGGATATATGACCTTCTGCTGAGGATGATCAACTCACTAGGGGTGACACTCTTAAAGAACACGGATTCTTCCTCTCCAGAAACTATCAGTTGCCCTAGAGTTGTGGCTATGGGTGGGACTTCATCGCCACATCCCCTCTACATGCTGGGGTTTGGTTGTAAGCTTGAGCTCACACTGGTGTCATAAATGCACATGCTGTCATAGCCACTATGAGCTCATACGTGCAGTTACCCTGTAATGTCTGAAGGACCCTGTTTCCTTGTAGTCACCCGCTATCTCTGGCTCTTACAGTCTTTCCACCTCCTCTTCCCTACCCAATGATCTATGAGTCTAAGGAAGAGAGGGTGTAATTTAGATGTTCCATTTAGGGCTGAGTATTATTCACTGCACCTTGGCCAGTTGTGTTAGTCACAACTACTTAACTCTGTGCTAATCACTGTCTACTTCAAATGGAAGCTTCTCTAGTGAAGGTTGGGAGATGCATAACAATGTCATTAGGAGTCAGTTTAATATGATGTTCATTTAGAAGAATAAAGGTAGTAACTTTCCTCCTGTCTAGCGGTGGGTTATTGGCTGGCCCATCAACGGTGTCAGGTATGGATTTCATCTTGTGGAGTGGGACCTCAATTCAACCAGAAAGGGGTTTGTTACTCACACGATGTTCACACCACTGTTGCATCAGTGGGTATGTCTTTCAGGTCAGTCATTATATTAGCTTGCAAGGCTTACACCTTGGTAAGACTGATAAGTAGATTTCTCCTCAGGTAGCATGCATATCTTCTTCCAGCATTCTGAAAGCCAGCTAGGAGGGATAAAGACTCCAAGAAAGTATCAGCATGCTATTTGCACATTCTGAGACTCAAGTATGTGGTGTCTAGCAATAGGATCTTTTTCTTTTTTTTTTCTTTTTTTGGTTTTTTGAGACAGGGTTTCTCTGTATTGTTTTGGAGGCTGTCCTGGAACTCACTCTGTAGATCAGGCTGGCCTGCCTCTGCCTCCCGAGCAGGGATTAAAGGCGTGCGCCACCAATGCGGCTAGCAATAGGATCTTACCATCGAGTTCTAACGGGTGATGACTGGCACGGACAAGAGTCTGTGGTGTTTGAGGATCCATGGTACCTCACTGGCCAACCACTGTTTCTCAGAATTCTGTAGCTTTGTATTTTACACTCAGGCAGAGGATCCTCTTTGAGTTAATTGCTATGAAGGATGTAAGCTCTATGTCTAAGTTCACTTCATGTTCAAGTGTTTCAATATCACTTGTTGAAAATCACTTTGTTCCTAAGATTTGCTTCTTTTTACTTTATGTGAATGTTTTGTCGGAATGTATGTGCTTGTACTATGTGTGTACCTGGTGCTCACAGAGGTCAGAAAACAGCATCAGATCCCTTGGAACTGGAGCTGCAGATTGTGCTGGGAACAAAGCCTGGGTCCTCTGCAGGAGCAGCCAGAGCTCAACCACTGAGCATCCGTCCAGCCCTGAGGAATCTTCTCATGCCCTCCCTCTATTGCACTGTCTACGCTTTTGTCAAACATCAGTCAACTGTATTAGCGTGGACCCACTTCCCTGCTCTTGATCCTATCTTTGATTTGTTTGTACATTTTTAAATCCCAGCCAAATGTCTCACTTACTTCCACTTCACAGCAAGTTTTGAAATCAAATAAGGTTAGTTTTCTAGCTTTTCTCCTTCAATACAGCGTTGCTTTTTCTGAGTCTTTTGCCTCTTTGTTGACATCCACAAAACTATTTGCTCTAATTTTAATTTTTACTGTATTTAATCTATTTATCAAGTTGAAAACGACTACATCTTGCCAGTCTTAAGCTTTTCTAACAATGGACACGAGCTAAGAGCTACTTCTCCTCTGACTTAGTTCTTCTTAGTTCTTTGGTTTCTTTCATGGGAGTTCTGTAGTTTTCCTCATATACATATATATATATATATATATATATATATATATATATACATATATATATGTCTTATTGGATTTACTAGATTATTATATTTTAAGGTTAATATAAATAGCACTACATATTAGAATTTCAGATTCCACCCATTCATTGCTGATACACAGGGAAGCAACCAGTAGGTTTTATTATAAAGAAAAGAATGCTTGAATGTATTTCAAAATGGCTCTTTTCTCCACCTCCATGCAGAAATAATGAGATTTTTTTTCCTCTTCAGTATTCATGACAGGAACCTGGAGAGAAACTCATAAAAAGTTCTTTGCCCCATAATCGGGCCCCCTGGAATTTTTTTTTAAACTCTTATTGTCTGGAATGAGCCTGCAGCAAACAGCTTGTCGGTCGTACCACCAGCCCCCAGGAGACCATACTGTTTTGTATTCAGTGATTTTGCTTTAGGAATTGTGGTTCACTGTGTCTGCATTGTGTTTCTCAAGCTTTGGGACAGCAGTCCGTCTGTCATGATCTCACTTCTCCACTAGGGAGAGCGGTTGACACCTGACTTTGCTCAGTTGTCACTGGTGATTGAGTGATTAACTGTAGTTCCTTATGTGCAGGACTGGAAACCAGTGAATTTTAATTTTTTTCATTTCTAAAAATATTTAACATAAATATGAAATACAATTTTTTGCCATTTAGCTATTTGTAGTGCCTAATTCAGTGGTGTCACTTACTGCTGTCCAGTGATTGCCACCATTCACCCCCAGAAGTTTTCCATCACCCCAAACTGGAAATTAAGTGCTCCATACTAACTCCCCAGTAAGTGCCAACTTTATAGTATTATTGATTACTGATCGCAATTATTATGTAGTAAACAACTGCAAATTTCTTTTATTGCTAAAGATTTTTATTTGTTTGTATTTTGAGACAGGGTCTCGATATGTAGCCCTCACTGGCCTAGAACTCACAGAGATCTACTGGCCTCTGCCTCTCAAGTGCGGTCATAAAATGTTTGCACCACAATGCCTAACCTTTTAAAATTAAAAATTGTAATATTTCAGTTTTTATTTGCTTTTATTTTCTGGGTGTGAGTATTTTGCCTGAATATATGTATGTGCACCACATGTGTCCCTGGTATCCTCATAGGCCAGATTAGGTATCAGGTTCTATGAAGCTTGAGTTATAGATAGTTGGGAGCCACCATGTGGATGCTGGAACTGAACTTAGGTCATCTATAAGAGCAGTCAGTGCTCTTAACTACCAAACCATTTCTGCAGGCCCTGATTTATTTTTATTTTGATTATGTGCATGTGTGATGCATGTGGGTATGTGCACACAAGTACAGGTGCCCATAAAAGCCAGAAGAAGGTGTCTGATGCCCTGGTGGTTGTCGTCACCTGATGTGACTGCTGGGAACTGAATTTGGGTCCTCTGCAAGAGCAGAAAGCTCTGAGCTAACTCTCCAGGCCTGTTCCCGCAATTTTTCCAATTAGACATTGGGTACTACTCTCCAGCATATGTTTGGGCCAGAGAGAGACTCATGCCTACTTTTGAGAAGACAGAATTGATAGCATCAAGGTATGTTCTACAGAGATAAAGACCATTAATGGAGAGACTGTGGTTGGAGCCCAGTGATGTTTCTTCTAGCCAGAGCCAGCAAATTACCCTGCAAGTTGGTCCTAAATGGAAGCATCTATCAAGGTAAATGTTCTGGGTCCACACTGACTTCATCTCACTGGTTTTGTTTTATTGTCTCATATGCTCAGCAATGGAACCTTGAAACTGCCAGAGAGATGAGTAAGAAGATTCCTTTTACTAATCTTATTTCCAAATGTAATTGGTACCTGAATTATGGAGCTCTTGGCCTCTAAAGACTGTATGAACAGAGCCATCCATCCTCATAAGTGGGCCACGGTGTCACTGTGATGCATGCTCATGTCCCAGCAACAGAAAAGTTAGTGGAATTGGTACAATCTTTCTGGAAAGCAATTTGGCTGTATGTCTCAAATATTTAAATTTGTAGAGCCTATATCCCACTGGTTTTATTTCAATGATTTAATTTATCTGAAAGAAACAATTGAGCAAATGGGTAAAAGTGTTTGTATAGAGGTATTCAATACAACTTTATTGATAATTATGAAAAACTGGAAACATTCTAAGTATCCAAAAAGAGGGCACAGGACACATCAGTTATGATCTGTCTACCCAATGGCATGCTTGCTATGCAGCTGTTGGCAAAGATAAGGGAAGGAAAGACATCTATAGTGTTCAGGTGTATATGTAGGGTCACTTTAATTTTTGTAATTTCTGATACTAACCCCCATGTGTGTGTGTGAGAGAGAGAGAGAGGGAGAGGATAAGGGAGAGGGAGAGGGAGAGGAAGAAGGAGAGAGAGAGAGAGAGAGAGAGAGAGAGAGAGAGAGAGAGAGAGAGAGAGAGAGAGAGAGAGAGAGAGAGAGAGAGAGAGAAGAATAACAAAGCCTTTCTTTGGCAATTGCTTACACAGAAAAATATACTTATATATCCTAAACTCAGAAGATTTAAAAGTTATTTTTTAAGGAAAAGAAAAATCACAACTATGCATGGAAAGAGAGAAAATAGTTTGAGTAACCGCGGTTTTCAGGTGCAAAGGATTATGGTCAGAGGGGCACAGTTGAACTGGATCAAACTCCTAGGACCCCTTTAGACGGGGCGGACCCTGCGGGCTTGCCTCCTTTGGCCTGATGCCCATTCCCCATTCTTCCCATCTAGATCATTAGTGTCTTGTCTAGACCCACAGCAGGCATTGCACAACTGATGCCCATTCCCCGTTCTTCCCATCTAGATCATTAGTGTCTAGTCTAGACGCACAGCAGGCATTGCACAACTGCAGGGTATAAGGCCTGAAGACAAGCATCCTCACACTCTGTCAGAGAGGAATGAAGGGGCAGAGCCTCGCTTCAGACATGAGGCACATTGGCTTTTACTTACTGATGCACTTTGTTATGACATGATTCCTAGTAGAGTTGTTATCATTTCCCCTTCCCCCTTCATTCTAAAACCAAACAATAACTATGTATCACATGCTAATATTCAATTCCTGAATGAGCTACATGAAAGAAAGATTAAAATATCAACTTCATGACAACCAACAGATTGTGTATTGTGGCCCTGCAGGCTGTGTTACTATACACATCTGAAGGATTTTTTTTACTTTTTTGGAGGAAACTCTCTCATGCATATATCATGTTGTTACAAAGAGGGATAGTTTGACTTTTTTAAACCTATTTGTATCCCTTTAATTCCCTTCTCTAGCCTTATTGCTCCAGATAGTACTTCCAGCACAATGTTGAAAAGGAGTAGGGCTAGTGGACATTCCTGTCTTGTTCCTGACTTCAGTGGGATTGCTTCAGTGGCTTCTTATATATAACTTTTATATTGAGGTATGTTCACTCTAGCCTGACATTCTCTAGGACCTTTATCTCGAAGGTATGTTGGATTTTGTCAAAGGCTTTTTTTTATATATATATATTTTTTAATTTTATTTTCCAGTTTAAATTTAGATAAGAATCAAGGTTGCTTCACAAGTCAGTTCCAGGTCCCTCTCCCATTCCCTCCCTTCCTCCCGTGCCCTCCCCCCTTGTCAAAGGCTTTTTTATGTAGCCATTGAGATGATCATGTGATTATTTAAGTTCATTTATGTGGTTTACCATATTTGTTGACTTAATAATGTTGATCCATCCCTGTGTTTCAGGGATGAAGCTAACTTGGTCATCATAGTGGATAGTCTTTTTGGTGTATGTCTATATTCCATTTGCAACTATTTTATTGAAGATCTTTGAATCTATGTTCACCAGTGATATTGACCTGTAGTTTTCTTTTATTGTGGTTGTTGTGACCTTACCTGGCTTGGGCTTTAGAACAATACTGGCTTCATAGAAGGAGTTTGGGAGAGATCCTTCTATTACTTTTCTTTTTAAAATAGTTAAAAAAGGATAGACCCAGATCTTCTCTGAATGTCTGGTAGATTCTATTGTGAATCCATCTGGCCTGGATATTTTTTTAATCTGGTAGGCTTTTTGTTACTATTTCAATCTCCTCATTTGTAATGGGTCTGTTCAGGTTGTTGGCTTCTTCTTGGTTTAACTTTGGTGGCTTGGCTAAATCTAGAAATTGATCAATTTCTTTTAGGTTTTCTAGCTTAACGGAGTACAAGTTTTTAAAATATTCTCTTAGAATATTCTGAATTTCTTGGTGTCATAATGTTTCCCTGTTCATATATAATTCTGCTAATTTTGGGTCCTCTCTTTCTTTTGTTAGTTAGGCCAAAGATCTATCAATCTTACTTGTCTCTCAAGAACAAGTCCTTAGGTTCATTGATTGTCTGTATTGTTTTCTAGTTCACTGATTTCTACTCTAACTTTTATTATTTCTTACTGTTGACTGGATTTGAACTTGGTCTGTTCTTGTTTTCCCAAAAATTTTAGTTGCATCAGTAAATTATTTATTTATGCTTTCTGATTTTTTTATTGAGTTATACATTTTTACACAATTCCCCTTCCCTCCTCTCTTCTCCCATTCCATCGCCCCCTCCTGCCCCCCACACTCCCAGTTTACTCAGGAGATCTTGTCTTTTTCCCTTTCCTAGGAAGATCCATGTTTGTCTTTCTTAGGGTCCTCCTTGTTATCTAGGTTCTCTAGGGTTGTGGCCTATAGTCTGGTTGTCCTTTGCTTTATGTCTAAATCCACTCATGAGTGAGTACATATTATATTTGTCTTTCTGGGTCTGGGTCCCCTCACTCAGGATGGCTTTTTCTAGTTCCATCCATTTTCAAGATGTCATTGTTCCCCCCACCCCCATCAAGCAGTACTGCATTGTGTGTAAATGTCTGTTCTTATTTTTCCTTTATTGTGAAGAATTGTTTTGGCTATCCTGAGTTTTTTGCTTTTCCATACAAAATTGAGTATTTATTTTTTAAAAGATTTATTTATTATGTATACAGCATATATGCCTGCAGGTCAGACAGAGCACCAGATCTCATTATAGATGGTTGTGAGCCACCATGTGGTTGCTGGGAATTGAACTCAGGACCTCTGGAAGAGCAGTCAGTGCTCTTAACCTCTGAGCCATCTCTCCAGCCCCCCAAAATTGAGTATTTATTGAAGATGGAGATTTCTGTCTCACCTGGTCCCACAGCTGTTTAGCCCCAAATAAACACATGAAGACTTATATTAATTTATAAAGTGTTGACTGATGGCTCAGGCTTCTTATTGGCTAACTGTGTCTTAATTATTAACCCATTTTTATTACTCTATGTATTGTCATAAGGCTGTAGCTTACCTGTAATCCAGCATGTTACTCCTTTGGCAGCATGGTGTCTCTTGGCAGCCTCTCTCTGCCTTCTTCTCCCCAGCCTTCTCCTGGCCTGGTATCCCCACCTTTGTTTCCTGCCTGGCTACTGGACAATCAGTGGTTTATTCATCAATCAATAAGAGAAACATATATACAGAAGGACATTTCCCATCAATTGATGATTGCCATTTTTACTATGTTAATCTTGCCTATCCAAGAGCATGGGAGCTCTTTCTATTTTCTGATGTCTTATTCAATTTCTTTCTTCAAAGACAAAGTTCTTGTCATACAGATCTTTCACTTGCTTGATTAGAGCTACCCAAAGATACGTTATTTGTGACTATTGTCAATAAAGAGTGGTGTTTCTTTGATTTCTTTCTTAGCCTATTATCATCTGTATATAGGAGGACTACTGTTTTTTTTTTAATGCTTTGTTTTGGTTTTAGTTTATCTTTCATCCTGCTATGTTACTGAAGGTGTTTATCAGTTCTAGGAGTTCCCTGGTAGAATTGTTGGGGTCACTTATATATACTATCATATCATCCTGCAAATAGTGAAATTTTGACTTCTTTTCCAATTTGTACCCCTTGATCTCTTTTTGTTGTCTTAGCCCTCTAGTTAGAAGTTTGAGTACTATATTAAATAGATATGGAGAGGGTGGGCAGCCTTGTCTTGTTCTTGATTTCAGTGGGATTGCTTTGAGTTTTTCTCCATTTAGTTTTATGTTGGCTGTTGGCTTGCTGTATATTACCTTTCTTTTGTTTAGGTATGTTCCTTGTATCCCTGCTGTATCCAAGACTTTTATCATGAAGCAGTGTTGAATTTTGTTGAAGGCTTTTTGAGCATCTAATGAGATGATCATGTGGTTTTTTCTTTCTATTTGTTTATATGGAGGATTACATTGACAGATTTATGTATGTTGAACCATTCCTGCATTTCTGGGTTGAATCTTACTTGGTCACGGTGGCTAGTTTTTCTGATGTGTTCTTAGATCTGGTTTGCCAGTATTTTATTGAGTGTTTTTGTATCAATGTTCATGAGGGGGATTGGTCTGTAATTCTCTCTCTTAGTTGCGTCTTTGTGTGGTTTGGGTATTAGGTTAACTATAGCCTTGCAAAAAGTGTTTGGCAATGTTCCTTCTGTCTCTATTGTGTGAAACAACTTGAGGAGTATTAGTATTAGCTGTTCTTTGGATTTATGGCAGAATTCTGCAATGAAACCATCTGGTCCTGGGTTTTTTTTGGGGGGGTTGGGATACTTTTGATGACTTTCTATTTCCATAGGTCTTATGTCTATTTAATTTGATTATCTGGTCTTGATTTAATTTTGGTATGTGATACTTGTCCAGAAAATTGTCCACTTCATTTACATTTTCCTATTTTGTGGAGTACTGGTTTTTAAAGTATGATCTGATGATTCTCTGAATTTCCTCAGTGTTTGCTGGGATGTCCCCTTTTTTATTTCTGATTTTGTTAGTTTTAATATTCTATCTTTGCCTTTTGGTTGGGTTGGATAAAGGTTTGTCTATTTTGTTGATTTTTCTCAAAGAACCAACTCTTTGTCTCATTGATTCTTTGTATTGTTTTCTTTGTTTCTATTTCATTGATTTCAGCCTTCAATTTGATTATGTCCTGCCATCTACTCCTCCTGGGTGAGTTTGTTTCTTTTTGTTCTAGAGCTTTCAATTGTTCTGTTAATTCACTAGTGTGGGATTTTGTTCCAGTTTCTTCATGTAGGCATTTAGCACTATGAACTTTCCTCTTCACACTGCTTTTATTGTGTCCCATAAATTTGGGTATGTTGTGCAATCATTTTCATTGAATTTTAGGAAGTCTTTAGTTTCTTTCTTATTTTTTTCCTTGACCCAGTGGTGATCCAGTTGAACATTGTTCAATTTCTATGTGTTTGTGGGCTCTCTGTAATTAGTGTTGTTGTTGAATTCTAACTTTAACTCATAATGATCTGATAAGATACAGGGGACTCTTTCAGTTTTGTTTTGTATCTGTTGATATTTGCTTTGTTACTGAGTATGTGGTCAATTTTAGAGAAGGATCCATGAAGTACTGAGAAGAAGGTATATTCTTTGGTTTTTGGGTGAAATGTTCTATAGATGTCTGTTAAGCCCAGTTGAGTCAAAATATCTGTCAGTTCCTTTATTTCTCTGTTATGTTTCTGTCTGACAGACCAGTCCAATGGTAAGAGTGGAGTGTTGAAGTCTTCCACAATTAGTGTGTGGGGTTTGATGTGTGATTTAAGCTTTAGCAATATTTCTTTTGCAAAAGAGGGTGCCATTTTATTTGGGTGATAGATGTTCAGAATTGACACATCATATTGATGGATTTTACTGTGATGAATATGAAATGACCTTTTTCATGTCTTTTGACTAATTTTAGTTTGAAGTATATTTTGTTAGATATTAGGATAGCTACACCAGCTTGTTTCTTAGGTTCATTTTAATTGGGAAAATCTTTTCCCAATCCTTTACTCTGAGGTAATATTTGTCTTTGAGGTTGAGATGTGTTTCTTGTATGCAGCAGGAAGATTATATTTTCATATCCAATCTGTTAGCCTGTGTCTTTTTATAGGCGAATTGAGCCCATTGATATTAAGGGATATTATGACTACTAGTTCCTGTTATTTTTGTTTTTGTTGTTGGTATTGTGTGTGTGTGTGTGTGTGTGTGTGTTTCTCTTCTTTTGGATTTGCTGGTGTAGTATTATCTATTGCCTGTGTTCTTGTGGATATAGCTAACTTGCTTGGGTTGGAGTTTTCCTTCTATCACTTTCTGTAGGACTGGGTTTGTGGATAGTATTGTTTAAATCTGGTTTTGTCATAGAATATCTTGTTTTCTCCATCTATGGTGACTGAAAGCTTTGCTGGGCAAAGTAGTCTGGGCTAGCATCTGTGGTCTCTTAGTGTCTGCATAACTCCTGACCAGGACCTTCTGCTTTCACTGAGAAATCAGGTGTAATTGTGATAGGTCTGTCTTTATATGTTACTTGGCCTTTTCCCTTTGCAGCTCTTAATATTCTTTCTTTATTCTGTATGTTTATTGTTTTGATTATTATGTGGAGACGGAATTTTTTTGTCCAGTTTTTTTGGTGTTCTGTAAGCTTCTTATACTTTCATAGGCATGTCCTTTTTAGATTGGAAAAGTTTTCTTCTATGATTTTGTTGAATATATTTTCTGTGCCTTTGGGCTGTACTTCTTCTCCTTCTTCTATCCCTGTTATTCTTAGGTTTAGTATTTTCATGGTGTCCTGGATTTCCTGGATATTTTGTATTAAGAATTTGTTGGATTCAGCATTTTCTTTGACTGATGATCTATTTCCTCTATCGTATCTTCAACGCCTAAGATTCTCTCTTCCATCATTTATATTCCATTGTTCATGCTTGCATCTGTAGTTCCTGATCATTTATCCAAATTTTCCATTTCTAGAGTTTCCTCTGTGTTTTCTTTATTGCCTCTGTTTTTGTTTTCAAGACTTGAACCATTTCCTTCACCAGTTTGATTATTTTTTTCTTGGTTTTCTTTAAAGGATTTGTTGATTTCTTCCATTTTTTTGTTTGTCCTTTCCTCTATTTCTTTAAGGGAACTTTTCAGTTCCTCTTTAAGGACCTCACTCATCTTTAAGAAGTTATTTTTCAACATCACTTACTTCTGCTTCATCTGTGTTGGGATGTTCAAGTCTTGCTGTTGTAAAACCACTGGCTTCTGGTGGTGCTGTATTGTTCATTATGTTGTTGAGTGTGTTCTTACACTGTTGTCTACCCATCTGATTCTCCAATCAGTACACATGGAGCCCTCTTCCTTCCAATTGATGAAGCTGGAGGCTACATTGAATTCTCCTTCAGGGCAGACAGAGTAGAACCTCCAGTTGTAGCTCCTGTATGTGCAGGTGGGGCTGAGGCTGAGGTTCCAGTGGGTGGGTAGTTTCTGCTGTTGCCCAGCCTGATGCACTCATGCTTGGCTGCCTTGTTTCTGCTCTTCCAGTCCCAGCTGCCCACCACGCCTTGTTCATGCTCTTCAGGTCCCAGATCAAATTCTATTTTTTAACTTTCTTTTTATTTATTCACATCATGCATCTCAATCCCACTCATTTCCTCATCCCTTTGTATCTGCCCTCTGTCCATGTAATCCCTCCCCCAAATAAAATAAAATAAAATTTAAGAGAAAAAAGAAAAAGAAAAATCTCATCATGGAAACTACAGTGGGACTCAGTCACACAGTAAACCCTTTTAACCCTGTATCTTTACTTGCAAGTGTTCATTGTGAAGAGTCATTGGTCTGTTTCAAGGCCTCTACTACAATATTGATGATGGGCTCTCGCTAGGACTCCTCCTGGGTGTCCTGTTGTTGTCCTGTGTTGTGGAGATCCTGCAGTGTTGGGTCTGCAAGACCAGCCCCTTAATGTGTTACAACAGATCATAGATGGGGTGGATATTGGAGTGGGCCAACTCATAACCCTAGTTCTGGGCCTGGGTAATTACAGGGGTGGTCAGCATACCAGCTCTTCTCTGTCCTCGCCACCAGGGTGGGCTCTCCAGCATTGCCCATGGTCATTTCACCCCTTGCAGTGATGAGCAAGGGGCATATCAATTCTCCTGCTTCAATCCCTCAGGGTTAGCTCACCCACACATACACCATCAGGGCCAGCTCTACTGTGTTGCATAGGCAAGGTACAAGGGCTACTCTCTCATGTATGGCAGCTGGTGAGGGGCGGGGCCAACTCTCCTGCTCTTGTGACCTTGGGGCCAGCTCTCCCACATGCCACAGAAGTAGAGGGGTAGGGGCAAATGACATCTCTTCCTTGTCCATGACACTATATAGCAGATGAGGGGTTGGGCCAGAGCTCCCACAATCAGGTTCTGTGGGCCAGCTCACCTGCATCCAGTCAACAGGGCCGGCTCACTTGTGCTGCCCAGAAGAGGTGCAGCCTGCTTTCCAGAGTGTCACAGCTGGTAAAGGGGAGGGTCAGCTCCCTTGTCAGACGGACGCAGTAGAGGGAGGGAGGGCATCTTTTCCTCATCCCCACCACCACCCCACAGACAAGTGAGGCAGTAACAGCTATGTTCCTCTCACACCCTCAGGGCTGCTCACCCATGCCCTAGTCTACAGGGTCAGCTCTTCTGTGTTGCCAAATCGGGGTGCAGGGCCCATTTCCTGAGTGCTGCCGCTGGTGAGGGGTTGGGTCAGGTCCCCCATCTGCTGCAGGTGGTGAGGGGAGAGGGTAAGTTGCATCTTTCCCTCACCCACACCACCACGTAGCAGACGAGAGCGGCATGACCAACTCTCCCATTCTCACGCCCTCAGAGCCGGCTTGTCCATGAACCTGCAAACAGGCTCAGCTCTATTATGCTTCCCAGGTGACGTGTAGCGCCCTGTCTCCTGAGTGCTTCAGCCAGTGAGGGGCAGGACCAGTTCTCCCTAGTGTTGCAGCCATCGAGGTGTGGAACCAATTCTTTACAGTCCTATCCTCTTGGCCTTCAGTGGTGTCAGCAGCCACGGACATCCACACAGACCTCGGCTACATCAGGGCTATGTATATGCCCACAGATGTCAGAGGACATCTGTGTCTTTCTTTATCACATTTTCTCTTTTTTCTTTGAGCTAAGACCTCACTGAATCTGAATATTGCCAGTTTTCAGCTCGGTTGACTGGCCCCAAGCTCCAGCAACCTTCCTGTTTCCACCCCCCCCCCACTGCCCCCAATGTTAGGATTACAGGCATGTGTGGCCACACCCAGTGTTTATATGGATCTTGGGGAATCCACACTGACATCCTCATGCTTGCTCATTCCAAAAACCATTTCCCCAGCCTGATGGCTTAATTTTATGTATGTTGCGTTTACACAATAGATTTATTTTTTAGAAAACTTTTAGGCTTGGGTATCCTGTGTTTCTACATTGTGAAGCTTCCCCATCATCGCCAGTTCCCTGTAGAGGGACATGTTTGGGGTTTTCTTGTTATTTATTTATTTAGTAATTTTTTATTTTAGAATTATTTTTTTTAAGATTTATTTATTATATATACAGTGTTCTGCTTGCAAGTATGCTTGCAGGCCAGAAGAGGGCACCAGATCTCATTATAGTTGGCTGTGAGTCACCATGTGGTTGCTGGGAATTGAACTCAGGACCTCTGGAAGAACAGTCAGCGTTCTTAACCTCTGAGCCATTTCTCCAGCCCCTTAGATACAATCTTATTTTATATATCAATCCTCCCATTCCCTTATCCTCCCATCTTCCCATGCTTCCCACTGACCCCCCCCAGCCAACCTCCAACCATGCCCCAAGGATAGTGAGGCCCTCCATGGGGGGGGGATTCGTGTATTTGGGCTGCAATAGTATCCCTCCATAGGGAATAGGCTCCCATTGTCCATTTGTGCACTAAGGATAAAAACACTGGCTCCACTGTCAGAGGTCTCATAGACTGCCCAGGTCTCCCAGCTGGCACCCACATTCAGAGGGCTTGGTTTGGTTCAATGCTGGTTCCCCAGCTTTGCAACAAGGGTCTCTGGACTCTCACTAGGTCAGGTCAACTGTTTCTGAGGGTTTCTCCAGCACAGTCTTGGCTCCTTTGCTCATCCCTCCTTCCTCTCCACAACTGGATTCCAGGAGTGTGACTCGGTGTTTAGCTCTGGGTACCTGCTTCTGCTTTGATCAGCCACTGGATGAAAGCTCTAGGAATGGCAACCAAGGTAGTCATCAGTCTCATTATAGGGGCAGGGCACCAAAGGCAGCCTCTTCACCACTGTCTAAATTGCATTGAATCTATAGATTGCTTTTGGCAAGATTGCCATTTTTACTATGTTGACCCTACTTCTCCAAGACCATGGGAGATCTTTCCATTTTCTGGTATTTTCTTTAATTTCTTTCTTTAAAGACTCAAAGTTCTTGCTATACAGGTCTTTTACTTGTTTGGTTAGCGTTACCCCAAGATATTTTATGTTGTTTGTGGCTATTATAAAGGGTGATGTTTCTCTGATTTCTTTTTTTAGCCCATTTATCATCTATATGTAGAGGGTTACTTATTTTTAATCTTGTAACCTACCACTTTGCTGAATGTGTTTATCAGCTGTAGAGTTTTTTGGGTCACTTAAGTAAACTATCATATTATCTGCAAATAGTGAATCTCCTTTTGTTGCCTTATTGCTCTAGCTGGAACTTTGAGTACAATATTGAAAAAATATGGAGAGAGTTGACAGCCTTGTCTTGTTCCTGATTTTAGAGGAATTGCATTGAGTTTCTTTCCATTTAGTTTTATGTTGGCTGTTGGTTTGCTGTATATTGCTTTTATTATGTTTAGGTATGTTCCTGTTATTCCTGATCTCTCCAAGACCTTCATGATAAATCATGAAGGGGTGTTGAATTTTGTCAAAGGCCTTTTCAGCATCTAGGAGATGATCATGTGGTTTTTCTTTTTTAGTTTGTTTGTATGGTGGATTTTTGTATGTTGAACCATCCCTGTATTTCTGGGATGAAGCCTACTTGATCATGGTGGATGATTTTTCTGATGTGTTCTTGGATTCGATTTACCAGTATTTTGTTGACTATTTTTGCATCAATGTTCATGGGGGATATTGGTCTGTAGTTCTCTTTCTTAGTTATGTCTTTGTGTGGCTTGGGTACCAAGGTAATTGTGGCCTTGTAAAAAGAGTTTGGCAATGATCCTTCTGCTTCTATTGTGTGGAACAGTTTGAGGAGTACTGGTATTAGCTTTTCTTTGAATTTCTGGTATAATTCTGCACTGAAACCATCTGACCCTGAACTGTTTTTTGGTTGGAAGACTTTTGATGATTGCTTCTATTTCGTTAGGGATTATAGTTCTATTTAAATGGTTTATCTGTTCTTGATTTAATTTTGGTAAGTGATATCTATCCAGAAAATTGCTCATTTTCTTCACATTTTTGAATTTTGTGGAGTACAGGTTTTCAAAGTATGACCTGATGATTCTCTAAATGTCCTAATTGTCTGTTGTTATGTCCCCCTTTTTATTTCTGATTTTGTTAATTAGCATGCTCTCTCTCTCTCTGTGTCTTTTTCTTTTTCTTTTTTTTTTTTTTTTTTTTTTGTGTTTTTGAGAGAAGGTTTCTCTGTATTGTTTTGGAGGCTGTCCTGGAACTCACTCTGTAGACCAGGCTGGCCTCAAACTCACAGAGATTTGCCTGCCTCGGCCTCCCCAGCGCTGGGATTAAAGGTGTGCACCACCACTGCCCTGCTCTCTCTCTGTCTTTTAATTAGTTTGGATAAAGGTCTGTGTATCTTGTTCTTTTTCTCAAAGAACCAACTCTTTGTTTCATTGATTCTTTGTATTGTTTTCTTTGTTTCTACTTTATTGATTTCAGCCCTCAATTTGGTGTCTATTACTCCTGGGGTGAGTTTGCTTCTTTATGTTCTAGAGCTTTCAGTTGTGCTGTTAATCCTCTAGTATGACTATTCTCCAGTTCTTCATGTGGGCACCTAGTGCTATGACTTTCCTTTTGGCACTACTTTCAAAGTGTCCCATACGTTTGGATATGTTGTGTCTTCATTCTTGTTGAGTTCTAGGACGTCTTTAATTTCTTTTTTTTTTTTTATTTCTTCCTTGACCTAGGAATGTTGCAATTGTGCATTGTTCAATTTCCTTGAGTTTGTAGGGTTTCTGCAATTTGTGTTGTTGTTGAATTCTAACTTTAAACCACAGTGATCCAATAGGATACAGGAGGTTATTCCAATTGTTTTTGTATCTGTTGAGGTTTGCTATGTTGCTAAGTATCTGGTCAATTTTAGAGAAGGTTTCATGTGGTGCTGAGAAGAAGGTATATTCTTTTGTGTTTGGATGAAATGTCTGTCAATCCCAATTGGGACATAACTTCTGTTAGTTCATTTGTTTCTTTGTTAAGCTTCTGTCTAGTGGTCCTGTCTAGTGATGAGAGTGGAGTGTTGAAGTCTCCCACTAAAAGTGTGTGAGGTTTTATGTGAGATTTGAGCTTTAGCAATGTTTCTTTTATGAACGTGGGTGCCTTTGTGTTTGAGTCGTAGATGTTCAGAATTAAGACTTCATCATGATGGACTTTTCCTGTGATGAATATGAAATGACCTTCTTCATCTCTTTTGATTGATTATAGTTTGAAATCTAATTTGTTAGATATTAGAATTGCTACACCAGCTTGTTTCTTGGGTCCATTTGATTGGAAAATCTTTTTCCAATCTTTTACTCTGAGGTAGCGTCTCTCTTTGAAGTTGAGGTGTGTTTCTTGTATGCAGCAGAAGGATGGATTCTGTCTTTGTAGCCATTCTGTTAGCCTGTATCTTTTTATAGGTAAGTTAAGACCACTGACAGTGAGGGATATTAATGACCATTGATTGTTAACTTGTTTCTTTTGGGTTTGTTGTTGTTGTTTGTATTGTGTGTAGATTTCTCCCTTTTTTTTCTTTTGGTGGTTGATAATGTGGGATTTTCTCTTGCCTATGGGTTGGAGTTTTTCTTCTAGTATTTTCTGTAGGGCTGGATTTGTGGATATGTATTGTTTAAATTTGTTTTTGTCATGGAATATCTTGTTTTCACCATCTATAGTGATTGAAAGTTTTGCTGGATATAGTAGTTTGGGCTGGCATCCATTTACTTTAGCATTTGTAAAACATCTATCCAGGACCTTGTGACTTTCAGAGTTTCCCTTGAGAAGTCGGGTGTAATTCTGATAGGTTTGCCTTTAAATGTTACTTGGCCTTTTTCCTTTCCTGCTCTTAATTATTTTCTTTATTTATAAGTTTGGTGTTTTGATTGTTATGTGGCAAGGGGACTTCCTTTTGTGGTCCAGACTATTTGGTGTTCTGTAAGCTTCTTTTACTTTCATAGGCATATCCTTCTTTAGGTTGGGGAATTTTTCTTCTATGATTTTGTTGAATATGTTTTCTGTACCCTTGAGCTGTATTTCTTCACCCTCTTCTATACCTATTATTCTTAGGTTTGGCCTTTTCATGGTGTCCCACATTTCCTGGATATTTTGTGTTAGGGATTTGTTGGACTTGACATTTTCTTTGGTCAATGACTGTATTTCCTCTAATGAATCTTCAACAGCTGAGATTCTCTCTTCCATCTCCTGTATTCTATTGCTTATGCTTACATCTGTAGCTCCTGATAGTTTATCCAGTTTTTTTATTTCCAGCATCCCCTCATTCTGTGTTTTCTTTATTGTTTTTATTTCAGCTTTCAAGCCTGGAACTGTTTGAATTGTTTCCTTCACTTGATTGGTTGTTTTTTCTTGGCTTTTTTTGCATTCTTTAATGGATTTGTCTATTTCTTGAATTTTTTGGTTTGTCTTTTGCTCCATTTCCTGTATTTTTTGTTTGTTTTTTCCTTCCATTTCTTTAAGTGATTTTCTAGTTTCTTCTTTGAAGGTCTCTAATATCTTCATAAAGTTGTCTTTAAGATCCTTCTCTTCTGTTTCATCTGCCTTGGGATGTTTGGGTCTTACTGGTATAGAGTTTCTAGATTGTGGTGCTGTCATACTGGCCTTTCTGTTGTTGAGTGTGTTCTTATGCTGTCATCTTCCCATCACTTCTTTGAGTGGGTGCAGGTGGAGTCTCTCTCTCTCCTCTTGTTTCCTGGTGGTGTAGGTGGGCCAAGACTTCGGTGTCTGCAACTCTGGATGGTCTGGCCTCTCCTGGTGTTCTTCTCACTTAAGTGGAGGGCATAGGGATGCCAAGACTCAAGCAGAGGGCAGAGGGCAGAGGAGGAACAAAGACTGAGGTGTGGCTAGACTCAGAGTGGTCTGTCCTGCTGGGGTGTGTCCACTCTACACAAGGAGCAAGCCCAGGAAGATCCAAGGAGGGAGGATGGTGGGAGTTGGGCCCTGAGCAGAGCCCTCACTCATCTCAAGCAGAGGGAGGAGGGCAGAGGTGATGTATTTGTTATAACAGCTGAATCTTCACTGAGACATCTTAATCAACTGAGGTCTATGTTAGTCTTCACTGTTGGGTTTGCAGACTTTAAGGTTTGCATAAATCTTCAGTAGGAACATAGTGTAATTTTGCTGCCTTGAAACTCCTCTGTGCTTTATAGAATAGGTTTTTAAAAAATATTTATAGGCATAATATTGAAATATCAGTAAAGCTTTAAGAAATTGGCTAGATTTTTGACTGATGTAATACATTATAATTTTTTCCTATTTAATATAACGAGTCCCCTTCTGGCATTTCTACCAAGAACATGCTTTTTAGAGAAACATCTGAATGGCATTAAATGGGAGACACTTTACACTAAGTTAAAAAGCATGTCATAAACAAATTTTATACTATTTTAGTTAGGAAGCTTTGGCTATGCACAGCTCAACTGGTGAAACTGAAATGTTCTTTCATTTAAGAACAGAAATAGTGTTTCTGGAGGTGGCTGATTCAGCCTCATGGTATATTATCAAATAGTCAAGTTCTTTCTATACCTGCTTTACTATCCCTAGGTTACAGGGTCATCCTCTTAGTCTCATGCTACCCTGGACCCACAATGGCTGCCATTGTTGCAGCAATCTTGTGTTACTGGCAATATAAAGAGGCCAAAAAGACCTGTCTTAGTTGGGTTTTCTATTGCTATGAAGAGACACCATGACCATGGCAATTCTTATAAAGTAAACATTTAATTGGGGCTCACTCACAGTTTTAGAATTCTAGTCCATTATCATCTTGGCAGAGAGCATGGCTGAGTACAGGCAGACATGGTGTTGGAGCTGAGAGTGCTCATCTCGAAGGCAACAGGAAGTTGACTGACACACTGGTATCCTGAGCTTAGGAAACTTCGAAGCCTGCCCCTATAGTGACTCACTTCCTCCAACAAAAGTCACACATCCTAATAGTGTCACTCTCTATGAGATTATGGAGCCAACTACATTCAAACTATCACAGGACCTAACTGCACCCCTTTTTGAGACTAGGGACAACTTTCCTAAGGCATCTGTCAGATTCTTCTTTGTCACTTGCAGCTAGCACAGGATCATATGCCCCTTTATCAAGTAGGCCAGGGATGAAGGGAATCGTAGGATCACAAAGAGTTGTGGCAAGTAGATCTCAACCCAGCAGAACACTAGCAATATCTGCCAACTCTTCATTCCTGAGTCCAATGAACAGTGTAGTGCATACCCCGAGGTGGGACCAAGGTTTTGTGGGCATTTAAAATTCTCTAGGTTCTTTTGAAAGACAGCAGAGTCAGAACCACTCTTTTCATTGGTCATAACTCACTCCTAGGAGCCAAATGAAGGGCCATGTTTCTCAAAGCATTTGGTCACTAAACACCCAAAGACTATCATGATTATTAGAAAAAAATTACTGGAGAGCATTTGTTGCACAGGCAAATTCTCATGTTTGACATACTCAGCATATCTGTAGGATTAGATATGTGCTAAGTCGTTTTTGTCAACTTAACACAAACTAGAATTACCTGGGAATAGAGAGTCTCGGTTGAATTACTTCCATCAGACTGGTCTGTGGGACATTTTATTGATTGCTGATTGATGTGGGAGGGCCAGCCCACAGTGGATAGTGTCACCCCTGGGAAGGTGGACCCAGGCTATATAAAAAAGGTAGCAGAGTAAGCCAGGAAAAGCAAACCTATAACCAAAGTTCCCCTTTGGATTTTTGTAGACAGACTTTTCCTGTGTCAGAACTGCTCCCAAATAATCATTTAGAAACAATATAAATTGTAAATGCTCAGCTGGTACTCAAGCTTGTTACTAGCTGACTCTTACATTTTAAATTAACCCATATTTCCTCTCTGAACTTTGTCATGTGCCTTGGTACCTTTTCTTGCTTCTCTCTGCTTCTGTTCATGACTGTAAGGATTCAGGCATGATAGTGGCCTGCACCTGTGACCTGGTAGAATGCACTCAGGCAGTACCCTGGTCAGCCCAGGTGCAAAGGACCCCTTTAAAAGAAAGATCTCCACCCTCTTATGCTCTCTTTCTGTTCTCTCTTTCTTGCTCTCTTTCCTGCTGTTCCCCTGGGGCACACAGGACTTTTCCTGTCTCCCTCTTCTCCTCTGTCCTCTCTCTGTCTCTGTGTCTCTTCACCTCTTTTCTCCCTCCCCCTTCTAATAAAACTTCTCACTTAAGCTCTGTCTTCCTGGCATGTTCGTCCCTCTGCCTCAGTCATCCTCACCTGCTATGGAATCCGCCATGGTTCCCCACGCACATTATTCTTAACAATAACTCCTGATTCCGTCCTTCTTGCCCCCAGCATTTTCAGTTTGGTTCTCCTGCTTAATCTTATCCTGTTTAGTTATTGATCAGACAGCTTCTTTATTAAACCAATCACACCAACATATATTCACACAGTGTTAAGGAATATTCCTCAGTTTCTGTCTTTAGGTTCCTGTCTTGAGTTCCTTCCCTCAGAGATGGACGGCTACTAGGGAGTGTTATATGAAATAAACCCTTTCCTCCCTAGGTTGCTTTTGGTCATAGCATTCACCACAGCAGCAGAAACCAGACTAGGACAATATATAAGTTGAGCTATATACAAAGAAACATTGAAAACTAAATTGATAGCCATGAAGTCCTGTGTATATGTCAATAAAGCACTGTTGGCCAATAGGGAAGCAAGATATGTGGGACTAGGAGTCTAGGAAGATTCTGGGAAATGTAGTGAGCCTTCACCATGTGATTCTTGGGAAGAGGGGATGCAAGTCTGCATTCTCAGAAAGATAAGTCCTTATAGAAATATATATTGGTGATTATGGGTCAATAATTAAGTCAGAGCTAGCCAATCAGAAACAATAGCAAATGGCCAAAAGCTTTATAATTAAATAGTGTCCTGTGTGTTATTTGGGGTTCAGACAGGGCCCAGGTGCTGTCGGGGAAGACAACGTGTTACATATGGTACCAGGAGTGGGGTTTGAACCCACACAGACAGAGGAGGAGGACGATTAGTTACAGGTGAGTTTTCCTCACCTGAAGGCACCAGGCATGTACATGGTGGACATATACACATGCAGGGAAAATACTCATACATATAAATAAAACTTTAAAAACACTTCAAAAAGAGACACTGGAAAAGGGTAGGTGTTTTCCTACCCAAGACATAATGCTGATTACATGTAATCCCTGGATATCACAGCCACAGTTTAAGACGTGAGCTTTCTGCTTCTGCTCCAGCCTGCTGCCTGCTGCCTCTGTTCTGTAAGCATAAACCCAAATAATTTTTTCTTCTCTAAGATGCCTTGGCTATGTTGTTTCGTCAGAGAAATAGAAAAGTAACCAATACACACAAAAGGGCTTTGTGATTGCCTTGACAGATAGTAGTGGCAGATATGAGGCTGTGTGAATACTAAGGTCACAAAAGATAATGGGGGCTGGCCATGGTAGCTTACTCTTTGTTTCCTAGCACTTGAGAATTTGAGGCAAGAGGATCATGAGTTCAAGGCCAGCCTGGGTTACATAGTGAGTTTTAGTCCAGCTTGGGCTACATAATGATGTAACATATAGTTTTCCCCGCCAGTCATCTGGGCCCTGCCACAGTTGCAGTCCTCAAATAACACACAAGACATATTAATTATGAAGCTGTTGGCCATTTGCTTGTTTCCTACTGGCTAGCTCTGACTTAAGTATTTAACCCATAACTGTTAATCTAAGTATTTCTCTTACCAGAGAAAAGGGTCCAGACCTCTTACTCCTCTGGCAGCCTACATTGTGTCTGTCTGTTCCTCTCTTTCCCAGAATCCTCCTAGACTCCTAGTCCCACGTATCTTGCTTTCCTATTGACCAACAGTGCTTTATTCAACAACCAATAAGAGAGACAGATTTACAGAATGACATCTACCACCATAATGAGACTCTACCTCAAAGAACAGAATGGAACAAAAAAGTAATTTGGCTACCTGGAATTTTTTCTCTGGAGTGTTCACCCTGGGAAGCCTGCCACTACAGACACCTTGTAAGGAACCCAGACCACATGAAGAGCACATGCAAATGTTCTGGCTGATAGCCCAGCTGGGACTCCAAATGTGGGTCTGCAACAATAGCCAGACAAGTGAAAGAATAGTGTCTGTCCAGATGATTCAGACCAGTGTTCCAGCCACCCAGTGGTGCTATGGGACACAGAGACAAGCTATTCCCACCAAGCCCTCCTAAAATTAAGATGTGCAGACAAAAGACATGGTGCTTCATTGGGGCTCTGTGTAATCCATTACAAGGATAATGACTACAACAGGGGCAGTATGGGAGGGTTAAGCTTCCCTCTCTGGAGCCCAAGGTTTGAGTGCACATTCTGTCACTTACTCCCTGTGTAACTGTTAACAAGCTGTTCCAATTCTATTCCTCAACTTCATGTGTGAAATGGGAACAATAACATTAAAACTGTCACTAAATAGTAGTACCAGTGTGTAAAATATTTGGGCCGGTGTTCTATGCATAGTAAATCATGACTATTCATCACTAGCTATCTGGAAGACCACCAGAAAAATAAATATTATCCAAATAAAGCTAAATGTATTGTTTTCTGCAGAGAATTGTTTCTCAACCTGTGGGTTGCAACCCTTTGGAGTCAAACAACTCTTTTACAGGGGTAGCCTAAGAACATCGGAAAACAGATATCTCCATTATTATTTCTAATAGTAGCAAAATTACAGTTATGAAGTAACAATGAAACAATTTTATGGGTTGGGGTCACCACAACATGAGGAACTGTATTAAATGGTCTCAGCCTTAGGAAGGTTGAGAGACACTGCTCTATAGGATTTTTGATTTTTTAATTATTATTCTTTTAGATAGATTCTCCATATGTAGTTCAGGCTGGCTTCAAATTTCCTGCCAAGTCAGGATTACAGGCATGTACATCACCCCTGTTATCTATAGGTGTTTAAGCTGATACTCAGACACAATTTTGAAGAGTTAGGCTTCAAACAGTGGAACCACACCAACAGAGGACACTTGGAAACAGGTCTAGCATTTCCCACTGCTTTCTTAACTTGCAAAATTACTCAAGCAGGGGCTGGGGAAATAGTTCAGTTGTTAAGAGCGCTTGTCACACAATCATGAAGACTGGAGTTTGGATCTCTTTGCCCATATAGTAGGTGGGTTTCCCATAAACACTTGGAACTCCAGTTCTAAGAGATTCAACATCCTCTCTGGCCATCTTGAACAAAGAAATGTACACACACACACACACATACGCACACACACACAAATACATAAGTTTAAAATAGATTTGTTTGTTTTATTTAATGTGTATAGGCATTTCCCCTGCATATATTCAGAAAGGACATTGGATCCCTTGGAACAGGGTAGTTGTGAACTAACATGTGCATGCTGGGAATTGAGCCCAGATCTTCTGCAAGAGCAGCCAGGATTCTTAACCACTGAGCAATCTCTTCAACACCATGCGTATTTTAAAAGTATGTTCAAGAACCTCTCCAGCAGGAAAGTGGAAAGAATAAGACAATGAAGAGTTGATGTCCATACTTAGGCACTCAATTGCTTTTCTGAAGAAGTTTGAAATAAATCACAAATATCCTGACATTCACCCACATGCATCCCTGAAAAAGCAACCATACAGTTCTGCATGCTATGGGGCACTCTTGGTTGACACTGGTGAGTGTTATTGGCATTGAAGTGGGCCAGGGCCAGAGAGGCTGAGTTCTACAGCCTGGTGTCACTTCATCCCAAGGTCAGACTGTCTGCCAGGACTGTGCACAATCGTCCTGTAGGAAGATGTACTTGTGAGGGAGTGTGTGGGTGTACACACCCAAGGTGCTGCCACGTATTTATCCTTTACATCTGTTTTATTATAAAAATTACACATAAATCACTGGATGTAAAGATGTACCATACAAGAACAGCAGGAGAGAACATTGCCTGAGACCCCACCTGCTAATGGCAGCCATTGTTAACATTTGAGTGTTGTTCTTTCTGGTCTGACTGAAATCATGTTAAATACACATGCTATTTTGATGGGGAAGTCCTGTGTATGTGTCAATAAAGCACTGTTGGCCAATAGGGTAGCAAGATAGGTGGGACTAGGAGTTGAGGAGGATTCTGGGAAAGAGAGACACAGGCAGACACGATTTAGCTGCCATAGGAGTGAAAGGTCCAGACCCTTTCTCTGGTAAGAGAAATACTTAGATTAACAATTATGGGTTAAATACTTAAGTCAGAGCTAGTCAGTAAGAAACAAGCAAACGGCCAACAGATTTATAATTAATATAGTGTCCTGTGTGTTATTTGGGGGACTGCAATAAAACAGGGCCCAGGTGATTGGCAAGGAAAAACTACACTCTTCACTGTTTCCTATCTCAGGCATAATTTACACTGGCTATTTAAAGTCTCCTGACCACTGCTGACTTACCACAGCCTACCAGGATGGACAGTTGCTCAGTGTCTATAACAACAACACTCTGTTTTCTAAAACTTCATCTGAATTGTCACTTGTTGACTTGCTTCTGCTCAACCTACTTGTAATATCAATTCTCTGAATGACTTCAACACATAGGGACACTCTCCCCTGCCTCCTCGGGCAGGGTCTGGCTGTGTTGCCCAGGATGGACTTGAATGAACTCCCTGAGTTCTGAGGTGACAAGACATCTAGTACCATTCCTGGCTTCATGACCCCGTTCCCAGTGAGATACTGAAGACTTTGGAAGACCATACCCGGATCTGCAGCCTGTGTTTCTCTCCATCCTGACTTACAGTTTTGCATCTACTATGTAGGAACATACTAAAATGAAGCTGTTGTCTATCTGATGACCAGAAGCTCCAGGGAGAGAGAAGCAGGGCCACCTGGATGAGAGCAGGTACCTGATTCAGGGATCTTTGGAGATGGATCTTCAGATCCCTCTTTGTTAAATCTTAGTTATAAGTAGGATTTGCTGGCTAGGTGAAGGGCCCTCTATTCTTTTGGTTGCCTTTTCCTAGATTTGGAGAAGCAGTGTATCATGTCTAGGTAGGACACTGAGAACCAGTGACCTTGAGTGTGAACACAAAACAGCTGTAGCATGTGAAAATGAATGTAAGCTATTTTATCCACTTTCAATTCAAGAGGAGAATGTGTGCTACTCCTGTCAGCAGGGCAGACTCAGTGACTGCTTAACTAACAGCAGCCTGAGTGAAGTTGGACCATCTGCCCAAGATCTTAGGGAACGGGAAGCTGTTTCATTTTATTTTTGTTTTGGTTGTTGTTTGTTGGTTGGTTGGTTTTTTCAAGACAGGGTTTCTCTGTTTCTCTTTGGAGCCTGTCCTGGAACTCGCTCTGTAGACCAGACTGGCCTTGAACTCACAGAGATTCGCCTACCTCTGCCTTCCAAGTGCTGGAATTGAAGGTCTACACCACCACTGCCTGGCTTTGTTTTTAAGACATGGTCTCACTACATAGCCCTTTCTGGTCTTAATCTCACAGAGATCAGCTTGTCTCGGCCTCTGGCGAGCTGGAGCATACTTGGCTACATTTTGAAAGGAGTGGAATCAGCACAGTACACACCAGGACCAAAGTTATCTTTGATCTTCATTCAGGTTGGCCTGTCTTGTCATAGAGAAGGAAGCTGCAGCATTGTACACGTACACTTCAGGCCCTCACCTAAGTGTTCCCGTCTTTACCTCATCGGCCCCTCAAGAGTCAACACCTGCCTAGGAGCATATGTATATCTCCTTCCACAGCAGTTTGCCACCCCTGACTGTTGGATGTTCACCTGATGGAATAGAACCTTCTTCCTCCGTGTGATTCCCAGGAAGGCCCCAAATCTCGGTCTCACTAGATGTAAGTCACACGAAGCTCAAGTCTTAGTCAACCACCCACTGAGCAGCTGGACAAAAAAAATCCGGAGTGTCTGCTAAGTTCTCTTGTGACGATGAATTTCCTCCTGATAGTGTTTATGACTCACCCTTGTAGATCTGATACCCCTCAAACATGCCCTCACCATGGCCCCAGGTTTATGCTGCTACACACTAGAAAATTTCTGTAGTTCTTTTAAGTCTCGTGCTATTTCCCTCAAGTTCATTACATTCACTTAGACCATGCTGACATTTGTTCTTAGTTTGGAGTCCAGTAGTGATAAGGGTAGGTAGGTGTGTGTTTGAAACAGAATGAACTGTCTTTTCAGGAGCCATTTGCCTCAGATAAGGCTACCTTAGTTTGTCAAGCAAAGAGATGCTGGTGTTCGAATGCACCAGAAACCATCTGCTTCTCCCAGGAAAGGAATCCTGCAATGATTTAGGAGTTATCAGTTTCACTCAGGTCCCCTCAGATGTCCCTATATTCAGCCACCTCATTCTTTCCTAATAATTTTCACATGAGCTTCTTTCTAAGGGTAATTTGACTGACACTAAAAGTCAGCAATTCACAGAATTAAATTTTCATTCTGTTCTCAGCAGTATCAGTCATTATCTATAATAAATCAACTCATTCTTTTTAACATTATGGTTCTCACCTCATGGTTTAAACTAAACGAGAGGTTCTCTTAGTAAGTATTCAAGTACACTCAAAAGAATATATACTACACCACAGTTCTTGCTGCCATCATCACTACCACTGAAGCTGGATAAAGCACCTATCTGGGCTCCTTGGGTCTCTTGATCCCAGCACAGATGATCAGTTGATTGGCATTACACATCATGGATCACACTAGCTTCATTTCCTACTAGGAGGGAACTTGTTATTCTGCTCAAGCCCAGGAAAGGATACCTGCAATGATTTAGGAGTTATCAGTTTCACTCAAGTCCCCTCAGATGTCCCTATATTCAGCAAATATGGAGCAAAGAATTATAAAACTAAAACTGACCAGCCAGGGCTCAAAACTGGACCTTACAGGTTTATCCCCAGAGCTGATCTCAGATGAACCAGAGTTCACTCAAAGACAAAACACATATAGCAGGACTGATGAGATGGCTCAGCAGATAAAGGTGTTTACTGTCAAGTCTGATGACTTGAGTTCGATCCCTGGTAGAATGAGAGAATTGGTTCCTGCTGGTTGTCCTCTGATCTCTATATACACACTGTGGCATGTATGCACACAAATAAATATTCTTATGTGTGGCAATTTGCGTCAGGAAAGTTTAACATGAACATTATTGACTCTAGAAGAGAACTGAAATAAAAAAGACTTGCTTTACCATGGAGCAAAGAATTGTAAAATTAAAACTGTAGAAGCAGAAGTTGTATAGTTTTCATTACCCTTAGAACCAAAACAGCATGCCCAAGAACGAGATCCTAAGCCCTCGGCAGCTGCAACCAAGGCTTTGCTGGCAGGAGCATGGTAGTTTGCTGGCAGGCAAAATAGTTATGCATTTAAGGTACCGACCATCAGTACTTTGGGAAGTCAGTCCTGTGGGATTCCAAAGGGAACATAGAAATGCCATGCCTTGAAACTTGTTTAAAACTGACTGACATGACACTGTGAGAGGTTTCTCACAAGGAGGTACTTCTTCAATGACATTCCCCCCTGAAGGTACCAGAAATTTGGGGGAATCTGCTTGCCTTTGGGAACTGCTGGCTACAGCACTCTGAGGACCTGGTGTCTGCCCTTCGTGATCTGGATATGGGAGGAATTGTGTGCGTAACTGGGCTTGGGTGCTTCAGATATTACACACGAGCATCTCAGAATGCTGCTGCATGTGGTACCCACAGTCTCCTGCTCACCTGAGCCTGAAGATGCATAAGCTGTAGCAGCCTAGAGGAGAGGCTTACCCAAAGCAAGAAGATGGAGCTTCTCTTTCAGAGCCTCTCTAGGCTCCTGACAAACTTTAGATTTTATCAGTTGGCAAAGGAGAAGTTATTACAAGGCCCAGCAGTGCTAGTACACAGTTGGCAGGAAAGGATAAGTTTGCATCTGAGACAGTAGAGTGAATTGACATACTGAACAAACACTGAATTATCTGAAAATGAACTGTCCAGTACAGTGCTCCACTAGCCTCACATGGCCATTCTAGTTCGTATTCAATAAAATCAAATGAACATTTATATTTTTAGTATCTAGTCACACAAGGCCACATTTCAAGAACTTAGTTGCCTCATGTGGGTAGTGGCTACTGTACTAGAATGTGTAATTTCCTTCTTTGCTCATCTAACGATTCATACTTGTCTCTTTGCTGGTCAGTGGGAAGCTTGGAAACAGACACATCAGTCTCCAAGGCCAAAGACAAGGTCGCTGTCTAGCGGAGCCCAGGCACTCCTCAAAGGACGAGAGCTTCATTTCACTTTCCTTAATCACAATTTCCTAGTCTGCTTGTTTTCTCTGTTGAATTCTCTTCAGTAAATCTCATTTTAAAACACGAATCTCAAGATTAGAATAGATAAATGAAAACCTCCTAAGCAGAGGACACTTAATTTTAAAGTTGGATGGATCCTTAAGTAATCAACTTTCTTATTTTCCAAATAAGAAGTTAATGAAACCAATCACTTCTAGACACAGAATCATAGCTGCGATGATGACGCAGGTCTCATGACTCCTCTTGTAGGTCTCACTGCACAGGATTTACTGCCTGTCTTCAAGATTCGAAGGTGACATCACCAAGGAAATAATTAGACCAGAGAGTTAACCATGATTCATGGCTCTCTTCTGAGTTCTAAATATAGGGATGAGAAGGTCAGGTAGAGGGAGGCATCATTCAGCCCCAAAAGTTCAGCGGAATCACTTGTTCTCCTTATTTATGGAGATGGGTTGGTTGGTTGTCTTTTTGCAGCTGTTACTCGGGACCCTGCTCATGCCTTCATTGTTCCTAGATTCCAGCCTACCCTGTGGTCCTATTACTTCCTATTCCTCTGGGTTTCCAGGGGTGTCTGTGTCCACTCAGCTAATGTCCATGCCTTCTTTCCCTTGTGAAAATACTGTAATTTGCTGAAATTGCAGACATACAAATGTGAAAGTAATCCACCTGTAAATGTGGTTTATGTGAGTATGAGCCCATGAGGTGGCAGTCTGTGCTACATTGTATTTCCTGTACCATAGTCCTCTCCTAAAAAGCTCCCAACTCTGCCTATACCTCCATCTTCACTCGCTTATTCTTATACCTGGTCCTCTCTCTCTCTCTCTCTCTCTCTCTCTCTCTCTCTCTCTCTCTCTCTCTCTCTCTCTCTCTCTCTGTGTGTGTGTGTGTCTCCCCCCACCCCCCGTGTTTCACTATGTATTCATGGTTGGCTTAGAACTTGCTGTGTAGACCAGCCTGCTCTTGAACTTACAGATATCTTCCAGCTTTTGCCTCCCAGTTGCTGCCTGGCTGCCATCTTGTCTCTTATCAACATGGGGCTAGGATGGAGTTGTCCTTTAGTCTAACCAATTCTCCTCTAGGAGATTTTTTTCTCAATATATGTTTTTATTTAAATTAGAAACTTGAATGTTTCACATGTCAGTCCCAGCTCCCTCTCCCACCCCTCCTCCCTTGTCCCTCCACCAGCCCCCCAGACCCCACCCAATCCCCACATCATTCCCCAGGGAGGGTGAGACCCTTCTTGGGGGGATCTCTAAAGTCTGTCATTTCATCCTGGGCAGGACCTAGGCCCTTCCCCGTGTGTCCAGGCTGAGAGAGCATCCCTCTATTTGGAATGGGCTCCCAAAGCTCATTCATAAACCATGGCAAACACTGATCTACTACCCAAGGCCCCAGTGATTTCTGTGGCCTCCTCCCTGAGACTACATTCATGGAGTCTGGATCAGTCTCCTGTTGGCATCTCAGCCATCAGTCTGGGATTCAAGAGCTCCCCCTTATCTGGTCAGCTGTCTTTGTGGATTTCATCATCATGGTCTTGACCCTTTTGCTCACCACTCCTCCATCTCTGTCACTAGGTTCCAGGAGTTCAGTTCAGTTTTTAGCTATGGGTATCTGTCTCTGCTTCCATCAGTCCCTGGATGAAAGTTCTAGGATGGCATATAGGATAGTCATCAACCTTACCATCAAGGAGGAGCTATTAGTGTAGTCTCTCCACTATTGTTTAGTTTGCCAGTTGGTGTTATCCTTGGAGATCTCTGGAGATCTCACTAGAGTCAGCTCACTCCTCAAGCCTTTAATGACTCAATCTATTATGGTATCTCTCATCCTGCTCTTCTCTATTCTTACCTTGACTCAACCTTCCTGCTCCCCATGCCTTCTTCCCCCCTCCTCTTATCCCCCTCTCTTTTTCTTGGTTCCCTCTCCCCTCCCTGATGTTCCCAATGTGCTCACAAGATCTTGCATAGGAGAATTTTTTAAAAGATATAATTTATATACAGAAAGTTCACCTTTTTTTTTTTTGGTTTTTCGAGACAGGGTTTCTCTGTGGCTTTGGGGGCTGTCCTGGAACTCGCTTGGTAGTCCAGGCTGGTCTCGAACTTACAGAGATCCGCCTGCCTCTGCCTCCCGAGTGCTGGGATTAAAGGCGTGCACCACCAACGCCCGGCCAGAAAGTTCACTTTTTGGTGTGAAGTTCTGTGAATTTTGACAAGCGCAGTCAAATAACCACTACCATCAAGAGATAGCATGACTCTGATACCCCAAAAGCTCTCCCAGAACCCTTTGCAGTAAGTGCCTCTTTCCATTTCTAGGCACTGACAATCACCTATCTGTTTTCTATCCACATAAGAATTAGCCTTTTAGAAATATCATGCAAAATAGAATTATATAGTGAGTATTTCTTTACAGCAGTGGGTACTTTACAGATGGCCTCATGCATTCCCCAAATGAGTCCTATTCTATCCAGCCATGTTGTACTGGGTACTGTTTGCTCCTCTTGTTGCTAAGTAGAATTCCACCTAGTTAATGGAGAGTTTGCTGATGCTTTCTCTAGTCAATGGCCTGAACTTGCTTCCAAGTTTCTGGAAGCTGCTACAAACACTATCCTATAGTGTGTGTGTGTGTGTGTGTGTGTGTGTGTGTGTGTGTGTGTGTGTGTGTGTGGACACACATTTGCATTTCACTTAAGTCTTAGAAATCCATTTCAGGGTTGGATGGTATATTAGTTGCTTTTTTACTGTGACAAAATACCACACACAAGCAATTTAAATAAAAAGGGTGTGGTTTTGTTCATGCTTGAGGATACAGTCCATCACAGCAGGAAAAGCATGGCGGCCGGAGTGTGAGGCAGCTGGGTACGTTGCATCCACAGTCAGCAAGCAGAAGCGATGGATGCTGCTTGATCTACTTTCCTTTTCTAAACGGTGTAGCCCAGATCAACCTCAAGCTCATGATCCCTCTACCACTGCCTCTTCAGCATCTGCCTACCAGAGTGTTCGTTTCACCACAGTGCACGTTCTTCTGTTTGTTCACCAGAACCCCTGTGCGTGGGATGCTGCTGCCCATGTTTAGGGAGAGTATTTTTACCCCAGTTAAACCTCTCTGGACATGCCGGTACAGACCTACACAGAGGTCTGCCTCCTAGGTGATTTTAAACCCTCTCAAGATGACAATGTCCATGAACTATCACAGATGGTGAGAGTGTGCTAAAATTGTTTTTCAAAGTATTAACACTCACCCTATGTGGAGACCTTATTACTGCATGTCTCTTCTGCATTTGCAAAAGTTCAGAATTTTTCTTTGTGTTAGTTCTTTGAGTATTTCATAAATGTATTTTGATCATAGTCACTCATTTCCTCCAACTCCCCCCAGATCCCTCCTTTCCCTCCTTTTTGTCCCCTTGTTTATAAACCCATCAAGTACAACTTGTGCTGCCCATAATTCTTGAATGTGTGGCCTTCTACCAGAGGGTGGTGGACCTACCAGGGCTGACACCCTGAAACATGACTGACTCTCCCACTCTCGGTAACTATCAAGTTTTAAGAATCTTTGAATGGGTAGTATTACAAAACAAAACTTCTAATGTGTGTTATGGATATAGCTCCATGGGTAGAGTGCCTGCTGAGCAAGTTTGAGTCCCTAGCACCCATGTAAATATTGTATGCTATAGTAGGCATCTGTAGCCTCAGGACTGTGGGGTAGACAGGCAGATCCAAGAGGACGGCAAGGCTGGCTGAAATACTGAATTCTGGGTTCATTGAGACATTTAGTCCCCTCAAAATATAAGATGGAAATGTGAATGAAGAAGACATCGTAACATCAACTTCTGACCTCCACATGTACCCACAAGGGCAAGGGCACTTACATGTATAGTGTGCATGCTCATAGATACGTAATCAGAATGTCCTCTCATTATTTCCTTAGTCTTCAAGATCTTAGGGACCTGTGAGCCCAGGCTAATCTTACTTTACCTAGGAACTGGGCCTGTTGAAAGTTACAGTGAACCAAGTATCTTGGACTCTTCAGGGACCTAGGAAATGAGAAACAACTTATCTCAGCAAAGGTGAACAGGCAGAAGGTACCAGTCTTGTGTTCCTTGGCTCCCTTTTAAGTAAGAAACCGTGTGCATTGAAGAAAATCCAAGCTCACTCAGGGCAGAGTAACTGACTATGGGGCCAAAGAGACCTGGGCTCATATATTGGCTCTGTAATGATCAGCTGTGTCATCTCCAGTAAGATGCTCCATAGTCACAATGGAGCTGAGCATTATCCATTTTCCACATTGGAGAGAAGTGGATGAAATTCTGTAAATGAAAGGATGGTGCCAAGTTCAGTATTCATCGTGTAATATTTTTATTAATTATTCTATGATACTCAAGCCTGCCAGGATTTGCTCTGAACCTACAAACCTAGCCTTATCTCTATTCCTACCTTACTCTCCCATACTCCAGTGCTAGGGTTCTTTATGCCTTAAAAGTCTCACCTCCCAGAGGGCCTTCCTTTATAACCAAGGCTAGCCTTGACTTGTGGTCTCCCTGTTTCAGCATCCCCAGATCTGGGGAAGGACTTCCGCACCAGGCGACCTTCTTGACCTGAAACACTCAGCTTTGGGATCTCCTCTGAAGATCCTCCCTGATTCGTAGGTGGTGTCATGAGCTGTTTCGGTGGAGATTAAGGTAAACTTCGGAGGTGTGACACAGGTAAGAGCCAACACCAGGTTTCCTTCAGTCTGAGTTTCAGTTCTAATTCTGACTGTGTTTCTTGCAGACCTGCCTCTCTGATGCAGTATGAGATGAATGGTCTGAGTTTTGTGATGATAGTAGGCACGGATCTCAATAAAGCACAGACCTAGCCTATAGTAAGAACTGAATTATAGTACTCATTCCTAATGACCAGTATTTAGAAGCTATTATCCTGTTTTGGGGGATGCAATATTTATTTATTAATTGTGTATGAGTGTTTTGTCTGTATGTATAAATGTGTGCCATGTGTGTGCAATGCCGACAGAGGCCAGACAATGGCATCTGATTCCCAGAAACTGCAGTTACAGCCTATTGTGAGCTGCCATGTGGTTGCTGGACTTCAACCTAGGTCCTCTGCAACAGTAGCCAAGGCACTTAACCACAGGGCCATCTTTCTAGATCCATTATGTTGCTTTTTAAGTAATACTTTTATTTATTTCACATATTTATATAATGTATTTTGACATCCATCTGCCACTACCCTCATCTAATTTCCCCTAGTGTTCCAAATAGAAGCTGGGCTTTGTGAGGTAGGAGTGAGACAGGGCTTCATGTATCCCTGTCTGGCTTTGAACTCATTATGTAGCTAAGAATAAGCTTAAATGTCTGGTCCTCCAGATTCTATATCCTGAATGCTGAGATTGCAGACATATGCCACCACACCCTATGTATAAATACTAGAGATCAAACTCATGACTTGGTGTATGTTTGGCAAGCACAATCAAATGAGCCACAGCCTTTTCCACTTAAATATTTATTTATTTTTATTGTGTGTGTGTGTGTGTGTGTGTGTGTGTGTGTGTGTGTATACCATGAGTCTTTGGGTACCCTTGGAGGCCAGAAGGGGGTGTCAGATCCCCTTGGAACTGGAGTTATAAATGGTTGTGATTTGCTCAGTGTGGATGCTGGGAACTGAACTTGGATTTTCTGGAAGAGCAGTACACGCTCTTAACCACAGAGACATTTCTCCAGCCCCACAGAAGCTGTTACTGTATACAGAGTAACTGGGCTCTGAAGTACCTGATGACATTTCTTTGCTTCTTTATGCCTCCTTCATCCTACATGGTATCTAATGTATAGATGCTACTTTGTAACACTTTAAGTATAAAGAAATTCTGTGCCCCATGCTATCTCCCTACCACCCATCATGGGATTATGAGGAATGTAGGTATCCAGTTGTTTGATTCTAGAGCAAACAACTCTCTCACCACAACATGGCTTCCTTTGTCAGACCATGGTTCTCTTTAAGATATGTCCTCACCCTGGGTATCTGAGCTTTTCTATAGTCACCTGAGCGTCTCCTTAGGCTGGATCCTGTGTTGATTCCTGGCCACAGATGAAGTAATGAGACCCTTCTCCTGCCTTGTGAAGTTCCATCATAGGCCCTAATACTGTCCTGAATAGTGGTGGCAGTCTGACTGTGTCTTAAGATGCATGTCTTTTTAAAAAAAAAAAACATGCCCCTGTATTTTGTCCCCCTTCCCTACCCTAGCTGTGTGATTTTCAAGGACAGGGACAATTCTCTTAGTCTTGGTGTCTGCTCTCATGCCTTACCCTGTGCTTCTACTGAGTGTTCTCTGTCATTTCTGCATACCATCATCACTCTGGTCTGTCAACAGCAGAGATGACTGATTATTGCCAACTCATTCCCAGGTGCTAAGTCCATTGTCTCACCTCAGTCTTACTCCCACACTACGAGGTAACTCCACTTTACCCTCAATTTACAGACAAGGGAACTGAAGCTTTAAAATGGGTAGTGATTGGCAGAGGCAAGAGTGAGCTCAGGTAGCCTGCCGCCAGAACCCATGTCTCTCTCAGTGGCACCCTGCCCACCTCCTCTGCCATCAGAGAGATGGATAGGACTATATTTGTCCTACTTGCGTCAAAGGATGGTCTGAGTACAATAAAATGAAATAACTGGAGAGGGCTTAAAAATAAAAAGAAGTTTGAGATTCAAAGGAAAAGCATTGTCATTAAACCTCGGGGATTTCCAGACATCATTTCATAGCTCTGGTTCTCTGACCTTATTATCTGCTACCATCTGTCCTCTATTAAAGGTTTCCCAAAGGGATGGTATTGATGAGAATCCAGTGGTACTAGGAGGAAATCACTCCCCTAAGTGGTTCTGGGTGACCCTTAAACCTCTGCCCTTGCAGACAGAGTGGGTTCTGAGACATTCAGTTTTGCTGTTTTATTCAAAAGGATGGCAAAGAAATGGAGAAAAAAGGTCCTTTTTTTCTGGGGATACTTTTAGGATTTGGATGTGCAAAACTGCTATGTCCCTCTTTTTCTAAGGCTCCCTTAGGACCAGTCTTACAGGAAGATGTTGTCTGGGATGGTGCCCGAGTGTTCAGTAACTCCAATGGGAGCTCTGAGTCTCAGCAGGTAAAGGAACTTGCTGCCAGACTTGGTGACCCCAAAGACCCTCAGACACAAGAGTCCTGCAAGTTGTTCAGTTGTTCTTTGACTTTCACACATGTGCCACAGTGCGCGCGCGCGCGCACACACACACACACACACACACACACAGATACACACATACTTGTAAAATAAGATTTTTTTTATTTTTTAAATTTCATTTTACATTCTACCCTAAGTTCTCACTCCCACCCTCCTCCCACTTCCCATCTCCTCCCCCTCTAATCCCCCCCCATCCATTCCTCTCAATAGGTAAGGGCTCCCATGGGAAATCAAGAAAATCTGGCACATTAAGTTGGGGCAGGACAAAACCCCTCCCCTCTGCGTTAAGGCTGAGCATGGCATCCTCTTATAGGGAATGTGCTCTAACAACCTAGCTCATGTACCAGGGCTAGATCTTGGTTCTACTGCCAGGGGCCCCTCAGATAGACCAAGCTTCACAACTGTCTCCCACATGAGTTTGGTGTTATGGAGGGTCCACAGCTGTTGGTCCAGAGTTTATGAGTTTCCACAAGCTTGGTTTAGCTGTCTCTAGATTTCTCTATCATGATCTTGGCCTCCGTTGTTCATATATTCCCTCCTCCCTCTCTTCGACTGAATTACGAGAGTTTGACCTGGTGCTGGGTTGTGGATCTCTGCATATGGTTCCATCAGTTATTGGATGAAGGCTCTATGATGATAGTTGGGGTATTCACCAATCTGATTACAGGGGAAGGCCAGTTTGGGCACCCTCTCCATTATTGTTAGGAGTCTTAGCTGGGGTCATGCTTGTGGTTCTCTCTATCAAAGTATTTCTTCTCTCTCTCTCTCTCTCTCTCTCTCTCTCTCTCTCTCTCTCTCTCTCTCTCTTTCACTTGACCAACCAAAATTTTAAGGAACTTTAAGTGGGTTTGGGAGAGGGGTCATCTGTGTGGTGATGGAGGAGTCTATGGTGTGGTAGGAGAAGGGTTCTAAACATAGATGTCAGGTTTCCTAGTCAGTAGGCAGGTTTTCATTCCGCCCCAACCAGTAGGACAAGCAACCACTACCCATTTTCTCATTGACTAAACAACTGCAGAAATAGGAGCTAGAGAGTTGGCTCAGAGGTTAAGAGCACCTGCTGCTCTTGCAGAGGACCAAGGTTAGTTTTCTGGTAGTCACATTGCAGTTACAGTCATCTGTAACTCCAGTTGTAGGTGATTTGACACTTTACTAGTGTACATACATACATGCACACATATATACATACATGTGTGCAGACAAAAAGCTCATACACATAAAATAAAAATAAATAGTTCTTTAAAGAATTGCAGAGCACATTGCCATCAAACCAAGAGAAACTCAAAACAATGTAACTCTGTATTCATTAAAGAGAATGCTGTAGGTGACACTGACAGTCCCCATTTACAGTGTCAGGAGTGAAGACATGTGTGCTTCATAGGCCTCATCTCACTTAATTCAACAGCCTCACAGGGTAGGCTCTATTATTATCCCACCTCAACAAAGGAAGATGAGGCACTTGGAGAGGTTGAGTCACCTGCCCAAGTGGCTCAGGTGGATCGCACTCCCCTTTTTCCCTTTTTATTGCGGCAAATGCAAATCAGTAGAATCTTGTAAAATGAAAATTTGACAGGGTACAGTGGCAACCAAGTGCTTCACTGGTTTTGCTTAATCTTAAACCTAGTTTTTAATAGCTTTGTTTGATCCTATGTTTTCTGTAGTTTGTGAAACACTAAGAGACAGTAAAAATCCGTCTCATTTTTAAAGATGTGACATCCAAGGTACTGCTACTATGTGGTGCCTTCTGAGCTCAAGTAAGACAAAGCTATCTCCAGCTGGCTGAAAGGAGAGATGCCCTGTAACTGTTACATCCAGAAAGAAGCCTTGGGAATTCCACAGATACCTCTTGGGCCTATCTCTTTTGCCATCTTTGAGTATCTCTCTGCTGGTTTGTTTGTTTGTTTGTTGTTGTTATTGTGGTTTTCCTCTATTGCTCTCTACCTACACATTTATAACTGGCAAGGAGGTTGTCAGGAAGAATGACTGACAGAAAGTGCTGGAAATTAATGTACTCAGCAAACAGAGAAATCCTAACTAGTAATAAGCATAATTGCTCTTCAAAATCTATCCAAAGCCCTCGCCCCCAACAGCAGGCAAACAAAGAGGCAGAACATGTTCGCATCAGACACCTCCTTAGCTGGGGGATAGGAAAGTGTTGAAGGAATGAGTCAGTTGTCAACTGTACTGCAGGCTCATCTCTGCTTGTGCCTCAGGTGGCCTGCCCTGCTCCAGATTTGCCCCATGTCTTCCTTTTCTAAGACTGAGCACTGGGGTGCTGGAGAGAGGGGTCTCAGGGTCCTACCTTTCTTAGACTATATCCCCATGACTGATGTTCTCTCTAGCTCTGTTTCTCAAGTGCCAGTTAGGAACAAGGTCTATTTGTACAACAGACATTGGGATATTAAGAGACTATGGCCTGCTAACATTAAAAGAAATGCAGAAACATGTAGAACAAGGCAGGAGAAGAAGAGGGTGGAAGTAGGAAGATGATTTGAAAACAGTAAGGTGTGCGGTGTGTGTGTGTGTGTGTGTGTGTGTGTGTGGTGTGTGTGTGTGTGTGTATGTGTGTGTGTGTGCATATGTTTCTGGTTTTCGGTTTTATTTTGTGTTTTTTTTCAAGACATGATTTCTCTGTGTAGCCTTGGCTGTCCTAGAACTTACTCTGTAGACCAGGCTGGCCTCAAACTCACAGGCTCAAGTATCAAAGACCATACATGTATCAAGTTGTTGTGTCCTTCTTGTGACTGTCTAAAAGAGCCTGCCTACCATGGACTGGCCCAAGAAAAAAGTAGCATCATTGGTGGAAAGATCCTTCCTGGAACTGAATTTTCTCTCCTGTCTACGTGTTTCTCCAGGTGGGGATAGGGTGAGAGATATGGTTAGCTTCATATTTTCTTGATTGAGTGAGAGGCCAGAGTAGGTCAGTATTTTAGTATCTTTATGACATCTAATGTACAGAACCACTGAATTCTCAGAAGCAGCTGTCTTATCCAGTTAAAAACTTCTCCCTAATTACAAATGTTGGCAAGTCTTTTAAAAAACAATTTGGCAGCATGTAGTGCATGACTTAGGATGTTTATGTTTGAAATATTAGTGGCTTAAACTAGAAAGGCAATTTATTATTTATTATTAGTTTTAAAGATTTAGTTTTAGATCCCAGCTTCACTTGCTACCAGGGACCTTGTAGCTACCATCTTGTGGTGCAGACCCAGACAGACTATGAACATTCTATTTCCCTTTCCCTTCCTTAGAGTTGCTTAAGCCCCTTGGCTGCTTGCCACAATCATCCACCTCCTCTCAGCCATCCCCCTCCCTCTGGAACTCATCAGATCCCAACTCAGTATCCTTCATCTATTGTGTATGACCAAGAGTCTGAGAGCCTTGTCATCTGACTGACTGGGACCCTTCAGTTGTCCCATCCAGCATTGAAAACCATAATCTGAGAGTCAGGTGGTGGTGCTTTGGGAGTTGGAGGCCTGCCTGGTCTATAGAGAGAGTTCCAGGACATCCAGGGCTACACAAAGACACCCAGTTCAAAACAACAACAACAACAACACACAGAAAGAAAAATATAACCAGGAAACACTACCAGAGGAAACTTGTTCCAGATTCTTTGACCAAACCTCTGAGAAACTGAAGACCTGGATAGAGGCTGTATCCCCAAATACTAGTTAAACAGAGAAATTGAGAATCCAAGCCTGCTTGGAATTGGCCCCATCCTGAACACTATAAACACCTCTAATGGAAGAAGAAAGGTGGTATGAACAAAAAAGGCAGGAATTAATATACATCTTTTAATGATAACTGAATACTAATGGTTCTTTACTCCCCCAATAAAAAGACACAGACTAACAGATTGTGCTGGAATACAGGATCTTGGTTGTCTCAAAGGAACACACCTCACCAACAAAGGCAATATCCCCTTAAGGTAAGTGGATGGGAAAATGTATTCTAAGCAAATGGAACTAAGACATTCTAATAACTGACAAAATAACTTCAAATCAAAACTAGTCAGAAGATAAATGCAGTAAACACAGGGGAGCCCTATTTCATTAAAAAAACTGTTAAATATAAATCACATTGTACCCCAGCAGAGTGACAGTGGTTTTAATACCCTACTCTCACAAACCGATCATCTGGAAATAAGCTGAAAGAGAAACTATGAAAATAAATGACACTATAAATGAAATGGGCTTAACAGGTGCCTACAAAACATTCAACCCAAACACTAAAGAACATGTTTTTCTCAGCATCCCATGGAACTGTCCCCAAAGTTGATTATATATTAGAACACAAAGCAATATTCAAGAAATATAGAAAAATTGAAACTTCCTGAATTTTATCTGACCACAGTGAAATAAAGCTGGATAGCAATAGTGATAAAAACTACAGAAACTACAGGAGTTTGTAGAAATTAAAGACACATTACTGAATATTAAATGGGTGAAGAATTAAATCAGGAAGATTTAGAAATTCCTAGAATTGAATGAAAATGAAAATACAACACATCATAACCTATGGGACTCAATGAAGATAGTGGTAAGATGAAAGTTTATAGAACTATGTTAAAAAAATTTAGAGAAATATCAATTTAAGAAGTTAATGAGAATCCATGGTGTAGAAGGAACAGAGATAAAAAGAAAATCTGAGTAGAGATACTATTTAATGAAATTATAGCAGAAAACTTCCTAAACTTAGAAAAGAAGTAGACAGCTAAACGCAAGATCTATAAAGAATTCAGAATAAAGCCCAAGGCAGATCAAAGTGGTGGGACTCGCATCGCCGCCGCAGAGACTAGAAGGAGGACTCCGGATCCGGTTCGGCGCTCACCCTCGCTTCACCATGGAGAAGACCGAACTGATCCAGAAGGCCAAGCTGGCCTAGCAGGCCGAGCGCTACAACGACATGGCCACCTGCATGAAAGCCTTGAGGAGCAGGGCACCAAGTTGTCCAACGAGGAGCGCAACCTGCCCTTGGTGGCCTACAAGAACGTGGTCGGGGGCGCAGATGCCCCTGGAGGGTCATTTCGAGCATCGAGCAGAAGACCACCATCTCTGACAAGAAGTTACAGCTCAAGGACTATTGAGAGAAAGTGGAGTCGGAGCTGAGGTCCATCTGCACCACGGTCCTGGAATTGTTGGATAAGTATTTAATAGCCGATGCAACTAATCCGGAGAGTAAGGTCTTCTATCTGAAGACGAAGGGAGATTATTTCCGGTATCTTGCTGAAGTAGCATGTGGTGACGATCGAAAACAAACGATAGATAATTCTCAAGGAGCGTACCAAGAGGTGTTTTATATAAACAAGAAAGAGATGCAAACTACGCATCCAATCCGCCTGGGACTGGCTCTTAACTTTTCTGTATTAAATCCTTAATAATCCTGAGCTTGCTTGCACATTGGCCAAAACGGCTTTTGATGAGGCCATCGCAGAGCTTGATACACTGAGTGAAGACTCCTACAAAGACAGCACCCTCATCATGCGGTTGCTTAGAGACAACTTAACATTGTGGACATCAGTGCAGGAGAAGAATGTGATGCAGCGGAGGGGGCTGAAAACTAAAGGAATGCAGGGCGCCGTCCTCCATCCCTCAAGAAAACCTTTTTACATCTCCATTCCTTACTCCACTTGGATTTCCTCTAGCAAGGAAGCCCATCCATGTATGTAGGATCACCTGTTTATTGTCTTTTCACACTGCAGCTTTGGGAAACTCCATCCCTTGATTTGTGTTGTCTCGGCCTTCCTGGTGTGCAGTTACTGCTATGGACAAGTGTCAATAGCTTCATTTCATATAAACACTAGTAACTTGTAGAGGACTGGCAGTGCCTTTGGTATTTAAGTAATCTGAACCAGTTCTGCAAGTGGCTGTGTTTTGTATTACTGTGAAGATATAGAAATGTAGTACATCACAATTTAAAGTAATTGTGATAATAACTTCCTGATTTCTACATTCCCTCTCTGACCCTTCTTTGGGGGTTTCCTTTCAGAAGCAACTTTTCCATACTCGTACTGCATATTCCATTTTTGTAGGAATTCAGAAGTGTTGATGCTCTTAATGCATCCGGTCTTGGGGTCATAGATCAAAATATCTCCTATGTCACACATTCTGGAGGTTACGTCTGTCTGTTTGAGTTGACAACTTCCTTCCCAATAAAAATTCACTTACACTTCCTGCCTTCATAGCTCTGGTATTCACTTTACCTTGTAATAGAAGTAGCATGTTGCTGCCAGAAAACAAGCACTGCTTTGAGCATGTCCTTTCTTGATACCCTAGAAAGGGGAAATAAAGTACACAAGTCCAGGTCTAAACTTCAGTACTTTTCCATGCAGGTTCATACACATGTGAGAGGGTGTCCAGTTTGTCCAGTGATTGTTCTTTAGAGAGAGGGACCCACTATATTGTGTTTGCTAATCATTGACTGTAGTCCCAAAAAAGCCTTGTGAAAATGCTATGCCCTATTTAACAGCAGAGTAACATAAAATAAAACTACATTTTATAAAACAAGCAAACAAAAAAGAATTCAGAATAGACATGACCAGAGAAGAACATCTCCATGATACATCATAGTCAGGATGTCAAAAAGACAAAGTAGGCCCTGAGGAGATGACTCAGTGGTTGAGAGCACTGACTGCTATTCTAGAGGATCCAGGTTTGATTACCAGCTCCCAAATGGTGGCTCACAGCCATCTGTAACTCCAGTTCCAGGGGACCTGATACCCCCTTCTGGCCTCCAAGGGCATACATGTAGTGCACAGACAAACATGTAGGCAAACACTCATATACATGAAATAAGATAAAAATAATTTTAAAAATCCAAAACATTAATATAATTTCTTACATCCTATCAGACCATGTTGGAATAGGACTAGGAGTCCACAATAAGAGGAACTACAGACATCACAAAATACTTGTAAACAATACATTTTTAAATTGGGTTATCCAAGAGTCATGGAGACAAATGATAATGGGGGCATAACCTAGAGACAAATGATAATGGGAGCATAATCTTTGGGATGCAACCAAGGCAGCCCTAAGAGGAAGTTTACAGCGGTAAGCACTCACATTAAAGAAATCAGAAATATCAAATAAGCGACCCAATGATGCACCTCAAAGCTCCCACAAAATAACAAGCAGCCAATCCAAAGTGAATATAGTAATGATTAGGGAAGAAATCAATGAAATAGTGACAAAAATACACAAAATCACAGTTAGTTCTTTGAAAAAGTTAGTAAGATTAACATTAACAAAATAACATGGTACTTGAAGTTCTGGCTATTGCCATACGACAACAAAGGGGGATCAAGGGGATACAAATTGGGAAGGAAGAGGTCAAACTTTCACTGTTTGCAGACGATATGATAGTTTACATCAATGACCCAAAGAACTCTACTAGGGAACTCTTACAGCTGATTAACACCTTCAGCAAAGTGGCAGGCTACAAGATCAACTCAAGAAAATCAGTAGCCCTACTATATACAGATGATAAAAGGGCTGAAAGAGAAATCAGAGAAACATCACCCTTTACAATTGCCACAAACAACATAAAATACCTTGGGGTAACACTAACCAAACAAGTGAAAGACCTGTATCGTAAGAACTTTGAATCTTTAAAGAAAGAAATTAAAGAAGCCCTCAGAAAATGGAAAGATCTCCCATGCTCTTGGATAGGTAGGATCAATGTAGTAAAAATGGCAATCCTGCCAAAAGCAATCTACAGATTCAATGCAATCCCCATTAAAATCCCAGCACAGTTCTTCACAGACCTTGAAAGAACAATAATCAATTTTGTATGGAAAAACAAAAGACCCAGGATAGCCAAAACAACCCTGTTCAACAAGGCAACGTCCGGAGGCATCACCATCCCTGACCTCAAGCTCTATTATAGAGCTATAGTCCTGAAAACAGCTTGGTATTGGCACAAAAATAGACAGGTAGACCAATGGAATCGAATTGAAAACCCGGGTATTAACCCACATACGTACGAACATCTGATCTTTGACAAAGAAGCTAAAAATATACAATGGAATAAAGAAAGCATCTTCAACAAATGGTGCTGGCATAATTGGAGACTGGCATGTAGAAGAATGCAGATCGATCCATGTCTTTCGCCATGCACAAAACTTAAGTCCAAATGGATCAAAGACCTCAACATAAATCCAGCCACACTGAAGCTCTTAGAAGAGAAAGTGGGTGGTACCCTTGAACGAATTGGTACAGGAGACAGCTTCCTGAACATAACACCAGTAGCACAGGCAGTAAGATCAACAATTAATAAATGGGACCTACTGAAACTGAGAAGCTTCTGTAAGGCAAAGGACACAGTCAGCAAGACAAAAAGGCAGCCCACAGAATGGGAAAAAATATTCACTAATCCCACATCTGACAGAGGGTTGATCTCCAAAATTTACAAAGAACTCAAGAAGCAAGTCTCCAAAACACCAAAGGACCCTATTAAAAAGTGGGCTGCAGAACTAAATAGAGAGTTTTCAATAGAGGAGTCTAAAATGGCTGAGAGGCACTTGAGAAAGTGCTCAACATCCTTAGCCATCCGGGAAATGCAAATCAAAACAACTCTCAGATACCATCTCACCCCTGTCGGAATGGCTAAAATCAAAAACACCAATGACAGTTTATGCTGGAGAGGATGTGGTGAAAGGGGGACACTCCTCCATTGCTGGTGGGAGTGCCAACTGGTTCAGCCACTTTGGAAATCAGTGTGGAGATTCCTCAGAAAAATGGGAATAAACCTACCACAAGACCCAGCAACTCCACTCTTAGGCATATATCCAAAAGATGCCCATTCATACAACAAAGATGTCTGTTCCACTATGTTCATAGCAGCTTTATTTGTAATTGCCAGAACGTGGAAGCAACCTAGATGTCCCTCACCTGAAGAGTGGATAGAGAAAATGTGGTACATCTACACAATGGAGTACTATTCAGCAGAAAAAAATAATGGAATCATGAGATTCGCAGGCAAATGGATGACACTAGAAGAAACCATCCTGAGTGAGGTAACCCAGTCACAAAGAGAGAAACATGGCATGTAATCTCTCATATATGGATTTTAGACATAGATCTGGGGAGTGCCAGCCTACAATCCTATGGCCAGAGAGTCTGGGAAACAGAAACTTTATTTAGTGGCTGATCGAAGAAGAGGCAGACTCCCTTGGTTAAGTACTGAGCTGAACTCAAGAAAGCCAGTAACAGAGAGGGAGGACTGATGATCAAAGGGATTAAGACTGGGCTGGTTTAACCCCCAGAAACAGCTGACCAGACAAAGGTTAACTCTTGAATCCCAGGCATTAGCCTGGGAAGCCAGCATGGGACTGATCAAGACCCCCTGAATCTGGGTGTCAGTGAAGAGGCCTAGGGAATCTATTGAGCCTTGGGCAGCAGATCAGTACCCATCCCAAGTATACACACGGACTTTGGACTCCAATAGAACAATGTGAGGTGCACTCTCACCCTGAACTCTTGGGAAAGGGTCTAGGCCCTGCCCTATATGAAATGACACTATGGACACCCCCATGGAGGGCCTCACCCTCCCTGGAGAAATGAGGGGATAACGGGGGGGGGAGGGCACGGGAGGAAGGGAGGGAATGGGAGAGGGACCTGGAACTGACTTGTGAAGCAACCTTGATTCTTATCTAAATTTAAACTGGAAAATAAAATAAAAAAAAAAAGGATGGCAATCCAACTGACCCCAATATCATGCAGAAAGAACTGAGAGATTACTATGAAAAATTATGCACTAAAGGGCTTGAAATTCTAAAAGAAATAGAAGATTTTCTAAATGTATATCATCCACCAAAATTAATATAAATAACTTAACCAGGCTCAGTATAAGCAATGAGAAGAAAGTGAGATTCAAAAGCCTTGCCCTCACAGAAAAGCCCAGGACCAGATAGATTCACTGCTGAGTTCTATCAGACTTTCAAGGACGATCTCAAACTGGTCCTTTTAAAATTACCCCACAACATAGAAAGAAGAGACACTTCCAAATTTATTCTGTGACACCAGTGTTATTCTGATACAAAAACCAGTTACTCCACAACAAGAAAACTACAGATTGATTTCCTTTGCGAACATAGAAGCAAAAATTCTCAATAAAACAGTATAAACTGAATTTAGGAACACATTAAAAAGATTATATATTATGGCCAAATGAGATCCAATTAAGAATGGCAAAGTTGGCTCAATATAGTAATCTTTATTGCTGCTGAACAGGCATTTAACAGACTTCAACATGTCTTCTTGATAAAAAGTCCTGGAGACACTAACAATAGCTATGTACAATAAACCTATAGCCGGTGTTACACTAAATGGAGACATTCAGAGCATTTCCTCTAAAATCAGAAAAGAGATGGGGACACTCACTCCCTCTTATTTGATTTAGTGATTGAAGTCTTAGCTATAGTAGTTAGACTAGACAAAGAAAATGAGTAAAAATAGGAAGGGAAGAAGTCTAACTATATGGATTTGCTTTCTGCATGCTTAAGTCTTTACTTGAAATACCCCATAGGATCCACTAGAAAACTTAGATTTAATAAACCCAGTAAAGTTGCAGGATACAAAATCAACATGGAAACCAGTAGCCTTCACATATCCCCACAATGTACTCTCAGAAAAGGAAATTAGGAAAAAATATTCAAAATAACTCCAAACTAATTAAATGTCTAGGAATATATTTAACCAAAGAAGAGAAAGAAGACCTACAGTGAAAACTTCAAGACATTGAATATAAGCGTATCAAAGAAGCTACTAGGTAAGGGAAATGTCTTCCACGCCCCCAGATTAGCAGACTTAATATTGTGGAAATGGCTATACTACCAACATTAATCTTACAAATAGATTTAATATGATACCTACCAAAATACAATGTCACATTCCAGAGATATTAGCAAAAATCTAAGAATTCATATGGAACCATAAAAGAGCGTGGATACTCAATTTTAGGGAGTAAGAACACAGTTGGAGTTATCACAGTACCCAGCCTCAAATTATACTATATAGCTAAGTGATAAAGACAGCCTGGTACTTGCAAAAATAGACACCTAGACCAGTGGATAGAACAGAGTTTCTCAAAATTAACCAACAATGAGGCAGGCAGATCTCTGGTCTACAGAGCAAGTGCCAGGACAGGCTCAAAGCTACACAGAGGAAACCCTGTCTCGAAAAACAAAACCCCAAAAGCAAACAAAAACAATTAAAAATGCATCAAAGGCCTTAATTTACAGCCGATATGCTGAGAGTGCTAGAAGAAAACATGGAGATTACTCTTTAGACCCTTGGGTAGCCATGAACTTTCTGAGCAGAATTCCAGTAGCACAGACACCAGTCTCAAGTGTCAACAGATGGAACTATATGAACTTAAACGTTTCTGCACAGCAAAGAAAACTACCAGCAGAACACCGGCAGCCACAGAGTGGAAAAAAAACTTTGCCAGCTACACTTCAAATGGGCCAATATGCAGAATTTATGACAAATTGTAGAAATTAAATACCAAGGAACTAAAGTTGCCAATCAACAAATGGGTTAATGAATTAAACAGCTTTAAAAAAAGATAAGTGACCAATAATTATTTTAAAAGTGTTCAGCTTCCCTAGCCATCCAGAATTCAAATTAAACTACTTTGAGATATCATCTTACCCTAGTTAGAATGGCTATTATTAAGAAATCTGACAACGAATGTTGGATAATATGTAGAGAAAGCAGTTGGGGGGTGAAAATGCCATTATAGAAATCAGTTTGGAGATTCCTCAAAAAATTGAAAATAGAATTTCCATATGACCCAGCTGTCTTAGTTAGAATTTCTATTGCTGGGACAAAACACCATAACCAAAAGCAAGTTGGGGAGGAAAGGATTTATTTGGCTTACTCTTCCATATTGCTGTTCATTATTGGAGGAAGTCAGGATGGGAACTCAAACAACAGGGACCTGGAGGCAAGAGCTGATGCAGAGGCCGTGGAGAAGTGTTGTTTTCTGACTTACCTCCCCTGGCTTGCTCAGTCTGCTTTCTGATAGAACCCAAGACCACCAGCCCAGGGATGTCATCGCTAGGCCCTTCCGCATGGATCACTAATTGAGAAAATGCCTTACAGCTGGATCTCATGGAGGCATTTCTTCAATGGAGGCTCCTTCCTCTCCGATGACTGAAGCTTGTCTCACGTTGACACAAAACCAGCCAGTATACCAGATATTTTGCTTCTGGGTGTAAAGCCAGAAAAATCCTACGCCCTACCAGAGAAATAGTTGCATCTCTATGTTTATTGCTGCTCTATAAATATATAGCAAGGGGATATAGAAAGGTAACAGAACTAACCTAGTTGTCCATCAATAGTTGAATGGACAGTAGGAATCTGAGCCATATAAAATAGAATGCTATTCCGCTCTAAAGAAAAGTGAAATCACAAAATTTACAGAAAATGGGTAGTCTTAGTGGGTATACTAAGTGAGGGCATCCATATCAGAAGAAAAAAACCCAATGTTCCTCATACGTGTATAGATGTATAGACATAAACAAATGCATGTGTGGGTATAGTCTAGCATGTAGAAAGGAGAAAAAAGGATCAATAGTAGATGATGAGGAAGGATAGGATGCAGGCAAAGGATACATGAGTTATAAAAAAGAATGAAGCACTTTTTCTAGTTTTAACTGTCATGGGTTTTTCTCTTTTGTGTATGGTAGAGAAGCACATAAAAATGGGAAACCACAAAATTCCAAACGAAGCTTCGTGGCTTCAGAATGGTTATTCAAAACATGAGGAAGATCTTGAGATGTGTTGACTTGAGGTATGGTGAGATGTGTTGACTTGAGGTATGGTGAGATGTGTTGACTTGAGGTATGGTGAGATGTGTTGACTTGAGGTATGGTGAGATGTGTTGACTTGAGGTATGGTGAGATGTGTTGACTTGAGGTATGGTGAGATGTGTTGACTTGAGGTATGGTGAGATGTGTTGACTTGAGGTATGGGCGCGTTCTTGTTTGAGGAGCTGCATTAAATTAGCTGTGTGATGCTTTGTATTTGCACGTTTTAAACTGTAATATGTGATATTTATTTTAAAAGTATGTATATGTGTGTGCATCTGTTGTATGAGTGTGTATGCTCGTGCAGTGGATGTGGAGGTCAGAGGTGTCAGAACCCTTGGCATTTTATTTATAAGTGGTTGTGAGTTGCCAGACATGGGTGTCAGGAACCGAACTCAGGTCTCTGCAAAAGCAGTACATGATCTTAAATGCTGAGTCTTCTCTCCAGCCCCCATGCTTCTATTTTATAATCTTCAATTTCTAATAATGCACTGGTAGTACACAGAAATATGATTAATTTTTACCCAGCGGCTTTGGGTCTTATAACCTTGTCAAACTCCCCTATTAGCTCCAGGACCTTTTTCTTTTTATAGATTCCTTGGGATTTCTTATATAGGCAGACACATTATCTGTGAATAGGGACATACATACTTCCCAATATGTGTGTCCTATATTTCCTCAATGTGCCTTATTCCAGTGGCTAAGGCTAACAATAGAACATTGAAATGGTGCAGTGTGTGTGGGCTTTGCTCCCATTCTACGAAGGGAGATGTGAGCTGTGGTGTGCTTTATAGAAACACTTCTCAGGTTATGGAAGCTCTCTTCTACTTCCAGCTTGCTGAAAGATCTTAAAAATGAATTATGGCTGGATTCTGAGTATAACTAAATACTTTTAAATGACCTTTGTGTTTTTTTCTCTTCCTGTGTTAATGTGGTTAATTACATTGATTTTTACATGTTGAGCCAGTTTTGTACTTTTAAGGCACATCTCACTAGGTCAAGAGGTGTCTCTGTGGGGGTGGGGGAGGGGAAAGAGATGGGGAGGGACAGGGAGAAGAGAGACCAAAGAGAAAAGGAGATTTGCATATGTACATAAATGATTTTCTATTATTTTGTTGAAATTATATGCATGGGCCTATAGTTATATTTGTTGGGAATATTTTTAACTACTGATTTTATGTTTGTATTTGTTTTTTCATACTGGTTAAACATATTCTACTTGATACTATTTTGATTATTTTGTAGACTTGGAAATATTTCAGGCATTATAGAGCGAGCTTTGATAATTTGTGACTTTCAAGAAATCTATTGCTTTCCAGTAAGTTGTAGGTTTTAGTCACACACTGTGAGAACACAATCCAGGAATTGAGTTGTGTGAGGAGAATTCTGAGTGCCTCTGAGGATTCTCCAAGAAAACAAAACTACAGTCTTGTGACTTCAGTTTCTTCTACCATGGAATTGTTCCTGGAGTGATTTCGGCTCCTCCCAGGTGTATCGGATAGGAGTGAGTCTTCCTCAGATTACTCATTGTGGCTTGCAGCTGTTATTCAATTAAATGTTTATGCCTCTGTGGATAAACGTGTTTTGGCCACATGTGGCTCGTCCTTGTGATTGTGTACAGCTTGAACTCATGAGAACTTTACTTATGTGACCTTTCTTAACCCTTGGAGTGTAAATTGAGCTGAATAAAATTGGCTGTGGCATGAGACTTTAGTTCACTTCACTATCAATCAACTCCATTCTCACAGGTCCTGTCACCTGTAAAGCGGTGGCAGTAAAACTGTTCATAGTATTTTCTCTTCAAATTAAAGCATATGTTTATTTATTTTATGTGTAGAAGTGTTTTGCCTGTACAAATGCATGTGTGTCATGTGTGTCTGGTGTTCACAGAGATCAGAAGAGCCCCTCAGATTCCCTGGAGTTACAGAGAGTTGTGAGCCACTGTGTGGGTTCTAGGAACCAGAGCCAGGTCCTCTGAAAGCCAAGGTGCTTTAAGAGCTGAGTCATTTCTCTGACCACCCTGGCATTTCCTTTCTGGTTCGTGACTACACTCTGAAGCAGCCTCGTTTTCACCCCTCATACTGGGAATTTGTGTCTTCTATCTTTCCTTGTTATTCTAGCTAGAGATTTAGCAATCTTTTTTTCCCTCTTCCTTTTTTTTTTAAATTTAAGTTAGAAACGAACTTGCTTCACATGTCAACCCCAGCTCCCTCTTCCTCCCCCTCCTCCTCACCCTCCTCACCAGGCTCCCAGTCCCCCAACCCAATCTCCACTCCGATCCCCAGGGAGGGTGAGGCCTTCTGTGGTGGATCTCCAGAGTCTGTGATGTCATCCAGGGCAGGGTCTAGGCCCTCTCACAAGAGTCCAGGCTGAGAAAGCATCCCTCATTGTGGGATGGGCACTCAAAGTCTATTTGTACGCCAGGGATAAATACTACCCAAGGCCCCATAGATTACCTAGGCCTCCTCACTAACACCCACATTCAGGGGGTCTGGGTCAGTCCCATGCTGTCCACTCAGCCACCAATCTGGGGTCCAAGAGCTCCCCCTTGTTCAGGTTTAACCAGCCCAGTCTTAACTCCTTTGCTCATCAGTTCTCCCTTTCTGTCATTGGATTCCAGGAGTTCAGTTCAGTGTTTAGCTGTGGGTGTCTGTCTCTGCTTCCATCAGTCTCTGGATGAAGGTTCTGTTTCCCAGACTCTCTGGCAGTAGGATTGTAGGCTGGCACTCCCCTGATTCATGTCTAAAATCCATATATGAGTGAGTAAATACCATGTTTTGCTTACACTCATTAGAGATTTAGCAATCTTACTGGCCTTTTCATAAATGCATCTTGTGTTTTGATTTACCATTTTTCTGTTAGCAATTTCATTAATTTCTGTCCTTTATTATTCTGCTTGCTTTGAGTTTTTTCCCTAGCTTTTCAAGATAACATTGCAGACTTTTGACAACTGTCTTATTTTCAAACATAAGCACTTAATTACACACATTTTTCATTTGAACACCTCTTTCATTGTTTCTCACTAACTTGATACATGATTTCAAATTCCTTCAGTTTAAAAGTTCTTGCTTGTGCTTATTCTTAAGTTTATTGGTTGAGACTAAGAACTTCAAACTGGGGAACACAATTTCCTAGGTTCCATATGATGTCTCTGCTGGGACTCCCCAAAATTTTCCATAATTCTTCTTTCCCATCTTTTAATTTAATCGGCACAGATGAGCCTATTCTTGCACCCATGACAGCACCAAACTGTGCTCATTTTCTGGACTTTTCAATTGTTTGAACCAGTGGTTTCCATGTGTGGTAGTGTGAATGTAATTGGCTCCCACAATCTCATAGGGAGAGGGACTATTAGGAGATGTGGCTTTGTTGGAGTGGGCATGGCCTTGTTGGAGGAAGTGTGTCACTGTGGGAGTGGTTTTGAGATTTCCAATGCTCCTATATCATGAAGTGTCTCAGTCCACTTCATGTTGCCTTCTGATCAAGATGTAGACAGTACCATGTCTGCCTATGTCATGATGATAATGGACAGAAACTCTTAAGTGTAAGCTGTCACCTCGATTAAATGTATTCCTTCACCTGGGTTCAATTCCCAGAACCCACATGGTGGCTTACAGCTGTCTATAATGGCAAGCAGAGGAACATGTAGACAGAGCACTCATATAGATAGATAGATAGATAGATAGATAGATAGATAGATAGATAGATATTTTTTAAAAAGACATGCTCTAGAAAAACATGTTTTCTTTTAAAAGAGTTGCTGTGATCATGTTGTCTCTTCACAGCAGTAGAAACCCTAACTAAGACATCACGTATCCTAAACTAGATTATATTGATTTGTTTGCTGTGGGTGATGGTTTAAATGAGAAATGCCCCCTATAATCTCATGTATTTGAACACTTGGTTCCTGATTAACGGTGCTGTTTGAGGGAGGTTATGGAACATTGTTATATGACAAACTTTTCCTGGCAAGATGCAGCACACACACACACACACACACACACACACACACACACACACACACACACACACACACACACACGCACACACGCACACACACACACGCACACGCACACACGCACACGCGCGCACACACACACACGCACACACACACACACACGCACACACACACACCCACACACACACACACCACACACACACACACGCACACACACACCCACACCCACACACACCACACACACACACCACACACACACACACACGCACACACACACACACGCACGCGCACACACACACACACCACACACACCACACACACACCACACACACACACACACGCACACACACACACGCACACACACGCACACACACGCACACACACACGCACACACACACACGCACACACACACGCACACACACGCACACACCACACGCACACCCCTACCTATTCAACCCACAAAGGTAACCCATCACAGACCAAAGTAACAACTATACCAATATCCAACTTGGGGAACCAATGAGTTTTCATTAGAGTTAGTACAGGAGTATGTATGGGAGATTACTTACAAGGAGCAGGGATGACTCAAAAGCTGCTGAATCACTAAAAATCCCACTCCAGCACAGGTGAGAACTCACAAACAAAAAACTACAAAACACCTCTGCCACCCGGAGGCCTCGGCGCAGCTCGCAGGCCACTTGACCGGCTGACAATCCCTCCTCTGTGCAGTTCAGTTGGCCAGAAGCCTCTCACAGCAGTTGTTGACTCATTTCTACACTGCTGGGAGGGGGCTCCCCCAAATTTCCCAAGTTTATGTTTTCCTGGCTATGTGAATTTTGTTTTCTCCTTGAGTATCATGAGCATCCCCCTCCCTCCAAAAGGGGGATGCTTCAATTAGGAGGAAAATGCCACACAACAAAGCTCTCATACATAGAGCCTTGCAGCAGGAAGTATGGCACGGGGGGGGGGGTTGGAGATTTATACCCCCACCTCCCTTCCAGTTGCCCCTCGCCACTTCCTGGGTATGGATGAAAATGTGGTCAGTCAGCTTCCTGTTCCTGCTGCCTGTTGCCACACCTTCCTTCCTCACCATGACAGGCTCTAACCCTCTGGAACTGTCAGCCAAAATAAAAACATTATTTCCTAAACTGTTTTCTTGGCTGTATTTTAGTAACAGGACAGTAACTAACACTCTATGGTACTAGTGGAAGAGTTCTGACTGACATATGAACATCAAGGGGATATGAGAGCCACAGTGGCGAACGAAACTTCGGCATATGAATGTGTCAGTATTAAGAAAAGAGGGACCCCCTTTAAATGACAAGTGGTGAAGGAGTCTGCAGTATGAGAGGGATGCTCAGAGAGACAGAAAATTGTTTTTGAAAACCCAGAAAATGAATGAGTCAGAGAGAGAGAGAGAGAGTAATTGACAGTGTAAAGTACTTACAAGGGGTCAGTCAAGATAAGGACTGAGAAGGGCCCTTTGAATCTATCAACAAGGAGGTTCTTATGTCTGCCAAACTAGAAGAGTCCTTGGCACCCATTGCTCTGTGCCCCTTTCTGCAGAGCAAGAAATTGAAACAAAGATACATTTAATTTTTTGTTCATGTTTTGGTTTGCTTTGGAGGTGACAGATTCAAGATTACAGCTCGTGGAGACCTGGTTCTCCCAGCCCTGTTCCTTGCCTAGTACTTGAGTCTTCTTCTTCTTCTTCTTCCTCTTCCTCTTTCTCTCTTCCTCCTCCTCTTCTTCCTGCTTCTCCTCTTCCTCCTTCTTTTTACTACCTGAAGCTGTACCTATTCTGTTCCATTTTTGTTGTTTGTTGGCTCTCTGAAATCATTTATTAAGTTCTTTGAACACAATCAGCAAATCTTACTAAACAGAACTCAAACATACATTGGTCCCATTTTAGCCACAACAGCCCCTGGGAAGCTCCAGGAACCACCTCATCAGTTAGGCAGTAAAGGGAAAAGCCTGTCTCTTTCTTATTTACTTATTTATTTAGAGACAGGGTTTCTCTGTGTAACAGAGTCCTGGAACACATTCTGTAGACCAGGCTGGCCTAAGCCTATGTCTTTAATGCATCTACTTAGAATCCCTCATTCCATGACCCATTGAGAACATCAGCTTAGCACTTCTTTTTAACCATGTTTTGTATGTTCCCTACAGCAGATCTGAAGGGACCACCAGCCCCTGCTTTAGCAGCCATGACAGACTGCAGAAAAGACATGTAGGCCTCTGACTCAGCCCATGTCTGACCTTACTGGGCCTGCCCTAGTCACTAGGTCAGATACTCCTCGAGGCAAGGAACTAATCAAAAGCTAACTGGCCAGACTCTGGATGTGCTTTGTGGCTCTGGGCATGCTTTATGATAAAAAAGCACATTAGTGACATGCAGAGCATAGCAACTACCCTGGGAGGGCTATAGGCCATAGCAACCAGTTGACCGATCAACACAGGACAGGCCGCTCAAGCCCAGAAAAGCACCAATCCCGAGACTGTTGCATACTACTAGACACTTCCCTTACCCTGCCCAATAAGTTCCCTCTTCACCATTTCTCCAGGTCCTTCTCACACCATTCTCTGTGATGAACAGACAAAGGACCCGAGTTAATGCAGTTAGCTCATTAAACAACAATAAAAGATGCTTTACTTTTGTATCAGAATGGGTCTCTTGGTGATTTGGGGGTTCTGAATCCAGGCAAGGAAACTGTAGATATCTTTTTTGGGGGGAGGGTTCAAGCTGAAGATCAGAAAAGCAAAGCAGCCAAGCCACTAGGGAATTCTCACCTCTACCAAGGCTCAGACCAAAAGGGTGATCCACCGAACCTCAGGCTGCTCTCACAGCACTGCTGCTGGAACTCACTGAGACTGCAGTGAGTTCATGTCTCCTCCCCCCTATAGTCCTCTCTCTTCCCAGTCATATCACTCCTTTCTCCACCTTCTAGTGCTGGGATTAAAGGTGTGAGCTCTGTTTCTCATTTAGACCATTCATTCTCATGTAGCTCAGGGTGGCCTAGAACTCACAGAGATCCATCTGCTTTCTGAATGCTGACATTAAAGGTGTGTACAACCATGGCCTGGCCTTTATGGCTGTGACTAACTTTGTACTCTGATCTTCAGACAAACTTTATTAGATCATAAACAAAATATTACCACAATATGGTAAAAGTCAGGGAGCCTTTGGTCTTTCTTCTTAAGAAGCTACCAGTATTTGATGGTGAGTGTTCACCCTGCTAATTTAGTCCAATCCTTTTTCCCCTTGGTGCTGGAGATTGAGCACAAATTCTTATGCATGTTAAGAACATGCTTTCCAACTAAGCTATGCCATTGGGCTAGTTTTGTCTAATCCTAATGACCTCCTAAGGGCTGGGGTTAAGTTCTACTCTTAATACCTTATAGTGACCCTCAGACTCCAATTAGAGTTTGCAAGGAACACACACACACACACACACACACACACACACACACACACACACGCACACACACGCGGTAAATACATGAATAAATGTAATGAAAATATAAAGTGAAGAATGACCAAGGCAGGTGGTGGTGGTGCACACCTTTGATCCCAGCCCTCAGGTGGCAGAGGCAGGCGGATCTCTGTGAGTTCAAGGCCATTGTAGATATCTTAAGGCAACCCCTGGAAAAGGTGGATGTGATAAAGATAAAGAAGACTAAGTCAGAAATTTAATTTTGAAGAGATCCTCTGCCATAGCAGAACCAGCTACTCATGAATCCATCTACCTACTTAAATAAAACCAAGTACTTTTGTAACAGGCATGAGGCCCTGGATTTAATCCCAGCACGTAATAAACCAATGGTACACACCAATAATCTCAGCACTTGGAAGGTAGAGGCAGTAGGATCACAAGTTCAAGGTCATCTTTGATTATATAACAAGTCTGGAGTTGATCTTAAACAAAACACAACACAATGCCAGCAAAACTTGGCTAGATATATCCTTTCCATAGAGAGGTAGGATATATGTCCCTTCCTTTTAATCTGGGTGGACTTGTGATGGACTTACCTCAATGAGTTCACATGAAGTGATGACATATGACTTCTAGGGCTAAGTATAAGAAGTTGTATAGTTTTTACTTTTTTCTGCAACACCAGCTTTTAAGAATCCTGAGCCCCTGTGCTAGGGAGGCCAAAAGTAAATGCTCTAGTTATTACCTACTGAGCCCAGGGCTAGAGTTACTCCTATCTGGGACTACATGAGTGAAGCCTCCAGGTTATAACAATCCTTGGTCATTTGTGTTTGCTCATCTGGGACCTCAGATATGTGTAGCAGATATGAGCCACACCAATTGTGATTTGTTTGAATCCCAAGTTTAAGACCTGAAGTATAATGAAGTGGTTGTTTTTATGTAGTTTGTTGTGCAGTAATAAATGGAAGAGTAGATATTCTTACCAGTGTTTTACTTTAAAATGGAAGAACTGAATTGGGTTTCAGTAAGATTAAGTAACTTGACCCAGGTCCCATAGGTGATCAATGCAGAGAAATAGCTGAACAAAGGTCTGGGTTATCACAGGGTCTTCTTTCCCTATTATCCCAAGTATGTCCTACTGGATTAGGTCTTTGACAACTCTCAAGCTGCTCGTTACTGTTCTTTAGCCTGGGGACTATCCTTGGTCTATATAGATTGCAATGACTGAGGCTGTGTTAGATTAACAGTCTTAGTGACACATTTGGTTTGCATTCCCTCTAGATAATCTAAAGACATTTTCTTTGCAATGAGTACTTTTCTGATTTCCCCTCCACACCTACAGGCAGGAGCCAGACACTCTGCCAAGCCTGACAGTTCTACGCCTCTCCCCACACTGCCCTCGGTGTGCCAATACCCACCGGTTCCCATTAAATTCTAATCACACTTGTAAGAGGGCTGATTCAGCCTCCTCTCTTACGCCCAGGAAGTGCTAGAGATGAGCAAACCTCTTATTGGAGTAATTCTGGGAGCAGAGGCAAAGCCGTGGCAGGAAGCCACCCACTAACTAGAAACCCAGGACATCAATCAGCCAAACTGATTTCTCTGCTTTCACAGCCATTTGAACAGTTATCCTTGCCCCAGGCTTTGTTCAAAGTTACTTGACAAGTGGGTTCCTGGGTGATAAGTCACCACAGCCTCCCTGCACTGTCTCTGTGTCCTGGGGCTCTCTTTACTCATTTCTCAAAATGGGCTGATGCTCATTTGCTACACTCTAAAAAGAACAGAGGCTGCACTTCTGCTCACATCCTGATTGTAGCGGGAAGATGAAAGAGGAACCAGAGGCTGGCTAGGGTATCAATATGCTTCTCATTTGATACCCTGGGGAGATAAGGGCATGATGCTTAAACTCACTTTGCTGTGCCCCTACTATCATTCTTCTTCAACAGCAACAGATGCGCTCATAGCCAGAGGGAGCGCTACCATAAAGCCACATTTCCTCATCTTAAACTGAGACCAGAAAGACTTACCTGACAATGACCAGTGAGAAGTATTTAAGATTTGAGCCATCCTCTCCCAGGCTAGAATTTCTTACAGGTTTCAAGAGCACCCTAGTAAGCAGAGTGGTTGTGATTAAACAGTCTAGCATGAAACCAAGGGACTGGATTTGCATCAGCATTCTCTCGCTTATACCTGTTGTGAGGAGGCAGCCCACATAGCCTCAGTTTCTCTTATGAAAATTAAGAAGAAAAATAGAACAAAACCTGTTTGGGAGGATTCACTCATCTACACGTCCATTAAAAACTATTGAGGATTAATTAAGTGCCAGGCCATGTGATGGGTACCCAGGCTATAGTATTGACAAGGGTGTTGCTGCCGGCTTTGAGGAGAGCCACTTTCCCTTGGTCTCCCTATTTTCTAAGTATCAGGAGGCACAAGGTCCTGACCCAGCTCTGTCAGTCTGAGAATACTGATGACTTGAAGAGACTAATTTTTTGACCACATAAGCCTCTGTGTTTTCCAGGATTCCTGGCCCCAGGATGCACTCAGTAAATATTTGTTTGGATACATGAAAGTTACAAATGACTCTGTCTCAGGTTCATATAACTTCATTTATTTATTCTGGTTCCATTTTGTGGCTCATCCCCTTTTTTGTCTATAAATTAGAGCTGAGATTTGCGCTAGACATAGTCCTTGAGCACATAGTATACGTTAGCATTTTTGACTGAATAAATGCATGTGTAGTTTCTATTGGTCCCCACTAGTTAATTTGGGGACATGGTAAGCTCTAGAAAGATAGGAACTTTTCTCTATCTTTGTACACTGTTGGAATATGACCTCATGGCTTACCCTTGTCATTTATTAGTTTATTCTAATCACTTTGTTTTGTCATCCTCAAGGACATCAGCATTCAAGGTTTTTTAATGTTCTCTTTGACACATATGCTCTCACATTGGCCTCCTTGCTGTTCCTTAGGCACGCCATTTTGTTCTTACTTTGGGAACTTGCTAGTCTTGTCTGCAGCCATGTGCCCACCATCGTCTCATCTTCCTGACTCTTCCATCTATACTCACATGTCACTTCTCAAGGAAGACCACTTTATCCCTGAGAGCACTCCCTACCATTGTATGTCCTCTTGCCTGCAGTCATCTCACTTGTATACTTTTTGTTGTTCACTTGTGTAAGCTTCAGGGAGCCAGGGACCTTGTTGCTGCTGTGCCTAATTATGTCTGTAAGTTCTAAAATATACAAGGCATGGTAGGCACTCAGTAAATGTAGGATAGCATCAACAAGTAGATAAAAAGAGTATCACGCTATATTGTGGTCAAAATAAATCCAGAGGCCAGCCTGGTCTACAAGAGCTAGTTCCAGGACAGCCTCCAAAGCCACAGAAAATCCCTGTCTTAAAAACACAATAACTAAACAAACAAACAAATAAATAAATCCAGAGACAGTTGCATCACTCATCCAGCTCCAATTTGATAACCCAAGACTTCACCTGTCTCTTGTATTCTTATGCCTAGTTTTGACTGAAAGCTGTTTACATTCTTAGGTAATGGGGCATCAGTGAATTTTGTCTTTTTTTTCGATCCAGGGTTTCTCTATATTGTTTTGGAGGATGTCCTGGAACTCACTCTGTAGACCAGGATGGCCTCGAACTCCCAGAGATCTGCCTGCCTCTGCCTCCGGAGTGCTGGGATTAAAGGCATGCGCCACCGATGCCCAGCAAAATTTGCCTTTTTAATTGTCCAACAACAGGCAAAAGAAAGACTCCTTCATTTTTACAGAACATTTTCAAGTAGTGATTTATACGGATATATACTCACTGTAGAAACCGCCACTATGTGATTATTGAGGACATATATCATCTTCGTATTTCCAACTGAGAAGAAATGCCAAGTGGAAACATCTGGAGAAAAAAAGAAATATCAAGTTTAGATTTCAAGTGATGGCAAAATGAAGATGTCGCTAATGCCCAGTGGGAGGCTGGCTCCTTGTTCTTCTCTCCATTCACTTCCCCTGGGCTCCATTTTCTGCTTCTGCACCTGAGACTCGTGGCAAATAGCAAGAATTTGCTTTTCAGAACCATGGACAGCAGCAGGCAAGATGCCTGGACGCCAGAGGGAGCCAGACTAGGGGCATGCACACATTAAACAAATGCTGGCAACTGGGGTCAGTCATGCTGGGTAGCACACAGACTCATATTATCCTGACCTTTAAAAATGTAATTTCTCCAAGTCATCAGCATTCTTAGATTAACAAACCTGGGTCAGGGCCCCATGCCCCCTGATACTTAAAAAATAAGGAAACCTGAATGTGGTGACAGTGGGTGACTTGGACAGTTTGTGGGGCCAATGGTAGTGGGATCAGGAACTATCTCTAGTGCATGAATTTGCTCTTTGGAGTCCATTTCCTATGGACAAATACCTTGCTTAGCCTAAACAAAAAGGGGAGGGCCTTGGTCCTAACTCAATATGGTGATGGGACAGACTTCATTGACTTCCCATGGGGAGCAAAAGGGGAGGTGGGGTGAGGGGAAGGAAGGGGGAGCAGGAGAAGGGGAGAGAGAGGGGGAACTGTGATTAGTATGTTAAAAATGAAAATAAAAAATAAATAAAATAGGGAGGCCAAAGGAAAGTGGTTTCCTTTCACACGGTTGTTGAATTTCAATGATGTATGCATGTCATTCAGTTTACTAAATAGATTCCCACCTCCAAAGCCAGCAGCAACAGCCTAGCCATTGCTACAGCCCAAGAATCCAATAGGAAAATGGGCTAAATCTTAAGAAACTAGTGCTTTAGTGAAAGTCTTCTTAAGCTTTTTCCACTTGCAAACTCTTTTGGGGAAAGACATTTTAATGCAAGCCCAGGTATGAAGAATGTATACAAGTCAACCATTTTCTTGTAGTGAATCATAAAGAGATACGCTTTTAGAAATATGCAAAATAATTCATTTCATCAGATTTAGTAGCTTATCAATTTCAAAAGTCAGCATAGCATTTTTAGTTTGTGAAGTAAACTGAGCTTGATTATTTTTCAAAATATATTTTTATTTATTCTTTAAGAATTTCATACATATATACAATGTATTTAAATAATATCTACCACATTCTTCTTCCTCCAACTCCTCCCAGAGCCCTGCCACCATGTCCCCCTTCCAACTTCATGTTCTCTTTTTTAGGTACTGAGTCCTATTTGAGTTAATTCTGTCCATGTGTTCACTAGCACAGGGCCATCCACCGGAGCATTGGAAACCCACCAAGGGCTGCATCTCTGAAGAAAACAGATTACCCCTTCCCCAGCAGCCATCAACTGCCAGTGACCCAGCTAGTGGATGCTTCTTTTTTTAAAATAGTTAATTGATATATGTATATACATATATGTATAATATTTATTAAAGACAAGAGCAAACTGCATACTTAGATTACATAATTGTTTATTCTCACATAAATCTTGGCTGAATATTTGATATTGCAGAATGTAAAGCATCTTTGTGCTTATCGAAGTTAATTGATACTTGATTTTATAAACAAATTCTGAGAATGCCACTTTGCACAGATATGTAGTATAAAATGGCAGAAGCATGCTCAGGGCCATTTAATAAACTGTTCGAAATTCTGTCCTAATCATAGGCCAAAATTTATTTAATGAATTTTTTAAATGAAACTCAAGTCAACAACTCAAATAGCAATATTTGGAACCAAACATTTTAATGTAGCACAATCTTAAGACACATTAATTTGATGCATGGTGAGGAAGAGTGTTAGGAGAAATTTAAAACTCTTCGCTTTTGCTGTAATTAAGTCCCCTTCCCTCACCTTTTCCTACTCCCTCCACTTTCCTCTCATCCCACCCCAGATCTGCTCCTCAGGAAGGGTGAGGCCTCCCATGGGGGAATCATCAAAGTCTGTCACTTCATTTGGAGCAGGGCCGAGGTCCTCTCCCTGTATCTATGCTAAGAGAGTATCCCTCTGTAGGAAATGGGCTCCAAAAAGCCAATTTATGCACTAGGGATAGATCCTGGTACTACTGCCAGTGGCCCCACAAACTACCTAAACCATCCACTGTCACCTGCATTCAGGGGCCTGGCTCAGTCCTATACAGGTTCCCCAGCTATTAGTGCAGAGTTAGTGAGTTCCCAGCAGTTCTGGTCAGCTGTTTCTGTGGGTTTCCCCATCATGGTCTGATTTATTTTAAAGGGTTGTTTAACCTGATTTCTTGCTTTTACTTTTGGTAAATAATGACAAATATATTTATCTTGGTATGTATGTGATATATATCACATCATAGATATGAACACACGTGCGCGCGCACACACACACACACACGCGCGCGCGCGCATGCGCGTGCACATATCCCACATTGTGGATTGAATGACGAATGTATCCACAGGTTCATCTGTTTGAACACCAGTGCCCAGCTGGTGGCACTATTTGGGAGGCAGAGTCTTGCTGGTGCCTTCCCCACCCCAGCATGTCACTGGGGAACAGGTTTGGAGGGTTTATAGCCTTGCCCCACTGCTAGTCTGTTCCTTATTTCCTGTGTGCAGTTGAAATGCAATCACCCAGCTTCCTGCTCCAACCACCACCTCTCTGCCTTCCTCAGCATTACGGACTTGCCTCTGGACCTGTAAGCAAGAATAAACTCTCTTTATTTTTCAAGTCACGGTATTTATCAGAGTAACAGAAAAGTAATGGACATGACATATATACAAGGGGATGGCTAAATTGAGCTAGTTAGCATGCTCAATGTCTTATATAGTTTTTCTTGAGATGATTTAGAGTCTACTCAGAATTTTCAAAAATGCAGTTATTAACCATAGTTACATAATGTACACTGCATCTCTTGACTTTATTCCTTCTACTGACTGAAATTATGTTTTTTGGCCAACATTTTATTATTTCTGCTATAACCTCTAGACACAATTACACTTTCAAATTTGATGAAATAATCTTTTTTAAATTATGTAATTTAAGTTAATTTATGCATATTGTTTTGCCTGTAAGTGTGTCAGAAGGAGGCCAGAAGAGGGTGTCAGGTACCCCTGGAGTTATAGGTGATTGTGAGCTGCCATATGGGTGCTGAAAATTTTATACCCAAGACCTTGGGAAGAGCAACAAGTGTTCTTAGCCTGCTACACCATCTCTCCAGTCCCAAATAACTATTTTATAGTATAACACACACTAAGAAGGCAGCTGGGCTCTAGACCCCACCACTGAAACTTGGATCCCTCTTTTCCTTCTTTCTTTAGCTGTTGGGTTTTTGTTTTTGAGACAGAATCTTTCTATGCAGCCCAGCTGCTTTCAGACTCATGTTGAGTTTTTCCTGTCTTAGCCTCTAGACTACTGTGATTGTAGGTGTGCCACCACATCCAACTATGCCTTTCCATTCAACGGAAGAAGTTTAGGTTATTTCTGCCAAATGGCACACTCACTAAGAATCATATTTAGTCATTACATCCACCATGCAGCAGGGGTGGGTGGGGCACTGTCATCTTTATAAAGATCCAAAATTTCCACACACAACTCTGCCAAGCAAGCATCATTTCTTGGGCTACCCCTGCCTTGTGTACTAGAGGGCTCTCAGAATCATGGAGGGCTAAGCTCACCATTTAGACATTTGACAAGTGCTAAACTGAAGACCAGAAAGCTTAAGTGATTTTCCAAGCTCACAGAACACTTAGGAGCTGAAGCAGGACTCAGTCTCAGCTCTGTCTGACTCCAAAGTCATTTGTAGTCCTTACTGGCTAGTTTAATGTCAACCTGACACAAGCTCCCGTCATCTTAGAGGAGGGAACTCCAGTAGAGGAAAATGCCTCCATAATATTGGGTTGTAGAAAAGAAAGCCTGTAGGACATTTTCTTAACCAGCAATTGATGTGTTGGGAGGGGGGCAAGCCCATTGTGGGTGGAAATACTCCTGAACCGGTGGTCCTGGGTTCCATGAGAAAGCAGACTGAGCAAGCTATGTGGAGTAAGTCAGTAAGCAGCACCCCTCCATGGCCTCTGCATCAACTTCTGCCACCAGGTTCCCACTTGGTTTGAGTTCTTGCTTTGATTTCCTTCAGTGGACTGTGATTCAGATAGATAAGCCCACCCCATAAAAATTCCCTTCCTTCCCAATTTGCTTTTGGTCATGTTTCATCACAGCAATATTAACCCCAGCTAAAACAAGACATAATTTTCTTATTAATAAGACATAGACTATCAAACATTCAATCCATTAACCTAGGAGGGGTAAAAGATTGGGGCTGGAGAGATGGCTTAGCAGTCAAGAGCATCTGCTGCTCTAGTAGGGAACATGGGTTTGAGTCTCAGAATCCAGATCAGGTGGCTTCCAACCACCTGTAACTCCAGCTCCTGGAAATCTGGCACCCTCTTTTGGCATACAGGTACTGCATACATATGTTGCACATATCTACATGCAGGCACACACCTATGCATTAAAAAAAAGACGAATCTGCTGCTCACAAAGAACCAACTCTGATAAAAGGAGCGCCTGCTGGCTCTGCTCCTCTGTGGCACCATACTTAACTCACTTCACCTCGATGCTGGAAGGGGACCATAAAGTGGAAAGTAACAGCTGGCGTTTATGGATGGTTATGGGGCTGTCACCACTGTACATATACTAATATAAGGCTTGTGACAACTCTGTAAGTGCCATTTTGTTGTTGCTGACTTTCAGAAAAGATAACCAAAGCAGAGAAATCCTAAGTAACTTGCTAAAGGTCATATAGCTAGCTAGGGGGCAGAAACAGACAGCCAGTACAGGAGCCCTTCCTTGTTCTCAGTTGCTGTATTATGTGTTAAATTATATATAATCCCATAAAGGATAGATTTGACTGAACGTCAAATCAAACCCCAACCTATCCACATGGCACCACGTGTCGTTCTCACTGGCAATGCAAAAGAAAGGAGAGAGTCTATTATGTGACATCTCCGTAGAGGCACTGAACAATTTTAACTATGCCAAGGAGTCCCATGGGTATTTTATTTAAATAGTGATGGGTACTGTGCAGTTGTCTGATATTCCCTCCCACTCACTTTTCTAAGATGTGGAAATCACACTGCTCTGTGCACCCTCCACCAACATATAAACGCCTCACCAAGGAGGCTGAACCTTTTTGAAGGGAGTTGGGTGTTCAGAAAGTTCCCTTTTTTAAAATGCCACTATTACAAGAAACTTGTAAAGATGACTCAGAGAGGCAGAGCTATAATGGAAAATGAATTGTTTTATCAGAGATGGAATCCAGCTGAAGACCCAGCTTTAAACTGACAATAGCCTTCCTCCAAGGAGTCCTGAGGTGAAACAGCAGCTGTTCAAGGTCAGTCAAGAACAGGGATCAGCAGCTCCCACTCCCTGCAATAAGATTCTGAGTGTGTCACAGACTGTGAGAGTGTGAGAGGGGCCCACCACAGGGTGTGCTTGCATGGCACATTGTAGTTGCTCTCTGAGCACATGTGCATATGTACACTCATGCAATCATGCTTCTGAGTTTGTATGTGACAGAGTGCTGTAAGGGTCTATAAATTGATCATGTTTGTGTATCTGCTCATATTGGTGTGTGTATGTATGAGAACTTACTGGCTACAAGTTTTATGTGCAGGCTTTGGGCACCTGTGGTATATTTTAGAACCTCAATAAGGAGAAATATCCTTGATGTTTAGTGAGAAATTGACAAATGTGAGATGCTGAGGATGACGGAAATAGTTTCAGGACTATTCCTACTGCTAATGGCATAGGAGAAGAAAGAGAGGTGCAGGCGAAACCAATCTAAAACCTTAAGTGGGGTGATGAGTGGTGTCTCAGTAGGAAGAGTGCTTGTTTTGCACCCACATAAAAGCCTAGGAATGATGATGCCTGTAGTGTCGGTGCCACAGGGCAGAGACAGGAAGATTTTGGGGGGTTATTGGTCACCCAGGCTAGCTGAAACGAGTTCTAGTTTCAGTGTATGTGTGTTTGTGTGTGTGTGTGTGTGTTTGTGTGTGTGTAAGAGATAGAAGAGAACACCCAAAATTGATTTCTGGTTTTATGCATGCACACAGGCGAGTGTAAATGCACATACACACAAGTGCACACCTATACCACATACACACAGGTATAAAATTTTAAAGAAAAAATTTAATACAACCTCTAAGTATTTTCACATTGAAGTAGATTAGCTGCTGCTAACTATCAGCTTATAAGTCAGCAAAAGCATTGTAGAGTTATTCACACTCATGGGTATGTCCTTTTATATATCCTTATCTACCACACTCAGCATTACTGTGTTGCCACGATACCCATTTGATAGAGGAGACAACTGGAGCTTTGGGAAGGATGACTTGCCCAAAACTACACAGGCAGGAAGAGTGGTACCCAGAGGAAGATCCAGGTCTGCCTCGAGAGCCTGGGCTTCTCCACCCCTTCTAGTTGCATCACTGTAGCTGCACTGGACTCTCCCCAATTCCTGTTGGGCAGAAGATGCACACAGCTCTGCGTTTTTACAGCTACTTAAGAGGTCCCCCACCCATCTTCTAAGGAATGACATGTTTATAAATTTGGGCCAGGAGCATATGTGTGCCATATCTAGCTTCATGTCTGGGTGATTGGGTTCTCAATGCTTAGAGTGAGTCACTGCCAGGATTGGGAGCTTCCTGCCAGCTCTTGGCCTGGTGAGAGGATGTTTCTCTGTGAGGATATCAGCCAGCTGTTCCTGCTTCCTCACTGATAGCCCTGAGCATCCTGAGGCTATAGTGCGCTTTGAAAGATAGAGGCCATGCTTTACCATTTGGTTATTTGCAGCCAGGTTCTTCATTGCTGTCCTGAAGTTCTATAGAGAGAGCTAAGCTTTGGTATAGACACTGTTGGCTCTGCCTTGGCCATCCAACCTTACTTCATAGTCAAGACACTTATTAAGATTGGTTTTAATGTCAACTCTCCACAAATTAGAATCACCTGAGTAGAGCGCCTCACCTGAAGAACTGATTGCCTTGACCCATATGGGAAGACCTGCTCAGATTGCAGGAAGCACCTTCTGGTAACAGCCCTCACAAAAAGAGCATGGCAGAAGGGAAGCCATCTTGCCATTTGCACCCTTGGCCTTCTCTCTTACCACTGAGTTGATTTTCCCTGTGGCTGATAATGATTACTACTTTGCAGATGCTAGCACCAGTGTTTTCATCGAGGACTAGGGGCCAGGGACTTTCCAGGAACCTTCAGGGCTTCCTTAATGAAAGCTCCCTCTGTATCCAGGAATGTATATCTCATGATTTTGTCAAGTCCATCCTTGTTTCAGATCCCAAGTCTCTACATGAATGTATGTGAGGGAACGTAGTGGGTGGGAAGTCCCAGGACTGAGGCAACACTCTTCAACAAAGGATAAGGAGCCCATGGCTCCTTCAAACAAACCACTATTGGGACAGGATTTGTTTCTTTCCCCCAACTCTGTGACGATATAGCCATCCTGCTGCGTGTGTGTGTGTGTGTGTGTGTGTGTGTGTGTGTATACATACAAAGTTTACCATTGTAATGAGTTACATGTTGGAGTGTTTAGTTCATCATGATATTCTACAACCATCATCCATTTTTGGTAACTTTTCTTCATTCCAGAGACTTGATCAATGACTCATATGTCCTCCTTCCCCATATGAGTGAGTTAGTTCTACCCTGCTGCTGTCTTACAAATGTGTCTGTCTGGACTCACAGGCTGCCACTGTGTGGCATTGCCTTCTGGGTTTGCCTCATTGTATTGCTAAGATTCCTCTTCCATAGCACACAGCAGGACCTCACTCCTTCTCAGAGCTGAATGGTACCACATTCTGTGTTAGAATATTTTGTCTTACTCATTCACCAGTTGGATTGTTTTTTTTTGTTGTTGTTGTTTTTAAATCAGTGTGTGTATATCCTTTTAAATTCCTAGTTCTAATCTTTTGGGGGTTATTCCTAAAAGTAGAATTGCTGGGTCATATGATAATTTCATTTTTATATTTTGAGGAACTGCCAACATCTTTTTACCATAGTAATTATGCCATCCTACATGAGTTTTCCATTTCTCTACTTCCTCAAGCTTGCTTCTTTGAGGTGCTCTAGGAAACCCATCTTTGTTTATTTGGTGAGCTCCTATTCTTTACAATCCAGGAATCATCTGGGTGGGGAGTCCTTCCTGAGCATGTCTGAAGAAAGCTGTCTCTGCTGCTTCTGCTTATCTCGTTACTCTCCGTTTGCAGCTGTCTCATATGCCTGTGCGTGAGCATTTCTTACGGGACTATGAGCCTGATAAGGATGGGAATCATGTTGAATTTGGATTTGAATAACTAGTATCAAAACGCTGAGAAATGCTTCATGTTTAGGGGCTGAGTAAGTTGTTTTTGGATCTCTGGGTTCTTTGTCGGCAGGAAGAACTGTTTTCAGTCCTTGGCAGCTTCCCAGGTTTGTTCTGAAAACCACATGTTTCTAACCTGGGCTCAGGGCCCTGCATGGCCTTTTCTCTCCCCATGCTTCATCTTCCTCTCTGCTCAAGCCACTTAACACACTTGGAATTCTCTTGGTCACTAACTCAGCAAATGCTTATTAAGCACCTACTAGGTGTTTGGCAAGACGATGCATTTGCCCTCACAGGGGTTCCTTAGATGAGGGGAAGCTGGCACGTGTCACAGACACTAACAGTCATAATACAGGCGAGGGACACACGCTGTGAAGACCTAGTTGGATGAGCGACAGTGATCTGCAAGACGTAGCAGGGTTGCTCCACTAGAGGGCAACACTCTACATAAGTAATGGAAGGAATCTGATGGGAAAGTGGCCCTGTTACCCCCTGAATCTGGGTGTCAGTGAGGAGGCCTAAGTAATCTATTGAGCCTTGGACAGCAGATCAGTACCCATCCCAAGTATACACACGGTCTCTGGACTCCCATAGAACAATGTGAGGTGCACTCTCACCCTGAACTCTTGGGGAAGGGTCTAGGCCCTGCCCTATATGAAATGACAGACTATGGACACCCCCATGGAGGGCCTCACCCTCCCTGGGGGAATGAGGGGATAACGGGGGGGGATGGGGGGAGGGCACGGGAGGAGGGGAGGGAAAGGGAGAGGGACCTCGTACTGACTTGTGAAGCAACCTTGTTTCTTATCTAAATTTAAAATGGAAAATAAAAAAAAATATTAATAAAAAAAAATCCAGGACACTTGAAGATGTCCAGGGATGGACTCTTCATTCTACCTAAGTCCTAAGTAATCTCTCTGCCTCCAACCAAAAACCCTTCCCAAGCCGGGCGTTGGTGGCGCACGCCTTTAATCCCAGCACTCGGGAGGCAGAGGCAAGCGGATCTTTGTGAGTTTGAGACCAGCCTGGTCTACAGAGAAGTTCCAGGACAGCCTCCAAGACAATACAGAGAAACCCTGTCTCAAAAAACCAAAACCAAAACCAAAAACAAAAACAAAAAAAACCCTTTCCAGTATGGCTGGTGGGCAGGGACACCCCATGAACTCTATTTTTCTTATTTTCATTATGTATATCCATCATGCATGATACTGTATTACGCAAGGATGTTTTCATACAAGTCTATGTTGCTCATTGAGGGTGCTCTGCCATACACCTTACCCTCCCTTTTCACGCCCACTCCTAACATTGGTCCTCTTTGTTGCTCTAGACAAGTTAGCTTCTATTTTCATGTCGTATGAATTTATGCCTACATATAAAAATCCAGGAACCACAAGTGAGAGAAAACACATGGCATTTGTCTTTCTGAGACTGGATTAATGCACATAATATAATTATCCTTCATTGTATCCCTTTCCTGCAAACATAATTTCATTATTCTTCATGACTGAAATACTCCATTATGCATATATACCATTTTCTTTATCCACTACTTTGTTGTTGGACCCATAGGTTGATTCCACAATTTAGCCTTTGTGAACAGTGTTGTGGAAGTGTCTCTGTTATGTTAACTTGGGAGGCCTTTGGGTAAATAGGAGTGGTGCAGCTGGGTTATGTGGAAAGTTATTTAGGTTTTTTTTTTTTTTTGAGGAAACTCCATACAGACTGTGAAGTTCAAAAATCCCTAGTTACTGGAAACCCGCCACCTCTGATATAGTAAGCCACTCAGACTGAATCAATAAATCCAGGTTTAATCTGAGCAGAGCATTCCTGGGTGGCCCCAGGGGAGCAGAAAACCAGGAAACATGAGGTGAATCTTTATGTCTTCTGGGGGTGGAGCCACCAATGTTAGCTTTTTAGGGGTGGAGTCTGGACTGAGGTGACTCCAGGGGAGGAGCCTGCTGCCTGGTACCCTGAGGTGGGGCATTGGAAGGGGCTCCCAAACACCCCAACCTCTTTGTATAGATGTAGGGCTTCCACCTACCTGTAGGGCTAGTTTACATTCTGATGAACAATGCATAGGTCCCTTCCCCAGCCCACATTCTCACCAGCATTTGTTGCTACTTACCTTCTTAATGACTGTTTTTGATAGAATCTTAATATAACCTTGAGATGCTTTTCTTTGGTGGCTAGTGGAGTTTTAGGCTAACATTTTAGGCTAAACTAATGTATAGTGAGTATTTATATATTATCTGTTAGTTTCATTAGTAAATTGAGTTTTCTTGTTTAGTTCCATGAGTCCCTTGTATAGCCCAGATATTAGTCTTCTGTCAGATGTATAGCTATAAATTTATTTTCATTCTGTCGCTGTCTCTTCACTCAACCTTTTGTTTGCTGTACAAAAGTTTTTTTTTAAATTTCATGAGGTCTCATTGTCAATTATCAGTATTATTTCCTGATCGATTAACTGGAGTCCTATCTAGGAATCCTTGCCTATGTCTGTATCATGAAATATTTTTGTTCTGGTTATCTTTTGTCAACTTGACACAAATATTTTGATCTAGGGAGGGGGAATCGCTGTGGAGAAAATGCCCCATCAGATTCAAATCTGTGGGGGAATTTTCTTGATTGGTGATTTATGTAGGAGGGTCCAGCCATCTCTGAGCAGACGGTCCTAAGAGATATCAGTAAAGTAGCTGGGAAGGGAGAAGGAGAGATGGCCTAGGGTTTAAAGGCAATTGCTGTTCTTGTAGAGAACCTGAGTTTGGTTCCTAGAACCCACAAAGTGGCTTACAACTATCTTTAACTACAGTTCCAAGGGAACCAACTCCTTCTGCCATCTGTGGGCACAGGATATGAATGCACCACACACACATTCATACTTGTCAAATAAAAGCAAGCATCTATTTTTAAAAGGTTATACCATTTAAACAGAAAGGGAGGGAAGAAGGAGAGAGGGGGGGAGAGAGGGGGGGAGAGAGAGAGAGAGAGAGAGAGAGAGAGAGAGAGAGAGAGAGAGAGAGAGAGAGAGAGAGAGAGAGAGAGAGAGAGAGAAAGCCTCCAGGTTTCCCTTTGAGTCCCTGCTCTGGCTTCCCTTCATGATGGACTCTAATCTGTAATATGTAATAAACCCTTTCCTTCCCAAGTTGGTATGGCCAGTATTTTATTACAACAATAGAAAGCAAACTAAGATAGAAATTGGTACCAAAGAATGGTATTCTCTAAAGAACCTGATCATATTGTTTTTTGTTTTTAGAGCAATGTGGAAGACTTTGGAACTTTGGTCTAGAAAACTGGTTGAACACTGTAAGAAGAGTAGTAGCCTGGAAGACTGTAGTTCTGAGAATAATGTAGACTGTAGAGGTCAAGCAAGCTCAAGAAGTTTCATGAGGAAGCAATGATTTTGACAATTGGGCCAGAGGCCATTCATGTGATACATGAAATTAAAAAACTTTTGTACAGCAAACAAAATTCTGCTAGGGATGCGGAATTATGCAGTGAGAGTTCACCACATAGTTGAGGGGTCAGTCCATCAGAGATTGCTTATCTCTTGAAGGACATGCCTCATTTAGCAAAGCATGAGGAATATTGTCACCAGAGATGAATATCTAAACCTTATCTGAAAGAGGATGAGGAATACTGCCTTCTGAATGTGTTAAGCTGTCTCCATTGCAGACTTCCTGTGTGAAGAACTCTTTCCCCCACATTACAGCTTGGAGATTTTTCCCACAGCACAACAGTATATTAATCATTTACTGAGCACAGTTTCCCCTTTGCATTGGTATATTGATTGGATGACTCCCTTCAGCTATGCGTGATTCTGGCAAGAAAGTAATCACAGTCAATACCCTTACTCTTTCAACTAGGTCTTTATAAACTTAGAAGTCTGCCCCCCTGCAGTTATCTTCCTTGGCAGACACTTGGTCAATGTTAGTGTCCAGACAAAGAGACCTCAATTGAGACATTCACAGACACCCAAGACAAGAATTATGGCGTATCTGAAGTTGTTGAGTCATAGTTCTTAGAGAGATAGAGAACAAGAGTGTTTTACTGGCCATGAACCTACAGGGCAAATAGTAGAATATGATGGCCTGAATAAAAAAAGTCCTTCATAGGTGCGGGTATTTATAAACTTGATCCTCAGTTGTTGGTGGTATTTGGGAGGTTTAGGAGGTGTGGTCTTACTGGAGGAAGTAAATCATTGGGTATGGAACTTGAGATTGTGTACTTCCACCCCATCCTGGGTTTCCTACCACCGCCTTGCTTTGTGTCTATATTCACAGGTGTGATCTCAGCTGCTGGCTCCTACCGTGTTCCTGCTGACTTGCTCCCATGCCTCCCTGCCATGATGGACTCTCATTCCTCTGAAACCATCAGCCCAAATAAATACTTTTTTCTATCAGTTGCCTTGGTCATGGTGTTTTATCACAGCAACAGAAAAGGAACTAAGACACTTCTTTATATTTTCTTCTGTAAGTTTCAGAGTTGCAGGTCTTATACTTAGGTCTTTGATTCATCTGAAGTTGACTCACTCTGTGTATGATTATTCAGTTTTCCCATCGCCATTTGTTGAAAGTGTTAACTTTTTCTTGTGTGTGTGTGTGTGTATGTGTGTGTTTGTCATGGATCAGGTGGCTGTAGCTACATGGGATTGTGTCTGGTCTCCATTGTGTTTCACAGATTTGCATGTTGGTTTTTGTGCCAGTACCATGCACATAATGGAAATCCGGTATGGTGATACCCCAAGCAATATTCTTTTTCACTGGGGATTGCTTTGACTGCCTGATTTGTGCTCTTATAAGGATTTTAATGTATTTTATGATGATGGGATTCTGATTGCAATATTGCTTTTGGTAAGATAGCTATTTTCACAGTGTTGATTCATCCAATTAGTGATCCTGGGAAGTCTTTTCATCGTCCAGTGCCTTTTCCTTTTTTTTCCTTCAGTGTTTTAAAGTTTCCATTATTTTTCACATCTTTGGATAGGTTTAGTCCAAGGTGGTTCATTTGTTTGCTGTCTCCCAACAGGTTTCTCAGTCTGCAAGCAGACGGTGAGGGCCACCGCTGATCACAGGACAGTTGGGAGATGAGAGGGTTTGCAGCAATGAGAAGGAAGAGCTGCCCTTCGTTTCTTTGCTTTTCTGTTTTCTAACACGAGCTTCCTGAACCCTTTCTAGCAGCACAGCTTGAGGGATGATTGTGTCAAGCATTTCCTTCCCTTCATTCTTTTTTTCTTGTCCATTTCAGGATCTGAATTAGAGATCATCACTCACTGAGGACAGGCAGGCAAGGAGCATGAGAACTCAGGAGTTGGTCCTGACCACTAGATAAAGCTGGAACTGTCGTCCTGCTCTCAGAAGATGACTCGGGCGTTTGCCCATCTAAATGAGGTAGCTGTCAGTTGTGATGGATAGTCAGCCCATAAGGCAGTCTAGTGAGCCTGGCTTCCTGTTCCCCTGTGATGGTGCTCAGAGTCCTGCATCAGGACCCTAAGTGGGAGGGACATATGTCCCAGGCCTAAGGGAGAGGCAAACTTTGTGTTAGGTTTCTCCAGGGATAAGGAGGGTCTGTTTCTAGCCATCTCCTGAACATGTGTGCAGTAATTGTGTTTGTGTGCATACACAGGCATGCGTGCGTGGGGGGGGCTCACGTGCATGGGTGCGTTCATGTGTGCATGCATGTTTGTGTGTATGTTTAGAGGATGTTGCATATAGAGGAAAAATAAATGCCTGAAATATTTGCTTTTGGGGCTGCAATAGCCTCAGGTGAAGGCTATTCAACACTGAGCAGCTCTGCCTCCCGCACTTACTTCTATTTATGATGTAGCATTCCCACTTCTCTCTCTTCTAGTATCTGCTGACTTCCAGCTATGGGAGTGAAGCAGCCCCATCTCTTATAGCATTCTTAGTCTATTCCAAGGTTATTGTCAAGAGCTTATGTAGGTAGAGATTAGGGGGAGGAAGGGGGAATTAAAGAGAATAGGAGCAAACGGCATGAGAGTTAGACCTTGAGGATGAAGAAACAGCTCATTCTCGGGTTGTGAGACCCATAGGTAACAGTGACTAGAGACTCCAGCTCAGCAACAGGAAGACAGCCTGAGACTCAGCTACCGGATGCTGTGCAAGCGTCTGGAGGTTGTATGTTCCTGCCTGCCGGAGCCAGCCCTTCATTCACTTAGGGAGAGGAATCCTGCAGAAGGAGAGCGTAGGGTGGAGATGAGAAAGAGCGGGGAGCCTCGAGTCGAGGCCAGGGGGGCTGGGGCACCTGGGACCTCCCCACCCCCTCTGCATGACTGTCACTACACCACACCCCAGCTGCTTAGTCACAGAGGGCTGCGTTGTGACAACCACGTCATATTCATAGCATGGCTTTTCTGAGGATACAGTGAAACGAGTGATGTGCTGAGTACTCACCAAATGGCCCCTCTGTCATCCCAGCTGTATGAGAGCACATAATGACCCAGCAGCAGGGAGAGGATGCTGCCCCAGACAAGTGCGAAGTGTGCTTGGTGCCTCTGAGCAAGATCAGCTAATCACTGCTGCCACGATGACAGCTGCAGGGAAGTACTGGCCGCATGCCAGCAAATGTTCTTGGCATGTCCTCCTTTCCCCATGGCAAGACCCCAATGGGGCTCTTTTCCCCATTCTACAGATGAGCAAACTGAGGCTGAAGCCACTAACTTGACTTTGGACTCTGCACTGGTGGGTGGCAGAGACAGAAATTAAACCCACACTTCCGATGTTACTAGCTGTAGCTCTTGTCTACCTTGTCAGGCAAACCGACTGAGTCTCAGAGATGGACATTCTAGAGCCAAGTCCTCAGGGTGGGCAGTTGCCCCGTAGATGGCTAGGGCCAGATCCATTTGGGTCTGGATGACAGGTCTAAGTGACTGACATGCTGTGTTCAGTGGCCAGCCCCTCAGCTCTCTAGCCTATGCTGCCGCAGCTGGCCAGGACATGAGCATTAAACTTGACATCTTTGTTCACTGCCTGGTGCAACCCAGGTGTTCATGACATGTACTGCCTGGCCAGCCCCTGGCAGTCTCCCAAGTAGACATCTCTGTTGCTGACAAAAGGGACAAGCTTGTTTTCTTCAGATGCCCGTGCTCTGGGAGTTATTTACAGCTGTGCAGAACCTTCAGGCTGTGCATGGTGTGGTGGAGGGTTCACAAGGGGCAGATCTGCTCCCACCCAGAACCACACAAAGGCACATCACAGCCAGGACTCTGAGGGGGATTTCATAATACTCGCTCCATGTTACTGCCAGAGAAAACTGAAAATTGAACGGCAGTCCTTGGTTGTGAGGAAGAGTAGTGCCGGGCATCAACTCGGGCAGGTGCCCAAGTCAACTGGCACCCTAAAACAAAGGCACACTCACACACATTCCAGTGTGCCTGAGACCCAGTCAACATGGAGCAGAGCGCTCCTTTTCTATAACCAAGAGCTGCTTCCGGCACTCCAGGGCATCCCTTGGTCCCTGCATTGAAGAGATCCTTCGCTCCTCGTCCCAGTATTCCTCTTTCTCTGACTCTGTCCTTCTTTATCTCCTGGTCTCTGAGAGCTTCTGTGGCTGTGGGTCTTTATCTTTTCCTCGTGCTTTGTCTGCCTTCTTCCTCGGGTCTCAGGCATTGCCTTTCACGTTTCCATTCTCTGTCCGCTGACTTTCTCTTTGCTTTTCTATTTTATTCTGTGTCTCTCCATCTTTCCATCTGTTCCTGTCTCTGCCTTTCCCCCACCTTTGTTTCTGTCTTCCTGTGACACTCTCCTGGAAATGCTGAAAGTGGCCGAATTTGAAGTGACAAACAGCACTACAGGGAGCATCCACCCCCAGACTGCGCGATTGCGTCCTCCTCCACATCCCATCACCAAGAGCTGCTATTGTGTTTTACCCAGGCCCAGGGAGTTGAGTGGAAGGCCTGGGGGTCTGCGCTCTGACTGCTCTGCCACTTCCCCATTGGCTCCTGGCAGCCTGTGCTCTGCGAGCGAGCGCTGAGAGGGCTGAGCGACAGGGGGAGACTCTCGCCCATAAAAGGGGGGGAAAGGCTCCAGAACTGCCATTCTAAGAGGACTTGGTAGCCCTCACAGCTTCCTCTGTGGCGCTTCTCTGAGTTAGAGTCAGGGTGCCTCCTGAATCTTGGATTGGCCACCCCACCATCAGACCAGCAGAAGCTTACGGGGGACAAAGCAGTGTACAGGTAGGATCTGCCTGGAGCGCAGGCACTCTGGCTTCATGCTTCTGCTCCTGCTGCTAGGCAGAGAGACTGGTGGCAGCTTGGGCTGGGGGAAGTTAGGTTTGGTTCTGATTACTCAGCATACAAAGTCATAGTTTCAAGGCTAGTTTACAAAAGCCAGGTCTGTGAGTCCAAAGAGCTGCCCTCTCTCTAGAACCCATGCCCTGTACAACCCTGGCTTACACAGGTGCTAGCTGTGCCGCGGCTCTGCCACACAGCAGTCCCCATGTTAGTTCATGGAGTCTGGAGAGAAGGGGTAGCCTGGGTGGAAGGCCAAGAGGTTTCACTAATTAGCCTGATTTTAAGGGTCAGCATCCTCACACACTTAGAGAACTAGGGCTGGGAACATTAATGAGGTTTAGGACTCGGCGCTTGCTAACACTCCATCTGCACCACGGACGCTAGCGCAGTCTTTTTTAGTCTTTCTAATTCATGTTTAATCACTGATGAGGTGCTAATTTGCTATGATTTTACTGAGAATGGAGCCTGGGGTTGTTTTGTTGAAAGGGAAGGAGGAGAGAAAGTGAGCATGGCTGGATGGATACCCAGGCTGAGCAGGACTTCTGTCAATTTTACTTTGAAAAGACTTGTTGCTTTCATGTAAATTGCAGCCAGTTACTGCCGGAGGTGGCTGAGTTAGGCTGCAGGAAGCTCACTTTTGGAAAGGCACGGACTCTCTCATAGCAATGCCCACATCCAAAGAAATTATTAAACCCCAAAGTTTGACATCAGTACAAAACTGGCGAGCTTCCGGGAAGGCTGCGTAGACCACTACATGGTTGAGCAGTAAATTTTGTGACTTGTTACTTTTCCCTGGGTATTTTTTTTTTCTGAGAACCTCTCAAGATTTACAAGTATTCCTTAATAAAGCCTCCAAGCCCTTCGGTTATTGGATCTGGTTTCAAGTGCCCTCCCACAGACATCAAACTCTCATTATCACCCTTCCGCCAAGGGTTGGTGAAATACACACTGTTCATCTTTCTAATCTGACAGGCATTGCTGTCAAGATCTGTTGCGAAACCTTTCAGAATGTCAGTCCTTCTCTGTTCCTCCTCATGGGGGCTTCCTCCCACGCACGCACTCACCTTCCTCCCCTGCTCTCCTCACCAGTGCTCCATTCCCCACCTGTCTTTGTTCTGTCTTTGCAGGTCATTCATCTCCAGGCTTTGAGATCTGCGTGGGGGAACCCCTTGAGGCAGCTACAGCGGGGTGAGTTATGGTGCTGGCGTATGGTGCGTGCGTGCGTGCGTGCGTGTGTGTGTGTGTGTGTGTGTGTGTGTGTGTGTGTGTGTGTGAATTTACTGACACAGTCTGAGCCCTTTGCTTTGTCCTCACTGTGTTAAGTGTGCTGGGTGGCAGGTGGAGTAGCTGGCATCTGGGAGTGTGGTATCACAGCGGTTCCTCAGACGCTGTGTGGTAGGCCCCACTGTTTCACTGCAGTGGCCTGATGGATCGGTTGGCTCTAGATTGCTTGAGAAAGCCCATGGAAGGCTGTCATAACTTGCAGGAGTCCCTGTGCATTACTTCAAGAATTTTCCATGCAACATCTAAGAGTGTGTGACCACACCTGAGCCTATGCTGAGTTCAAACCCCATATCCATCCTTTATTTGCTGTATAATTTTGCAACAATTGCTTTCCCTTTCTGATGCAATGAAGATAATAACAAAATCCTTTCCTTCACACCATCGTGAGGCTCCTATGGGAGGTTATAAGCACCTAGCATTTGGTAGGTACTCAGTAAATGCTACTATGGTCACCTCTCCACTGATTCAAAATGGCTGGCTTCAAAATCCCCCCCCCCATATGACGTCTACAGTAATCCATTCCATGCTTCTGTGTGCTCTTCCAGGAAAGTATGACTAAAAGTCAAATATCTCTGGGGTCAGTGTTCCTCTCCTCACTCCTACAGATGACTGAATTTCTTTATCTGCCCTCCCCCTGACAATGAAATCCCTCCCTGACATCTCATCCCAGCTCCGGGTACCCTGGCATAACTTTTCTATTTGCCAGATGTCACCCTCATTCTTCGAGGGATCAGTGGTTGCTGGTTTGGCTTTAATGCATATCTGAGGAAGTGTGGCCAGCAGGTGATTTCCATCACCGGTTTGCTCATCTCAGACTGGCAGATTTTAGTGGGTCTGATGAGGTGCTGAAACAACAGAGACAGAGCTGAGCACAGTAGGAAGAGATACAGACTGAGCTACGTCTCCAAGTCGTTGCCAACTCAGCCCTACTCCACACCTCCACCAGAGCTCGTAGCCACGCCTGAGGCGGGGACAGGCTCAGTTTTCTCCTCATCCTACCCCATTTGCCCCCCTGGCCAGGATGCTTGGCCACTAGTTGCAGATGTACTCACCAGAGGTAATATGTCCACAGTGGCTTCTTCTCCGGTCTTATTCCTGCAAAATTCAATTTAACTTGATAAGGGTTTCCTGAGCTGTTACTGTGTAGCTCAATAGGCAGATTCAGGGAGAAGCAGAAGAGGATGTTGGTATTTACCTCATTTTCCTTGCTTCTTCTCTGCCCCTCTCCTCTTTCCCATTCACCCTGCCCCTGCATCTACACTGTCACCCACCCACCCGTGTCCCTTTTCTCTGACTTCATCTCTCTCCCTGACTTCTCATTTTCCTTTTTTTTCTTTCTCCTTATTGTGAAAGAGTACCAAATGACAATAAAGGAGATTCCATTACAAATCTGACAGCAGAGAAGGATCGCTTTAAAAGTGCAGCTAATGATATCTCTGAGACCATGACCATTGTAGTCTGGATGCAGGACCCTTATTTCTGACTGTCTCTGTGCAGCAAATGTGATGACCTTTGGGTTAGGCCTGGTCCTGTGTCCACGCTTTGATACTCGCTGAACAAAAGATTGGCTCATTTTCTCTCAGGACCAAAGCCATTCTGCAGACTGATTGCCTATCCTCTATTAGTGGGCATTTCTCAACAAGGAGCACCCTCAAGTTTCAGAGCCTTCCTTTGACAGCCCCTTGGGAACCCACAAAAATGAACTTGCTGTTTCCCAGTAAGGTAAAAAGTCCTAAAATGATTTTATCTTCAGCAGTGTGTGAAAGTCTGGGAATAGCCACAGAACATGCCATGTGCCCGTACACCTCTGGATAGTTTGTGCAGTCAGTGGATTAACTCTGTACCTAGTTTCCATCTCTCCGAGTCACTGTATTCCCATCTAGGAAGTGGGGCTGATTGTGGCGGATCACTGATGCAGGTAACTCATATGAAAGATATAAAGCATTGGGCCTCCCGGTGGGGGATGCTGTGAATTCCAGCCCTGCCACCAGGGCTTGCTGCTTCTGTCTTCAGTGTACTGGGAGCCTGCTTCGAGGGGCCATCTGGAGGCATCTGGTACAGCAGTGGCTTACACAGTCTTTGGCAGATTCCAGGGTGGTTGTCACTGGAGGGTCACAGAAACATTGCCATGTGTCAAGGTGGGTGTGAGAGTCGGAGCTCTCCTGACTCACTGTGTGACCTTAAGCAAGTGACTTCATTCTTACCTTTTCCCATTTCCTCTTCCTCCAAATAGGAATAATCATATGCATACATTGCTTCCAGAGATAATTGTGACGTTAAATCATGCCATTATTATTCCTCCCTGGCTTTTCAAATAAAAACACTTGCTGTCTCTGGAGCCCTGGCTGGCTACAGTAGAAATATCTCTGAGCTAGGTAGAGGGCAATAATCAATCAAAACAAAACCAACTCTTTCAAGGAACTCTGGATCAAGAGGGGAAAGAGTTCCTACTGTGTGCTGGTCCTTTAACAGATGCTGTCTACAGAGTTCCTACTGTATGATGACCCTTTAACAAGAGGGGGGAAAGAGTTCCTACTGTGTGATGGTCCTTTAACAGACACTATCTATGGAAGCCCATGGAGAGAGGGTGCTGGGGGCTGTATGATGAACCCATGGTTTTACCTCTCAAGCAATATTAAAGTCCCAGGTGAGTTGTGACTTTTAACATATTTTGCCACCAGAATCCAGAACTTGTGGGGTGCAGGACACTATCTGCCTCTACTGCAATAAACTCACTTGGTCTCTTGCCAGGAGATGGCTACATTGCTATTAGATAATATGTTCACATGTTTGGAGACCCAGGAAAATGAGCTGAAGCCTATTAGATTCATATAAGTCAATGAGGCAGGACCAGCACACTTCCTTGGTAAAAAGTCAGATAGTAAACACCTTTGGCTTTGTGAACCACTGAGTTTCTGCTTCAGTAGTTAATGATGCTGTTGTGGCATGTAAACAGCTGTGGACAGCTGTCAGTGGTGCTGGGGTTCTCCAGAAAGATGGAACCCATAGAAACCATAGAACATATCTGTGAAAGGGAAGACAAGATTTGACCATGTGATTATGGTGTAGGGTATGTCCAGATCACCCTTTTCTGTATGTTAGGGTAGGCATACCCCTTGTCTCCACCTGTCTTCCCCCTCCACCCTCGGGCTGTTACATGTGCCTTTAGTGTGGCCAAGGACACATGTCATGAAGTGCACATGGGAGGGTTCCAGCCTACGTTCCTTTGGGTCACTCAGTGAGCTCACCTAATGCTTGCCTTTCTAGTTCTCAACCCATTGGAGGCCAAAACTGCTTTTCTTCTTCATTTACTCAGATGGAAATGGTACGCAGTAGGTCTAACTTCCAAGTTCTGTCCATCATAGACATCATAGACAGATCCCCAGTGAAGAGTTGGAAATCTCCCAGACCCACCCTAACAGGGGAGCCACCTGATATTGCCCAGTAATTTATCTTTTTTTTTTTTTTCGAGACAGGGTTTCTTTGTGGCTTTGGAGGCTGTCCTGGAACTAGCTCTTGTAGACCAGGCTGGCCTCAAACTCACAGAGATCCGCCTGCCTCTGCCTCCCAAGTGCTGGGATTAAAGGTGTGCGCCACCAACGCCCGGCTTAGTAATTTATCTTTTAAAGGAGTCAAAATAAAACAAAACAAAACAAGAAAATGACAGCTCTCATCTTAAAGGGAATAAGAGATAGTTTATTCTGGAGCCATTTAAGTGACCATGGCCTGGGAACACAGATGGAAATTCCATGCTCCGATGTGGAAGCAGTTCTGTGATGATTTATAGTTTTACAGAACAAAGAGAGTCATAAGTCAAAGCAAGTTTAAAATACGCTGGTGGGTCATCAGAGGTGGGTACAGGGGATGGGGGAAGCCTTCCTAGAGGCCTAAGACGCCACCTGATGACATTCTTAGCTTTGGGTTGGAAGCCAGTGCATCTGCTAAGACAATAAAGGTTTGTATCTATTAGTTACAGGATGTTATGTCTGACACAGATGTGGGCAAGGTTGGGTGTTCTGCAGGCTAAAGACAGCCCAAGATGAGGTGACTGACTGGCCTCTGTACCTGTAATGGACCAATCTCTCCATGGTTTTGGACTTCTAATCAGCTCCTTAGTCTCTGTAAATTCAGCTTTTCTTGGGGAGTTTGTGTTCACAAAGAACAGGGAAGAAGATGGAGGCGGGGGTCTCAAGACCAGGGTAGAAAGCCAAACTCAACCTCAGGGATTGACAAGCAACGCCCCTTCTATAAAAGCATTTCAGAATATGACCTGTAGGGATTCTGAGTTAATGTGCATATGCTTGTTACACTGTAGGCTCTTGGGAGGTAGAAGCTGTCATAGGAACCATATGATCATGAGGGGCGCCAGCTCTCCCTCCCACATGCCAGGCCCCCATGTAGGGCAGAGAACGTATTCAGCCACATGTTGGTTCTACATTCTTTTTCTCCTCTTTTCCCTCCCCTCGTATCCTATAGAAGACCAGACCATCCCTTCATACTTTCTTATCAAAACTGCCTGATGTGTGCCAGGCATAGACTTAGTGCGCCTACATGGTCTCTTGTTTGGATGCTAAACAACCCCAAAGCTCTTTGTTATTAGTCCCACTGTATATTGAAGAAAATCAACTTTCTACAAGTGGCGGTAAGTGGCTATCTGGAATCTACACTCTCCTTACTAAGTAGACTCAGTGGTCCTGCAGTCAGGACAGGCAGGATTGGAGGGATCGCCTTTCTCAAAACCATCCTAACCCTCTCACCTCAAGCTGCTTCTCTAAGTTGTTTGACTGGGCCATCCAAGTGTGATAGATACAAATGTCTATTAGGTGCTCAGCAGGGACAGCAGGAACTGGTCTATGTGTGTGTCTCCCTCACGACTAGGGCCAAAGTAAGATGTAAGTCCAATGTCTTAAAGGCTTTTGACTTTTTTTCCAAACAAGTTGGAAATCAAGCTTTTTTCCCCTCTTGGAAAACTCCCAGTTTTAAAATGTCTGTTTATTCACTCAACAAACTTGTATAGAGCTCCTGGTCTCATTTGAACCCTGGATGAAGCTCTGGGAACAATTCATCATCTGTCATTCATCCATTCATCTGTTCAACTACTTATCCATCCATCCATGCATGCATACTTCCATTCATTCACGCATCCATTCATGCATGCATGCATGCATGCATGCATGCATCCATCCATCCATCCATCCATCCATCCATCCATTCATGCATCTATCAAACAAACTTCTCTGGTCCTCTCATGACATTTCAAACAAATGCAAACTATAGCTAGGTCCATCAGGCTGACATGAACTTACCTACACCCTTCTTGGCATTTAGTACTCCAGTTTCTCTTTTATGTATTTTTCTCAACTATGGTCAAGCTCACCACACATATTCATACTGCAGGAACTATGCATTTCCAAAGTTTCCTCCTGTGCCAGTCTCAGACAGTTAGATGTAATTATGTGCTAGGACTAGCATGGGTAACTGCAGGAGCTCCAAGGAGGGATCATGTCAAGACAGACTTCCTGGAGGTGATTCCTGAGGCTGAATTCTAAAGAATGAGTGAGAATTAGCGGGTCAAAGGTAACAGGAATGGGTGCCAGGTGTTGGGGCAGAGGGAACTCTATATACAAGGGTTGAGAATACCATGCATGGGACCTTGGTTGTGGAGTTGAGGAAAAATATTGGTTTCAGCCTTATGGGGTTATCTTGAGGACTCCCTCACATTAAGCTATGTATGGGGATGGGGACACAGACAGGCATACAGTGTACACTTGGCAAATGCAAGCTCTCTGTGTTGGGAAGGCTGCTAGGTTTGGGCAGAAGGGTCAGACCTCTGGAAGATATTACCGAGCACAAGAGACTGGAACAAAGCTGGGTGAGATGGGAATGTCCAGAGAGTCCTCCGGCTACCATGGAGATGTGTCTGGGGTACCAGCTTTCTATAGAGAGGTCTAAATTGGGTCCATTTTAGAATACACTGCTATGGGAAGTCTCCCAGTAGGTGTGAGAGACTGACACAGGCTCACCATTGGTTTAATTTGCTCAAGTATTATAACAGGCCAGGTCAGCTGTCATTAGTATAAGAAAAACAAAAGCAAAACACACACACACACACACACACACACACACACACACACACACACACACCAAAACCAAAATCCCAAAACTGCCGACCATTTATTTTGTCTGCATGTAAATGGAACATTCACTTGCCCAGACTTCTGATGTTTCTCCTCTGATAGAGCAGGAGAGAAACCTCAGGGGCGCAGAGATGCACAAGCTACATGAATACAGTTCTCTGAGTTTGCTACTCTGTGCTCCCTGCACCAGCAGCACTTGAGTCCGGTCTCGGGAGAAGCACCTGGACCTGCATTCTAGCCTACAGTTGCATGTAACCTCAGACAAATTACCCAGTCCCGGAGCACCAGTTTTCACATCTCTAAAGTGGGCAATCATGCCCACCTCTCAGCTTGTGGGTAGGGTAAGCTTGGAGTAGAGTCAATGCTCTGTGAATTGTTGCTGGGACTCATAGAAGACTTAGCTGCTGGTGACTCAAACCTGTTCTAGAAACTGCAGTTATTAGGTGGAGAGAATCCACAGAGGGGGCTCTGCACTACAGCTTTCTTCACTGCCCAGGGCGGGATGTGGGCAGCTCCCTGCAGGAGAAGTGCCCTCATAGTGACCCTGCAGGAGAAGTGCCCTCATAGTGACCCTGCAGGAGAAGTGCCCTCATAGTGACCCTGCAGGAGAAGTGCCCTCATAGTGACTTAGGGCAGTGCAAGCTCAATGACGGCAACAGAGACAATGGTTAGGAAGGTTGGGGAGCCTACTGTGTGCTTTGAGAGAGGAGAGCTGTTCCGGGGTGTATTCCTGGGTTTGGTCTCATGGGTGGGTGAATCTTCGAAGCCCCCAAACGTCAGAAGACAAAGAGCAGTTTGCAGGAGGGAAGGAAGGCAGACAGTCTCTTGTAGGTTAGGATGTCTAGGCAGGAAAGAGAGTATCAGAAAAAGGTCAGTGCATTCGAGAACTAATGTTCTAGTTGGGGAAATGGTAAAGGCAGGTAACTCAGCTAGTGTGAGCCTGTCTGGCTCTGTGACGTTTAGTTTATTTCATGCAGAAAAGCAGTCTTATGAAAACCTGAGGTCAGAATACTTCAGACAGAGGAAGAGAAAGCACAAGGGTCCCGAGGCAGGAACAAGATTAGCCCATGTGAGGCCCAGAAGCAAGCACTGCAGAGAGGACAAGAGACTGTCTCTGTTCCGAGAGCACGTATTCACACCCCACATGTCTGGAGGGACAGAGACGGTCTCTGTTCCGAGAGCGTGTATTCACACCCCACATGTCTGGAGGGGCAGAGACTGTCTCTGTTCCGAGAGTGTGTATTCACACCGCACAAATGTCTGGAGGACAGAGACGGTCTCTGTTCCGAGAGCACGTATTCACACCGCACAAATGTCTGGAGGGACAGAGACGGTCTCTGTTCTGAGAGTATGTATTCACGTCCCACAAATGTCTGGAGGGACAGAGACTGTCTCTGTTCCGAGAGCGTGTATTCACGCCCCACAAATGTCTGGAGGGGCAGAGACTGTATCTGTTCCGAGAGTATGTATTCACACTGCACAAATGTCTGGAGGGACAGAGCGCTTGCACAGCTAGTTAGGGGGTGGACTGTTGTGATGGAAAAGGTACAATTTACTGGAGGTGAGGCCTAATCAAGGACACGAGGAGAGGAAAGGTTCTTCAGGAAGAGGAAGCATCATGCACAAGGCCAAGAGGTGACAAAGTAGATTCCAGACTTGACTGCTGGGGTTGAGATGGGGCCAGACAGAGAGGGTCTGACAATGAGGCCTCATGGCACTTAGTGGCTGCCATCTCAGAGCTAATACGCTGAGAAGGGTATTTCATGCTCCGATCACAGAAGCCAAGGAAGGGGCCAGTGTGGAGAGGGGTGAGAGTGAAGCCCTGGTCAAAGCCAGGAGCCGTGCTGAAGTGAGAAAGACGAGCGCCAGAGAACGGGCAAACCCAGAAAGATCAGCAGTGTAAGTCAGTCCTACCATGCTCGTCCACCATGTGTGAGGCCCTTGGTTCTATCCCCAGTACCAGAGAGGGAGGGAGAGAGAGATAAAGAGAGGCAGAGACAAAGAGAGAGAAACAGAGAGAAGAGTGAGAGAGATAAAGAGAGACAAAGACAGGCAGAGAAAGAGAGAGACAGAGAGACAAAGATAGGACAGAGAGACAGAGACAGAGAGATAGAGAGGAGAGAGAGAGACAGAGGGGGAAAAGAGGAAAAGGAGAGAGAGAGAGAGAGAGAGAGAGAGAGAGAGAGAGAGAGAGAGAGAGAGAGAGAGAGAGAGAGAGAGAGAGAGGAGAGCACACTCCAGCTTGGGGACGTAGAACACAGAGACATACCTTAGTCGAATGACTTGAAGTTGGACAGACCTGATCAAGCCCTGACTTCCTAGCTTCCCAGTCATGGGGAACAATTTTCCTGTGACTCGGCTCCTCCACTTGTCAAGTGAAAACCACAGCCTAACCTGCCTGGCAGAGCTGCTCCATGCATTGTGAACAGAGAGAAGATCCCAGTACGCAGTGATCACTCTGCTCTCAGTCCCTCCTCACTCCCTGGCCTTGACTCCCACTTTACCTCCCCAGCTTCTGTGTCCTTGACTACAGAAATGGAAGGAGAAAAGCCTGCCTGTGCTGCTCTAACAGCAGATGTAAGAGATACGTCCTTGTCAGTCAGGACAACTTCACCATCTTGTCCTTCTCCCTCTCTAGCAGAAGAGAGACAGAATGGCGTGCTTCGCACTGATGCTGGCCGCTTGCCTCCTCGTGGTGGTACCCTCCAACGACGCAGCCGATTGCCTGTCCCTGTGCTCTCTGTGTGCAGTGAGGACTCAGGATGTGCCCCATCCCATCAACCCCCTGGTAAGTCTCAGCAAGTCTTCTCCATACCATTCTATTTGTGGGTAGAGAGCAGAGAAGGGAGGCGTTATATCTGGACAGGCAAGTCAGCTGTATCTACTGTATCAGTGCACGGCTTCTCCTGCCCTCCAGACAGCAGGGAACCAGAGTCTGCTGCTGTCTAGTTCCCACTGCAGTCTAGACTTCATCATCATGGCTCTCCCAGGCCTGCACACAGACCACATTTCCAGGCAGCCAAGTGCCTGGCAACAGGGTGTAGACCTTGAGTTGCTCACCATGCTGTCTGCAGCACTGGGTACACATTCCAAGGCTTCTTTTCCTGGCTGATAGCATCTCCAAATTCAGTCTCTTGACCTAGTCTCTCAACATCAACCCTGTCAAGATCCTCTTGGTGAGCTTGGAGCCTCTGCCCCTCTCTGGGGCCTGAGACTCTATGCCTGGTCTGTTGATGCTGCTTTGGGTCATGGTGTCCCACATGCCTCTCCCAGCACTGCAGAAGCACAGCAAGCAGTGTCGACTGAGCTGTGGCTTTGATTCTGGCTCTTCCTAGCTCCCTTCCTCGGAAACTGTTCTCTGAGTCTCACTTTCCTCATCTACTGAAAGAGAGCAATTCCCTGAGCTCATGATGATAAGTGTTTGACATCTGAGTCTAGTCTGTATCCACTGAGCTGTACTCAGTGTGGCCTGCTCACCCGCAGGAAGGCGATTGGCAAAGTACAGGGACTCCAGCCGCAGACTTTCAGAATTCAAGTTCCAGCATTGCTCACTGCCGTTAGTATCATTATAGTCAAGGTGATTGACCACTCCCTACCACACCGGGAAGCCGATCCTATGGTCCCTCTAACAGGTACCCTCAGGTGTGCTGAGCCCTCCAATTCCCTATGTGCATTCTTCCCGTTGTTCTGAAGCTCTCTGTCTGTCTCTCAAGTGTTAGCAGCGCCTCCACTCCTGGTAGAGCAACTGTACCCTTTGGAAGAGGGAAAGCATGTGTGTAGGCCAATAGGAACATCTTGCTTCTACTTTTGGCATTTCCACCTGTATCTCTTGTGCCTCTGGGATAAGTCTGATTTCACATCTCTCACGTGATGAAAGTCATTTGGTGACATTACTACTGTGCTCCTTGGGATCCTTTCAGATTTGCTCCCTGGAGTGCCAGGACCTGGTGCCACCGTCAGAGGAGTGGGAGAGATGCCAGCGCTTTTTGTCCTTTCTTGCCCCCTCTGCCTCTGGGCTCCGTGGCAAGAATGACCTGGGGAACGAGGTTGCTTTGGGAAAAGGCTACAATGCGCTGACCGAGTTTTTGGAGCCCCTCCTGAAGGAGCTGGAGAAAAGCCGAATCCTCAGCAGAGTCTCAGAGGAAAACCTCAGGGGTCTCTCTGGCAGGTTTGGGGATGGAAAGGAGTCTGAGCTGGTGGGTGCTGACTGGATGAACGATGGAGCCACGCAGGCTGACACACTGCATTTCAACGAGGAGGACTTGAGGAAACAGGCCAAACGCTATGGCGGCTTTTTGCGCAAATACCCCAAGAGGAGCTCAGAGATGGCTGGGGACGAGGATGGGGGCCAGGATGGGGATCCCGTAGCGCACGAGGACCTGTACAAGCGCTATGGGGGCTTCTTGCGGCGCATTCGCCCCAAGCTGAAGTGGGACAACCAGAAGCGCTATGGCGGCTTCCTTCGGCGTCAGTTCAAGGTGGTGACTCGGTCCCAGGAGAACCCCAATACCTACTCTGAAGATCTAGATGTTTGATGCAGAACACTTCCCCACCATGGAGTTAGGTTAGCAGTTTCCCCCGCCCCAGACCTCTTCCTGTACTAGCAGCCGCTTCTGCAGCCTCTTGGGCGTGTCCCACTCCTTGCTCCATTCAGCACCCAGAGGAAACCGTCTAAGCCCAGCCCAGCCCTGCTTTGCCTAGGAGTGCAGGATTTGTTTGGAGTCAGTGATAGAGAAGAGTGGTCCCTTGCCAATAGGCCCAGTGTCTGGCTCAAACCCTTAGACCTCTAAACTACCACTATCAGTGGTAGCTTTTTGACATCAGCCCAACCACTCTGTCCCTGTGCCACCACCACCACAGAATCCAGAGAGATTTGTTCTTTGTTCCTGTAGATCTGTGATCCCCAAACTTCACTGATCATGTGCTCCTCTCGAGGAAAAATGAGCACTCCCTGATAGTATGAATGCATGAGACAGAGCAGAAACTTAAGATACACGCAAATAGAAATCCTAGCTGTATTCTCGGTCAGGAGCTCATTTTATGCACCCTGCTGTGGAGGCCACAGGCAAATGGAAAGCCTTTTCGGGGCGGGCAGTGATTATGACCCCAGAGAGGCCAGGCCTCTAGCACGCTCAATGTTCAGTCTGAGCACCCAGAGTTCTCATGCTTTCAAATGTGTCCCTGGAAAAGCCCCACTCCTAGACCCTGTGTTAGTTAGGGTGGTGCCTTTCCTGCAGGAGTGAAAGCCCCTTGCTCATGATGACAAGCCATGAGCTTCTAAAGGCTGAAGCGCTAAGAGGGGAGCAAGGCAAACCAATTTGCTCTGTGCAACAAATTCAGAATTTGGGCCAGTTCCCACAGCCCTCGTTAAAAACGATCAGTATCACACTTCCACCCCATGAGGAACTGAGTCTGAGTGGAGCCGAGGCAGCTAAGCACAGCTGTGTTCTTCAGTAGTTGAGTTGGCTGTGGGAGCCAGAGCCATTTGGCCCAGCTTCTGAACTGGCACTGGGAAAGGGGATCCAGAAGCCGCAGCAGAAGGAGGGTCTGTCCCACCACAACACTGCAGCCAGCCTTATTCTCTGTGTCTCCAAATAAAAGCAGAGAGTGGAAAGCAATCTAGTGTTCAAGACTCACTGGATTCCCTTGATTCAGATAACCCAGATGAGAGGCAAAGTCCTCTGGTTTCAGATCTCCCCATCTCCAGACAGATGTTGATAGTGATAAGTTAGGGACTTGAGGCTGGTGGGAGAGGAAATAGACTGGATTTGCATATTTGCATAAGATGTCTTTAGTGGTCCCATTCCAGGCATAGGCCATAACCTGTAGAGCTCTTCATGTGTTCAGAAATCTGTGGATTGTTTTAGGATGACTTTGTGTGCTGCTTAAAAACCACATTTGTCCAACTTACTTGGAATATGTGAGTTCTTAATAAGCCTGTGTAATTTCCTGCTTCTCTGGTATAATAAATAAAGTTATGCTGATGACTTGGTGTATTTGCATGAATAGTAGTCTCCAGAGAAGGTGTACTGAATTATACATGCATATATGATATTTTACATACCCACATAAACACACACACACACACACACACACACTCACAGTTGTATTGGAGGATTGAACCTGGTGCCTCATGCAGGATATGCAAACATCTACCACTAAGCTATAACTCCAGCCCCTGTAGTCATATAATAAAACAAAGAATGGAATAACATAAAATAAGAAAGTGAGTGTGCCACAGGCTCAAGTCTGTATATTGAGTCTGTGTGACTTTAGGTAAGTCATTAGCCTCTCTGGGCCGGCCTTTGCTGTTTTTCTGGCTGCTTGGCAGCCACACCTGAATCTACTACTATTTTAACTACTGTCTGTGCTCTGAGGCCTGCAGTTAGCACCCAGCTTCCCAGACTGCAGCCTGGCACGATTTCTGATCCCACCAGCACTGGCTTGGTTGTAGATGCCAAATGTAATTTTTAAAAATTTATTTAACTTTATTTTATGTGCATAGCATCAGATCCCCTGGAACTGAAGTACAGGCAGTTGTGAGCTTCTATGTGGGTTCTGGGAATTGAACCTAGGTTCTCTGGAAGAGCAGTCAGTTTATCTAAGTTGTTCTATTTACCAATAAAGACTTGGGAGTCAGATGTTGGGGTGAAATCCTGCTAGATCAGAGAAGCCGAGAAGCAATCAGCTGACCTTCTTTATCAGCTGTTGACCCAGAGAGAGAGAGAGAGAGAGAGAGAGAGAAAGAGAGAGAGAGAGAGAGAGAGAGAGAGAGAGAGAGAGAGAGAGAGAGACCAAGAATCCCTAAGTCCCTCCCTACTCCCTATTCCTTCTGTGTCTTTCTATCCATACTACTGGGTCCTCCATACTCTCTATAGCTAATTCTTGTCAACTAACAGTCAGTTCTGCCCCCTGATCCAAGGTTAATTTTACTAACACAGAATTAGTTTCACAATGCCATCAAATATCCTGCAACACTTCTTGTTTATATAAAATAAAAACTAATAGGACCTTGTTTACAATGTGGCTGAGCAGATCAGATGAGATCATATATAGAAAGGTCCCAGCGCTTAATAGGTTTAGTAAGTGAGAGTTTCTTTCCCTGTGTGGTCTTAGGAACAATGGGAAAGATGGGCATTCAGCAACAGAGCAGGGAGGTCAGAAAGAGGTACTGCACTCCCAGGGGCTACTTCCTGTGCTGGGGAACTGGGGCAAGCCACAGAGAAGTTCCTAGCAAGAATACATGCACTAGTGGCAAACATACACCTCCCTCTGCTAAGTTGGCATCCTTCATTGAATGGTGCAGATGAAGTGTCTTTAAGTAGGGTGTGTCAGTGATACACCGTTGATATCACCATCAGTGATAGCTGTTGATGTGGGCTCTATTGGAACACTTACTTTTGGAGTGACTTCACAGAATGCACGGGGCCAGGGGTGTGACACTCATTCTCTAGTCATTTAATAAGGTACTAACTGAAGGCCTACTGTGTTTGGAAGATCTGCTGTGGAATGGAAATGTTCTCTGTTGTAGAAATCCAACTTTTGAAACCGAACTCAGAGAGCTCAGCTTTAGTCATGATTTTGCTAGTAGGCAATGTACCAGATTTACACACTCTTTGTGTAAGTCTGGTCCCATCCTGCAGTTTCTTACAGCTTTTATAGTGTGAGCTGAGAGTATTGAACTCTCCAACCATCTGAGGGTGCTCTCTGGGTCCTGTGACCACCAGTAGAGAGTGTCTACAGTAGTCTGAGCATGTCTTGGACTACATGGTCATTGACATGTGACATGGGCATTGCTGGGAGGTGTTAAGACATTCTTGCTCTAGGAAACAGGATTTTGATGTTTAATTGGACAGCTGAGTCAACAGTTTCTTAAGGCAGATTTAAAGGCATTTGCTTTTCCCAAGATAAGAGGAAGGGGATTCAACCTAAACAAGCGGGAGCACAAAGAGCAGAACTCAGGAAAAATTGACTCATTCTGTCCCTGCTGAGCCTGTAGCTCTCAGGAAGAAACTATTAAGGTGTAACAGTGCACAGTAGCAGCTAGACTATGTTAGGTACCTATGATACTGAATGTTTAGGATATATATTCCTTTTTCCTCTTTCAATGGGTTACAGGATCAACAAGTAAGCAAAAATATGAATCTAAAGTTAAAAATAGTCATAGCTGCTATAAAAAATTGGGATACAGACTTGAAGGGCAGTAAGTATTTTCAGAAAATCCTTTTCTTAGGGATATTTCTTTTTTGGTAGTCATGGGAAAGAGAAGTCAGAAGGAGTCTACACTTTGAATTCATTCTCTCCAGTCACACCCAGGTCCAAAGCAGACACTTGCATCTGCATGAACACATTTGTAGACTGACACTACACAGCATTGTCCTCTGCTTCGATGGGTCAGAGTATCATCTCTACTATTTTGATCGACTGGGTCCTGATCCTACTGTCTGTCAGCCTGGAGTATTCTCTGGGGAAGACTTTCAAACAAATGGCTTATGACTACCTCAGATGGGTAAAGGCAGATGATTTGTTGGCTTATATGATACAAATACTAGAAGGATTTGCTTCAGGTAGAGCTGGAACAAGGGCCTCTAAGGACCTGTCTATCAGTAGGCTCCATGTATTTTTCCAGTGGCTTCCAGAAGTTTCATACCTCAACATGCAGGTATCTGTTCTACATATTATTTCCATAATAATCCTAGCCAATGCTGTATTATACCTCTTTATCAACATTTGGGTCTTGTGAGCAATAATGAGCTAATTCGAGCCATCACAGATAGGTTCATGTGGTGCTCTGCTTGGTCACAACATGAACATCAGGGAGACAGGGGATCCAACCTCATGCAAAGTAAGGGAAAGGAAGGAGGCGGTCATGGGGGGAGAAGAAAACTGGAGCACAATTCCCTGCAGGTAGGGAATGTGCCAGGCCACAACAGCAGCGAATAACTCTCCAGGGAGTGGAGGGGTTGGTGGGAACAGGGAAGCTGGCAGGCAGATGCTTCGGGAGGCGTGCAAGAGACTGCAGACATCTGGCTCTACAAGACGGCTCGCAGTTGGAGCTAAGTGATTATAAAGTAGGATTACAATATGCACAACCGTGTGTTTGACACCAGCCATCATTCTCTCACCACTTTATGATTTCTTTTCTTTCAAATTTTTTAAAACTGAGAAACAGCTCTTGAAGTTTTCCTGTACATTGTGGATTCCAGTGTTCTGGTTTCCCTTTTCTAGTTTATTTTCATGGTCACCAAGAGGCATGCCTGTGAGGGGTAGACAACCCAGCTCCAGGGGCACAGAGTACTGGGCTGAGATTTCCAATCTCATGAGTGGAGAGGGGAATACTGACTACCGGTCAGAGGAGAAAGTTCTGGGGTATCAAGTAAGTCACAGGACACATAACTGCCGTAAACGTGTGTACCACATCCTGCTGTGCTCTGGACTCCAGGCCCACAGGCCTCAGCATTGTCCTACGGCTGCACGGCAGCCATGGCAGGGGACTGGACCTCTTCAGAACCCAACTCTGATCATGGTGTGCCTAGTACCTCGTGAGTGAAACACACACACACACACACACACACACACACACACACACACGGAAGGAACAACATTCTGCTGTTTGTGTTTAAAGAGTGGTGTTAAGTAATTCTTCTGCGGCTGTGACCTACGTGCTCTGAAGTCCCCTGGAGCGTGGACACATATGTTATGCATACAACTGCAGCTACTGCCACTCGGTCCCCAGTAGAGAACATTTCCACACCACAGAGGACTCAACAAGATCCTTTTTAATGAGCTATTTGTGGAGACAGAGAATATCACATCCCTTCCGGATTCCAGAGCCTCCGTTCCTGCCCAAGGCCACTGTGCAATGGTCACGTCGCAGACAGGCACTGGCTATCAGCATGCCAACACCCTAGTAACCTTTAGAAAGCCTGTTACTAATAAGCAAGCAGTTTCCAGACAGCATTGAACACAGTCACCAGACAGGAAGTTTGGTCATAATGATCATGACAGTCATTACCATCCTCCGCTTTGGATCACCCCTCCCCCTTACTCCCCCTCTAAGCTCCTCACAGGAAACCAGTCTATCGATGGGGCTTATCTATTAATTAAAGGCTCCAAAGTGAAGACAACAAAAATCCCCACACCAGCCAAGGGAACAATTCTTCCCTAATAGATGTCAGTTTGGTATCCATAAGGCTACACAGGAGTGTAGAGATTTATAACACAGATTTCTAATTACTCATCCAGCATGTGAATTTGCACCCATGTTGCACTCACACACAATTTGTCTTGTTTCTGTCTAACTTCAGTATAGTCCATCATTCCTTGTTCTCAGGAGTCTTTCATCACCTCTGACAGGGAGTTTGTCTTCTGAAAGCATGCACCTGTCTTGTTCTCCGTTGCTTCTGGTCCCCTGCCAGGCCCCTGCAGGAGCTGCCCTGAGGTCTGAGAAGCCAGGGAGCTCTCTGATTACTGACAGAATGTGTGAAATATTGGGACTGGGGGGAAGGAGCACTGGACAGAGAGTCCAGGCCCACGGACTGGAGCATTGCTCTAACTGCACAGCAGCCGCGGCAGGGGACTGGGCCTCTTTGGTTTTCTCTTCTGTTAAATGCTGCCGGCAACATTCCAGGAGCCAGCCATGATGATCTACATCAGTCAAAAAGTTCTGAGCAAAGGCACTGAGTGTCAGTTTCCTAGCATAAGACTGAAGCCGATGGTTTCTACCCTATGAGCTGAGGGAGTTCACAGACACACGAGGACTCTATGTGGCTGAATAGTCAGGGGCAGTGCATAGTCAGGGGCAGTGTCTTTCCTATCTTGATTCATCTCATTTTTGATGACCATTATTGAGTATTTACTGTATACACAGTCCCAGGCAAGGAGCAAGGGATTCATTGGTGCTTAAGCAAAGTCCTATTCCCATGGAGCTAGCTTTTCAAAGTGGGGACAAACTAGCTATAAACGAATAAATGGATCTGGCTGGGGTGGGTGAGGTGGCTGTGGTTGTGGTTGTGCATTCTAGGGAGGAAAAGAAAGGGAGGAGGGAGTGAGCAATAGAGGAAGGGTAGCTACTTAGAAAAGTCACATGACCTCACCAAAGGGGTGACATAAGACCAGATGTGTAAGGCTGGCAGTAGGTTGTAGTTGTCTAGTGAAGTGTGTGTGTGTGTGTGTGTGTGTGTGTGTGTGTTACAGGCAGAGAACAGCAAGTTCAAAAGCAAAGAGTAGTTATTTGTGGTAGAGGAGTAAGGAGGAGGGAATGAGGGAGGGCAGAGGGTGGAAACGGAGCAGAAGCGGATGGGACCAGATGGCACCGGGCTGCCACACTGTTCTGACTTACACTGTGCCCACTTCAGCCTCCAAGTGTCCTGCTCTGGATAGTTAGTTTATAGTACTGTTGCTCAACTGATGGACCCTGGAAAAGATCCTTGACTTATGACCCATCTGGGATAGGAACCTCTGGAAGTATGTAATCTAGGCCGGTTCAGTTGGTATCTCCAAAAAAGGATGATGGAAGGTTCCAGATGTAACCCAGAAAGTTTTCTTTATTGGGGTCAAAGCCCCAGCCACAATGCCTTCTCCAACATGTGTAGCAAGGGGAAATGGGATTCGTGGCTCCTGGGTAGTTCAAATTCCCTGCAGACAAGGGGTAGCTCTGGGAATGCTTCAGGTGAAGGCTGGCAACCAGTTTGCAAAAATCAATTGCACTTGAGAAATTCACTTGCAGAAGGCACAGGAAGCTCCCACCTCCCACCCGTCTTAGCCTGAGAAACATAACCTCATGGTTTAAGCTTTTAGGAAGAAAATTGTCTGAATTGGTCTCTGAATTGCTTTATATAAAAGATTCATCACTGTCAAGTATATACATCAAGTTTTTGCAAATCAAATTGAATTTCAATGCATTAGGGACTATTGCTATTCAGTTTCTTTTCTGATTTTGCAGGTTACAATATTTCTTGCCTGTTTAAAAGTAGCTGAAACCCCCCAAAAGTATCAAGATTGTTTGTGTGAAATTAACCAACAGTCAGGGTTGAGACATCAAATTTTCACTGACCCCTTTGGACAAAGCCAAGGTAGATTTCAATGAAAGCATGATCCCTGTACTCAGGGCTTTGTGGTCCATCAGGGAAGACTCCTTGGAGCAAATGCCAGTGGCAAACACATGAAGAGTTCTTCTGGTGGGGTGGAGGTGAGAGAGGAGCTTTGGGTAGAGATAGCAGAGGCCTGGCCTGTGGGAGCCCCACGAGGGAGCCATTTCCAAACCAAGGCCTGAGGAGGAGCAGATAACTGGTGTGGTACAGAGACATTTTAGTAACAGGGAAAGCTTGACCATTGTAAGCCATGTATGTTGTGTTGTGACGAGTGGGCCTCATTGTTGTGGAATATTGCTTTAACTAGGCAAGGCTGTGTTACATTTGTTATGCTGCATTTGTTTAATGATGTAAAGGTGTGTTGCTTTGCCTGCCTAAGGCACCAGATTGGTCTAATAAAAAGCTGCATGGCCAATAGCTAGGCAGTGAGGGACAGGTGGGGCTGGTGAATACGGGGGAGGAATCTAGTCTCAAGAGGAGAGAATGAGGGAGGAAGAGGGGGAGACCCCTGGGGCCAGCCAACCACCAGCCAGGCAGATACAGAGTAGGAAATACCAAATGAAAGAAATGTAGAAAGTCCCCAGACAAGATGTAGCTGAAGAGAAACAGGTTAAATTAAGTTATATGAGCTAGTGGGGCCAGTGTAAGAGAAGGTTCAGCATTCATAATGGATAACGAGTCTCCATCTCATAATTTGAGAGCTAGTTGATGGCCCCAAAGAAAGCCTGTTACACCTCATTGCAGAAATGAAGAAAGCAAGCAGAAAGTCTCCTTTAAGAAGTGACATGGCCAGAGCGCCAAACCAGAGCACTACCATGCACCAAGGGTTTCAAATCTAACATTGTTAGGGCATAGCTGTGAACCCACTTGTAATCCCAGTGCTGGGAGGCAGAGATAGTAGTGTCATTGAGACTTATGGCAGCTCCAAATTCTATAGAAACTTTGTTTCAAAGGAATAATAAAGAAAATAGAGCAAGGTGTTGTGGAATATAGTTTAATTGTTACATTTGTTTATTCTGTGAAATATTTAATATGAAAAGATGGGTTGCATTCTTCTATGTTGCATTTGTTTAACTCTGTGAAGCTGTGTTACACCTTCCCTGTCTAAAACACCTGATTGGTCCAATAAAGAGCAGAATGGCCAATAGCTAGGCAGGAGAGGGATAGGTGGGGCTATCCCAGGCAAAGAGAATAAATAAGAAGAGAAGGAAAAGAGGGTGGAGGAAAAAAAGGAGGAGAGAGGACACCAGGAGCCAGCCACCCAGCAACACAGCCAGCCATGGAATAAGAAGGAAAAAAGGAATATAGAATAGAGAAAGGTAAAAGCCCAGAGGCAAAACAGGATAGTTTAGGTTAGAAAAGCTGTCTAGAAACAAGCCAAGCTAAGGCCAGGCATTCATAAGTGAGAATAAGTCTCCATGTATTTATCTCCCAGAGTAAAAACAACAACAGCAACAAAAAAGCCCAACTACAGCAGGATGTCCCCTGTCCCCTTCTGTCTGCCTCATACACACTGGTGCACACACCTGAATAACACACACACACACACACACACACACACACACACACACACACACACACACACAAACGGCAAAAGAGGGTAAGCCTGGGCTTGGTGGAACACACCTGTAATCTCATCACTTAGGAGGCAGAAGCAGGTGAAGCTCTGAGCCTCAGGCTAGTGTGGTCTGCAGTGAGTTCTAGCTAGCCAGTTAGGTCCTGCCTCAACTCCAAACAAAAAACAAAAACAGAAAGAAAGGAAAGGAGGACGAGACAAAGGCAGAATGCCATGCATTACAGTAGCACACCCGCCTTACAGTAGCACACCCGCCTTACAGTGGCACACCTTACAGTAGCACACACACCTTACAGTAGCACACCCGCCTTACAGTAGCACACACGCCTTACAGTAGCACACCCGCCTTACAGTGGCACACACACCTTACAGTAGCACACCCGCCTTACAGTAGCACACCCGCCTTACAGTGGCACACCCGCCTTACAGTAGCACACACCTTACAGTAGCACACACACCTTACAGTAGCACACCCGCCTTACAGTAGCACACACACCTTACAGTAGCACACCCGCCTTACAGCAGCACACCCGCCTTACAGTAGCACACCTTACAGTAGCACACCCGCCTTACAGTAGCACACCCGCCTTACAGTAGCACACCTTACAGTAGCACACCCGCCTTACAGTGGCACACCTTACAGTGGCACACCCGCCTTACAGTAGCACACACACCTTACAGTAGCACACCCAACTTACAGTAGCACACACACCTTACAGTAGCACACACACCTTACAGTAGCACACCCGCCTTACAGTGGCACACCCGCCTTACAGTGGCACACCTTACAGTGGCACACCCGCCTTACAGTAGCACACACCTTACAGTAGCACACCCAACTTACAGTAGCACACCTTACAGTAGCACACACGCCTTACAGTGGCACACCTTACAGTAGCACACCCGCCTTACAGTAGCACACACACCTTACAGTAGCACACACACCTTACAGTAGCACACCCGCCTTACAGTAGCACACACACCTTACAGTAGCACACCCGCCTTACAGTAGCACACACACCTTACAGTAGCACACCCAACTTACAGTAGCACACCCGCCTTACAGTGGCACACCTTACAGTAGCACACACCTTACAGTAGCACACGCCTTACAGTAGCACACCTTACAGTAGCACACCCGCCTTACAGTGGCACACCTTACAGTAGCACACACCTTACAGTAGCACACGCCTTACAGTAGCACACACACCTTACAGTAGCACACCCGCCTTACAGTGGCACACCTTACAGTAGCACACACGCCTTACAGTAGCACACCCGCCTTACAGTGGCACACCTTACAGTAGCACACCCGCCTTACAGTGGCACACACACCTTACAGTAGCACACACGCCTTACAGTGGCACACCTTACAGTAGCACACCCGCCTTACAGTGGCACACCTTACAGTAGCACACCCGCCTTACAGTGGCACACACGCCTTACAGTAACACACCCGCCTTACAGTAGCACACACACCTTACAGTAGCACACACACCTTACAGTGGCACACACCTTACAGTAGCACACACGCCTTACAGTGGCACACCTTACAGTAGCACACCCGCCTTACAGTGGCACACCCGCCTTACAGTAGCACACACACCTTACAGTAGCACACCCGCCTTACAGTGGCACACCTTACAGTAGCACACACACCTTACAGTAGCACACACACCTTACAGTAGCACACACGCCTTACAGTGGCACACCCGCCTTACAGTGGCACACCCGCCTTACAGTAGCACACACACCTTACAGTAGCACACACACCTTACAGTGGCACACCTTACAGTAGCACACCCGCCTTACAGTAGCACACCCGCCTTACAGTAGCACACACGCCTTACAGTGGCACACCCGCCTTACAGTAGCACACCCGCCTTACAGTGGCACACCCGCCTTACAGTAGCACACACACCTTACAGTAGCACACACACCTTACAGTGGCACACCTTACAGTAGCACACCCGCCTTACAGTAGCACACACGCCTTACAGTAGCACACACGCCTTACAGTGGCACACCCGCCTTACAGTGGCACACCTTACAGTAGCACACACGCCTTACAGTAGCACACCCGCCTTACAGTGGCACACCTTACAGTAGCACACACGCCTTACAGTAGCACACCCGCCTTACAGTGGCACACCCAACTTACAGTAGCACACCCGCCTTACAGTGGCACACACGCCTTACAGTAGCACACCCGCCTTACAGTGGCACACCCAACTTACAGTAGCACACACGCCTTACAGTGGCACACCTTACAGTAGCACACACGCCTTACAGTAGCACACCCGCCTTACAGTGGCACACCCAACTTACAGTAGCACACCCGCCTTACAGTGGCACACCTTACAGTAGCACACACGCCTTACAGTGGCACACCTTACAGTAGCACACCCGCCTTACAGTAGCACACACACCTTACAGTAGCACACCCGCCTTACAGTAGCACACACACCTTACAGTAGCACACCCAACTTACAGTAGCACACCCGCCTTACAGTAGCACACCTTACAGTAGCACACCCGCCTTACAGTAGCACACACACCTTACAGTAGCACACCCAACTTACAGTAGCACACCCGCCTTACAGTGGCACACCTTACAGTAGCACACCCGCCTTACAGTGGCACACCCGCCTTACAGTAGCACACCTTACAGTGGCACACCCGCCTTACAGTAGCACACACACCTTACAGTAGCACACACACCTTACAGTGGCACACACCTTACAGTAGCACACACGCCTTACAGTAGCACACACGCCTTACAGTGGCACACCCGCCTTACAGTGGCACATCTTACAGTAGCACACACGCCTTACAGTAGCACACCCGCCTTACAGTGGCACACCCGCCTTACAGTAGCACACACGCCTTACAGTGGCACACCTTACAGTAGCACACACGCCTTACAGTAGCACACCCGCCTTACAGTGGCACACCCAACTTACAGTAGCACACCCGCCTTACAGTGGCACACCTTACAGTAGCACACACGCCTTACAGTGGCACACCTTACAGTAGCACACCCGCCTTACAGTAGCACACACACCTTACAGTAGCACACCCGCCTTACAGTAGCACACACACCTTACAGTAGCACACCCAACTTACAGTAGCACACCCGCCTTACAGTGGCACACCTTACAGTAGCACACCCGCCTTACAGTGGCACACCTTACAGTAGCACACCCGCCTTACAGTGGCACACACCTTACCGTAGCACACACCTTACAGTAGCACACGCCTTACAGTAGCACACACACCTTACAGTAGCACACCCGCCTTACAGTGGCACACCTTACAGTAGCACACCCGCCTTACAGTGGCACACACCTTACCGTAGCACACACCTTACAGTAGCACACGCCTTACAGTAGCACACACACCTTACAGTAGCACACCCGCCTTACAGTGGCACACCTTACAGTAGCACACCCGCCTTACAGTAGCACACCCGCCTTACAGTGGCACACCTTACAGTAGCACACCCGCCTTACAGTGGCACACCTTACAGTAGCACACCCGCCTTACAGTGGCACACACACCTTACAGTAGCACACACGCCTTACAGTGGCACACCTTACAGTAGCACACCCGCCTTACAGTGGCACACCTTACAGTAGCACACCCGCCTTACAGTGGCACACACGCCTTACAGTAGCACACCCACCTTACAGTAGCACACACACCTTACAGTAGCACACACACCTTACAGTGGCACACACCTTACAGTAGCACACACGCCTTACAGTAGCACACACGCCTTACAGTGGCACACCCGCCTTACAGTGGCACACCTTACAGTAGCACACACGCCTTACAGTAGCACACACACCTTACAGTAGCACACCCGCCTTACAGTGGCACACCTTACAGTAGCACACACGCCTTACAGTGGCACACACGCCTTACAGTAGCACACCCGCCTTACAGTGGCACACCCGCCTTACAGTAGCACACACGCCTTACAGTGGCACACCCGCCTTACAGTGGCACACCCAACTTACAGTAGCACACACGCCTTACAGTGGCACACCTTACAGTAGCACACACGCCTTACAGTAGCACACCCGCCTTACAGTGGCACACACCTTACAGTGGCACACCCGCCTTACAGTGGCACACCCAACTTACAGTAGCACACCCGCCTTACAGTAGCACACACGCCTTACAGTAGCACACACGCCTTACAGTGGCACACCCGCCTTACAGTGGCACACACACCTTACAGTAGCACACACGCCTTACAGTAGCACACACGCCTTACAGTAGCACACCCGCCTTACAGTAGCACACACGCCTTACAGTAGCACACCCGCCTTACAGTAGCACACCCGCCTTACAGTAGCACACACGCCTTACAGTGGCACACCCGCCTTACAGCAGCATACAGAATAGGCTCTACCTGCTCATTCTTCTCCCACAGTCTTAACATCAGCCGGTCCTTTTACAGTCTCCATAGCTGTGTCTTTTTCAGAATATGATATGGCTGAGATGGTGCTGCCCACAGCCTCTGCTGGGGCTTCTTTGACCTAGTGATGGGCACTCAGGGTTCCTCTATGTTCTTCTTCAGCTCCCTAGCCCATGTGTTAGTTGGGCTTCTCTAGAGAAACAGAGCCGAGAAACAATTACATATTAAAAGTGTGTGTGTGTGTGTGTGTGTGTGTGTGTGTGTTTTAGATTGACTTACACAGTGTATAGTCTGGATAGTACAACAGTGGCTGCCTTCACAAGGAAGAGGCTGAGTGAGAACTTGGTAGCTGTTCAGCTCACAAAGCTCATCACCTCATCACCTCCAGTCAGCACTGATGGCCTGGGGATCCCTGGAGAGCCATTGGTCTTCAGTCCACATTAGAAGGAGGGAGGAATGGGTCGATGTAGGCAAAAGACAGCAGCAGCAAAAGCAGCAGGCAAAGGGTGGATGAACCTATGGTAAGATACAAACCGGGCACATGAACTTGCCAGCATGATGGGAAGGCAGCTGGAAGACAATAGGCAAAGAGCAAAGCTCCACATTTAGGGAGGGTCTCCCACTTCCCATAACTGGATCAAGAAAAGCCCTTACAGGTGTGCCCAGCGCTCGTCTCCGTTCATTCTAGATCCAATGAGTCCGAGAAGTGAGCTCCACCCTCACAGTGGGAGCTCCAGCAACTCCATGTGTATGCCGTAGGGCACTTGGCTTTTGAGGGGACATAATTTAAAACTAAGAGCTTTAATTATTATTAAAGTTGTTACTATATTACGTTATTCTTTTCAATTTAGTTACGTATATGTGTGAGCCTGCATGAGTTTGTGTGCACCACGTCGTGTAACCCTGGAGGCCAGAAGAGGTATGGCGTTACAGGCAGTTATGAACTGCCATGTAGGTGTAACCCCATCCGGGTCCTCTATAGGAGCAGTAAGGAGTAGTAAGGACTTTTAGCCCCTGAGCCATCTCTCCAGTCCCTGTTATTACTTTTGATGTGATACAGAACGAGCTAGTTCTACACATGGTCAGGGGAGTTCCCTCCAGAGAGCCAGCCAAGGAGCCAGCTATAGTAAAGGTAAGGGAGGATAGTAAGGGCGGGCTGGGACTCCTGGGGACCAGCATGGGTGTGGCATGAAGATGTGAGTGGGGATGTCCAAGACAGCATGTTTGTGGCATGGTGATGCAGTGGGGAGTGCTCAGGCCAGCTTGGGTACATGGTGATCTGAGTGGTGAGTACTGGGGCCAGCATGGGTACATGGTCATCTGAGTAGGGGGTGCCCAGGTCAGTATGGGTACATGGTGATGTCAGTGGGGAGTGCCCAGGCCAGCATGGGTACATGGTCAGTATGGGGGCAGGGTAAGGAAAAGAGGAGGATCTCATTGACTCCCTGGCTATTAAGCTACTGGGATATTATGGCCCAGGTTCCCAGAAGCTGCCAGGTCTTTAATCAAGGAAGCTAAGCACATCACCGTGTTTATGTAGAAAATCTGAGTTGTGTCCCGACAACCCCACCATGTCAGAGTCTAGGTTCTATCTGCAGGAAAAAGCAGAGACTCAGAGCAGGAGGATGCTTGCATCCCCAGTTTGACTTGATTTGAGAATAATGGGACACAGAAAGAAGAGATGTGGAATTCAAGATGTCTGTCATATCGCTCAGAGTCAGAGCCTGGGCAGACAGCAAGGGCAAAATCAGCTTCAGAATTCAATTAGGCAATAAGGAAATTAGTGAAGGAAGCCAGCGGTGACCTCCTGCGTGGGTGGAAGGCAAGGCAGGGACTAGGGAGGGGCATTGTACTCTCGGATTAGATGGAAGAGTTAATGAGATGGCCAGAACCCAATTGTCCACAAGATCCACCTCTTCTGAGAAAATGGAGTCCTTTGTTGACATGGCAACCAGTTGGCAAAGGCTCTGCATGTCTGTGCAAGAGAACACCCTGCGTATGATGCAGCTCAGCTTGGCCCACAGGTCCATCAGGATTCGATAGATCCAAGACTCCAAACAAAAATGACTTAACGCTCCTGGACAAGTGAGACCTGGGCAGCTCATAGCTGTGTTGTGTTTAGCTTTTGCTGCATAAACAAACAAACCACCATAAAACTCAGTGGCTGCAAACAGTTCTGTACATTAGGAGCATCTCTCTGAGGGTTTTACCCGGGCAGAGATGGGAGGCTGCAGAGCTGGAAGAGTCTGCAGGGCTCCACCCCAGCTCTCAACAGCAGAACCTCTGGCCGGAGTCCCTCCTCTCCCAGCAGGTTAGAACAGCTTCAAAGGGAGCATTGCATATCAGGTCAGCACCCAGCACCGCATGTAGGCACATGTGGATGCTGCCTTAGACAACACCCAGTGCTGATTTTGCCACAAGTAATTGATCAAAGCAAGTCACAAGGGAGAGTCTACAGAGGAGAAGAGGTGAGGAGAGGCCAAGACCACATTACTAGGAAGTTTAGATGGTCAATCTTACTAATTAATCTCAGAGTCCTCTGTGAAACCATCGGAATTCCACGATCCTGCTTCCTTACATCCCACTTGGTCTTCTAGGACTAACATAGTGACAAAAATCAGCCATCACACCTATGGCCCAGGGCAAGATGGAGCAATGACTAAAATAGAGTGGGCAGGGCACATATAGCAGCTACTGTTTCAGAAGGCCGTTCTGGAGGGTCATACAATGTTTCTGTTTGTATCTCCCTGGCCCCATCTGGTTGGTCACATAGTCACTTTGTTACCAGGGAAGCTGGGGAATACCATCTTTGTTTTGTGTAACCAAATGGTCAGGCAGCCATGGATATTTTTTGTTGTTGCACATGAAACTTTTGCCCCAGAGTGACATAATGTACTAGAAGGGATGTTAACTCTAATTCCTTTGGGTTGGAGAACTTTTCACTTACTTGGGCAATTGCCTTTTGACCTTGTACACTTAGGTGTTTGCTACGTAATATATTCATAACAACAAAGAATTTTTCATAGAGAATGAAAAAACTATCATTGCAACTCTAATTTGAAACTTGTAATTGATTTTAGACTTGCAGTTTTTCTGTTGAGGACCATATAACTTCTTCTTCTTCTTTTTTTGTTTTTGTTTTTGTTTTTTCAAGACAGTGTTTCTCTGTGTTGTTTCAGAGCCTGTTCTGGAACTCACTCTGAAGACCAGGCTGGTCTTGAACTCACAGAGATGCCTCTGCCTCCCGAGTGCTGGGATTAAAGGCGTGCGCCACCACCGTTTGTTGAGGACCATTTAACTTCCTGTATTAAGCCTGTGAACACTGGTGTGACGTACAAGAGGTCTCAAGATTCACTACAGTTCTAGTTTTAAATTAGATTGTTTTCCTAAAGAGCTTAAAGTTTGGAAAGTTTTACTTGTCAGGTAAAGCAAGGAAAGTGTTTAAAAATGAAATTGAATACATTAAATTAGTGTTAAATATTGAAGATAATTTAATTAACCACATTTGCAAATGGGGCAGATTTTTTTCTAATGGAGTTGACTATTAATCAAAAGTCCCTTGAAAGTGACTGCATAGAAACAGAATGAGTTTTGTAAATTAAACTTAAAGACTTAAGGACACCTAGGAATTTTTTCTTAAAAAGCAATTGTAATGCAGTGAATATTAATTAAATAACAAGTACTTACAAATTATCTTTGTTTCATGACATCTCTGATCGAACTCAGAACAAAGTTGGGGTGGAGGTAACAAAGTTTCTGTTTGTACCTTAGGCTCACAGCATGCCAGCCTGGGTGGGGACTTTAAAGACTTGGAAATGGCTAGTTTCAGTGGAAAGAGAGCACAGGGGACAGGCGCAGGGCATAGGCACAGGGGGCAGGTGCAGGGGACAGGTGCAGGGAGCAGGCACAGGCAGCCCGGCCACACCTCCCTATGTCCACCTTCAAAAATTACACACTGTTCTTTTCTGGAGACTTCACTTTGGAGCCAGTGGTCTGAGGAGGCATCCGTATAAGAGCGAAAGGTTTGGGACAGTCCCTAAGTCCCGAGGGGATCCTTGAACAGAAGATAGATCCCAGAGTATCCTAAGGCTCTCCACCTGGGAGAGGACAATTTCTGCCCTAATAAAAATCGGAAGCAATCGTTATCATCATAGGGCCAGTCCTGGCGGGGACACTGCTATTTCCTACTTGAGACACTGTTGTTTACCAGGCTGCTGTCCTCTCCAGAAACCTCAGCCTCAGCCCTAGGCCACAGACCAATCTCTGGCAGAGCCTTGCCTGGAACCTGGCTGGAGCTGGGCCACAGCCGAGACCACTTTCTTGTTTTCACTTCTTGAAAACTGGACTGGCTGCCAAGAAAAATGGACTGGTGGTCACATTCCTACTCAACCCGTAGGTTCCTTCCCTTCTTAGACAGCTCCCTTTCCCACAAATTCTGTGTCTGCAAGAGAGTTGACTTACAAAAGTCCAGGCACACAGTAGGTCCTGGATTTACTTTCCATATTCTCTCAGAAACCCAGTGTGTTTTATAAAGATCTTGATAAGTCTCGGAAACAATCCTGCTCCTTTGCTCTAGCCTCCACACCTGCTTCCAGACTTCAGGGGCATCACCCTGGGGCAGGAGACCCAAGCTCAAGGGACAGATTCGTAGCAACGACGCATCCACCACAGGGGGCAGCAACAAGCCAGGTGGCGATAGTCAACAGTATCTGATCTGGGCGCGCCCCCTTGTGGCCGCCTGGATCAATACACACGGGGGAGTTTTGCCACCATCTAAATTCCAGAACTAAAATACTCTGGGTTTAAGGCAGGAACTTAGTAGTGCAGTGACTATAAATGGTGGTTATTAGCATTAAGATGAAAAATCTTGGGCCTTTGTTGCTATTGTTGAAATAGCCTGTTCTTCAGTGCTATCTTATTTTTGGCTACAAATGAATACGCAATTTTCCCTACTTTTAAAGACAAAGAGACAAGGCTTGGAGCTCTCAAGGGCACCCAAGGACCGTGAGCCTTTGAATTTCAGTTTCACTCCAATACAAAACAATCCTTCCCTTCACCCATTCCAGTTTTTCCCTCCACTTAAAAATCGAGTATGAAGATAAAAGACATCATAATAGAACTGTAGAGATGGTTCAGGGGTTAAGAGCAACTGTTACTTTTGCAGAGGACCTGGCTCACTTCCCAGCACCCACATGGTGATTCACAGCCATCTGTAGGTCCAGTTCTAGGGGCTCCAATGCCCTCTTCTGACCACCATGGGCCAGGCATGAATGCGGGGCACACAAATCCATTCAAATACATACAAAATAAAACTGTAGTATTTGGCCACTTAGTCTTCCCAAAGCTCTAGGGAAAGTTTAGTAATAACCATAATGAAAGAAAATGTGATAAACTATCAATGCTGGGGTCTCTCAATTAAAATTGGCCCAGGTGGAGTTAAAAGATGGCAAGGAGGATTTTATTCAAGGTCACCCATGGTGGAAGACAGAGGGACCAACTCAATAGAGGGGATGTGGCAGCCATCCTGACAGGATGATGGACTGGACTCAAGTCCGGCTCTCATGAGGATGAATGAGGACATACATATTATATACATACATTCTATACATTGCATCATGTGCCTGAGTGTACCTGCTTCACTGTGTTGTGGATATAATTGTGTGAGCAGGAGTTTCATAATCAAGGAGCAGGGTAGAGCTTAGCCAGCACAAACTCACCAAGAAATGTTAAGGACAAGCGTTTTCTTGGTCTGAGTTCATAGGATTACCATCACAGGCAGGCCAGACATATCACATACCAGACACCAGGGCAGAGAGTGCCTAGAAAGTAACCGGATACTTGCTCCAGAGCTTCATTCATTCATTCATTCATTCATTCATTCATTCGTTCATCCTCTTAATCGCTAACTTTCTCATTTATTTATTTAATCACTTAATTGATCATTCGCTGTGTCTTTACTCGCCTCCTCCTCATTCCCTCACCCTCTTACTCCATATTCCACTAATACCTTCACTAGTCCATATCCTTACCTGTCGGTGCACGTGTCTGTCTGGCCTTCTCTCCCTCCACCAGTCCTCCATGTATCTATCCATTCACAGTTCTCCTTCTTTTCTCCCTTCCCCTTCCTTCCCTGCCTGCCTCCCTTCTCCTTTTCTCTTCTTCTCTCCCTCCATCTCCTCCTTTCCATCCTTCTCTTCTTTCCCTTAATTCCTTCACCCATCCTTCCACTAAGTCCCCTTTATTTCCATCCAGTTATTTCTCATCCATTCTCTGAGTCTTCATATTTGCTCTAGAAGTTGAGAAATAGTTTAAAATCTCCATTCGGCCTCTAGAGTTCCTCATATCTAGTAGTGGAGAGTAAAACGATGAGGCACTGTGGTTAGATGCAAGGGCTAACCAAGCTTGGAGGGATCCTACGTCTTTTGGAGTGGTTGGAGAAGGATGTGGGAAAAGGGTATATTGCAATGCTCGAGTGTAGTTTGGGAACCTACCAATGTGGCTGGAGTTCGGAAACAAGATGGCAGGAACCAGTGGAGGGCAGGTCCAGCTACCTGAGTTCACTCTTGCCTGCCCCAGGTATTTCCTCCTAAGACTTTGTGGTTCTGCACACTGTGTGTGGCCAAGATTCATGCTCTCTCTCTCCCCCACCCCCACTCTGGCCTCGCTGAAAGAACAGCCATATAGTATTGCTATGTCTGGTGTCCTTGGTGACAGCCCACTCTTTCCCAGTCATTGTTACAATCAGTGTCTGGGCTTCTCCTTGGTCTGTGCTTATACCCCAGGCTGTGATGCCGTTAGAGAAATAGCTTCTAAATTGGCTTCAAACAGCCCTCTCTTCTACTTCCTCTCCATGTTGATAGGGTCTAGGCCTTACAATTTCTCTGTTCACTCCATTAACTCTCCATGTGAGCCAGCCTGTCATGCACTTAGTCCAAAGCTCAGTAGACTCAGACTGCATCTCCCTATCGGTCCCTATGTCATATCCTTGCCCCTTGGGGATCACCCATACCTCACATGGTGATTCCCCCACCCCCTGGGTTGCCTCTCTGAAACTCTAGTGTACTTGTAATCTGCTTGGGGAAAAAAATCTTTCAAGGATACCCCTTCCCAAGCCAATGACCAAGGTCAAACCTCTTGGCAGGCATTCACAGCTCTTTATCATCCAGCACATCCAATTTCTCTGGGTTCTATCACAGACACTCCCTTCTTTGCTTCCCAAAGCTCCCCCTCTGCCCAGCACATCTGCTCCTACTCCCCTCTCCAGAAGACTGTTGTTCATCTTCTAAAACATGACTGGTGTTCTGTCCACACTCTTACGCTTTAATGAGTCTATCTATCTCCATGCAATAGGCTGAGAGCCTGTAGTGGTTAATCTTCTTTGTCCACTTGGCTGGCACCTAGGAGATGCACTTCTGAGGGTGGCTGTGAGAGTGTTTCCAGAGAGTTTTAACTTAAGAGGGGAGACAGACCTTTAACATGGACAATACCATCCCATGAGGGCGGGTCCTGAGCTGCATGGGAAGGGGGAGGAGGTAGCCCTTGGGCACCAGCATCTTTCTCTGCTTGCTGACTCCAGATGCAGATGGAGTGTGAGGGAAGCTGCCTCCTTCCCCTGCTTCCTCAGCCTGAGCTGCTCCAGTCACCATGCTTCCCCTGCCATGTGTGACAATACACCTTCCCTTCCTAAAGCTGCTTGAGGAATTTCATCCCAGTAACTGAAAGAACAGCTAATACAAAGGCCATGGAAGGTGGGTCCTTCTCAGAGTTTTTACTCCATCCCAGTCTCCAGAACAGCTTCTGGCAGACAGTAGGTGCTCTGTGAACATAGGCAACTAGATTAACAAAATATCGCTATAGATGCCTGACTTGGATTCCATTAATATGTTCATGACACGTCTAGAAAATAGCATTTCACAGCACCCCTCCCCCATCCTCTGGCTTTTATATTCTTTTTTATCCTTCTTCTCCAATGTTCCCTCAGAGGAAGTGATGTAGGTGGCCTGTTTCTCACACAATAGTCATTTACTCCCAGCATTCTTACCAGGTCTGAGTATTTGCTTTAACTTTTGTCTGACCAATGCTTACAGCAGCACTAGTCTGTGGATATAAACGTACATATTCATAAGGCAGTTTGGAAACATATTCATTTATCAAAATGAGAGTAGCAGGCAACCCTCTAGGGCCTGTGGGCTCCTCTGCCTTGGGCTTCTAACGTGGCTTATAGTACGCGCCCGACACACATTCCTTTCTGTGGAGTGGGATACAAATCTAATTATAAAGCTGTTGGTTACTCTCGTACCTGCCCTGCCACTATTGCACCACGCCTTACCTGGCAAGGTTTATATCTGTATAAGACTGCTAACAGCCTGCATAGACCCTTAAGGGGAAGGACATGTTCAAGTCAATTTCAGTTTGATTTCTCTCCATCCTACAACCTGAGTGTGTGGTGTCTTCAGCAATGGGGTCCTACCATGTACTTCTGGTGGGCAACCAAGAGCAATGACAATAGCCTATAGTATTTTGAAGCCCCTGGGGGCCTTCCTGACCCAAAACTCATCCAGAGGTATTCTACATATGACACTGGGATTTTTTTTCATTTAATAACATGACTTCTGGGAGGAGAGTCTACCCATACAGGATACTGGCATTCAACCTTTTACATGTTTATGTGTGTGCATACATCTTTTTACAGTGCAATGGTGTCTGCACGTTGCCCATGGATGCATGCACGGATTCCAGAGGAGGATTTTGGGTATTCTCTTCAGACAAGGCTTTCAACTTGGAGCTCAGCTGAGACCCAAGAAGCCTCAATAATGTTCTCACCCACCCCTTCCAGCACTGGGGTTACAGGTGCTTACAGCCACACCTGGCGTTGTCCTTTGAATGAGAAATATCCCTCATTAGATATCACTGTTTGGGAGTTTATGGAACCTTTGGGAGGGACAGCTTTTCTGGAGGAAGCACATTACTGGAGATGGGCATTCTGCTTCCTGCTTACCATCTCCACTTCCCAAGTAAGGTTGAGTCATGATCATCTAGTTCCTCACTCCACCCGCCATTATTGGCTCTAACCCTCTAGAACCTTAAGCCAAAATGAACTCTTTCTTCTGTAAGTTGCTCTTGGTCATGGTGTTTTGTCTCAGCAACAGAAAAGGAACTAATACACCTGGTTTTTATGCATATACTGCCACGCCTGCTGCGCAGCCTGTGTCCGAGAATGTGAGGAGTGTGTCGGGATTGATGACACAGAGACCCATCAGTGGTGCAAAGAAAACTTCAAGAAGGCTTCCAGAAGGCTCCTCAAGAAGGCTCTTCTTTATTCCTACCCTGGCTGGTTATCTATACTCTGACACCAGAGGGGGCAGTGGGTGGGTCAGGAAGAGGCTGTTAGTCTTTTGAAAAGGTCAAGGTCAGGGTGTTCCTGTGGGCCAGCCCTTATCAGGAACTTATTGCTCTGGGCACCATATTGCTTTTAGTAAAGATGTTTTTAGTAAACATTGTCTTATAGCTGCCTGCTCCCAGGCTGATGGGGAAGTGAGCCTCCTGCCAGGTCTGTTGTTCCCACAGTGTACGAAGGATTAAAACTCGGGTTCTATTACAATTGCTATGATGAAACATCACCATGACCAAAAACAAGTTGGAGAGGAAAGCGTTTATCTGGCTTACACTTCCATATTGTAGTTCATCATTGAAGAAGTTCACAACAGGAACTCACACAGGGCAGGGTCCTGGAGGCGGGAGCTGATGCAGAGGTCATGGAGGAGAGCTGCTTACTGGCTTGCTCCTCATGGCTTGCTCAGCCTGCTCTCTCACAGAGCCCAGGACCCCCAGCCCAGGGATGGCACCACCCACAGTGGGCTGGGTCCTCCACCATCAATCACTAATTAAGAAAATGCCCTACAGCTGGATCTTACAGAGGTATTTTCTCAGTTGAGGTTTCCTCCTCTCAGATGACTCTGGCTGAGTCACTGGCATAAAACCAGCCAGCAGAAGGTCCTCATATTTGTGCAGCAAGTCACTGAGCCATCCTCCCAGCCCTGGGTTATCTTTTTAACAGCAGTAGGTCTCCTTAGTTTGGACCAAGCCCCACCCCTTCCCATTCCTAAACCTTTCTGCTCTGAGCAGTCTCCCTATGTACTTTTGTAACTCATGTGCTCTGCTCTGCTCCTCACCCTGAATCCTCTTTGCCCACTCCCTTCTTGTGACCTCTTTCCTAGCATTCCAGCCCCCAAAACAGTTCACATTAAAGTCATAAACCTGCACATTTGAAGCTAAGGTCTATGTATGAGAGAGAACATGTAGTATTGGTTGATCTGGGCCTGAGTTTCCTTATTCAGCATAACATATGGAGAATTATTCATGTAAGTCATCCTATTTCCTCTTGTTAAAGACTTCCAAAACCCCGGGTGGGCCTTTTATATGTCAGTTTGGACCTTGGGTTGGTATTTTGAGATATATGTCTCACCTGCTTCCAGATTTTTTAAACTTATTATTTAATTGTTTTAAACTTACAAATAGCCTAAGAGCAATACACTTTGTTGCCCCAAGTTAACAGTTGCAAGCGACAGTATTAGCACCCAGGGCTTCTGTGACCTCAAAGCTAGTGCCACTTCTTTCATGAAATTTCAGGTCACCACTGCCACCTTGCCTGCCCATTTCCAGTTGTCTGGGGTATGAGTGCATGTGCCACGCTTTGGGCTTTGAGAGTCACCTGCGTGGCATCCTCGTGTTTACAGAGGCCCTGGCTGTGAGACATGAGGTGCCGAGAGAGAATTTTCACAGAGCAATTTTTGTTGACTTCTCTGTTTACCAGGTTCCCTGCCTCTTTCAATCCACACCTGGCTATTAAGTGGGAGGAACGCAACCAGCGGCAAATGTGAGATTTAATCAGCAGCTGGTACCTGCGGGTTGCCCCTCTGCTCCTACAGGATGAGAAGTGTGCAGTAAAGCCAAGGCTGGCTAGCTACCTAAGCACAATATTTGTTGAGGAATTTTTAAATTTTATTTTAAAAAACCTCGTGAATATTGGAAGGGGACATCCACTTTAGTAGTCACTGTGAATTCCAAACTTTGTTAGTTGTGCATAATTTCAAAAAATATTCTGTTTTTTGCATATTTTTTCTTTTTCAAACACATTTCAACTTTCTTTGAAATAGTAAGTTTAATTCATGAAAATATTTCAAACATGCCTTCACAATGTCTGAAAGCCGTAGTTACAGACAGTTGTGAGCTGCCCTGTGGGGGCTGGGAACTGAACCTGGGTCCTCTCCACCTAAGAGCAGCCAGTGCTCTTATGTGCTGAACTTCTGGAATAATGTTTTTATTTAAAGAACCAATAACATGGGCCATCAATGAGACTGCAGCAGGAGAGAGTCTTGTCTGAGACTGGTGGCATTATTCCTCAGTTGCATGTTTCTGGAAGACCACTTAAAAATTTATCAAAAGCTCTAAATATAGTTGTATGATTTTCATCAACGACTTGCCCTCAGTACATTCCCTCCTTAGGAAGCCCACAGACAGGTGCATGGAGCTCCATCTGTAGGGACAGTCACCAACAGTGCTTGGAGATAGGGAGCTGGGTGCATGGAGCTCCATCTGTAGGGACAGTCACCAACAGTCCTTGGAGGTAGAGAGCTGGGGGCCATTTCAGAGCATCAATGTGAAGGGCGTCTATGTAGCCTTTCCAAACAAACACACGGAACAATAACAGCGATATTTATAAATGATCATTAATAAATCCCAATTACGAAGTTATAGTCATAAGCAGTATAACTAATGCTTCCTGTGTGTTTTACTAATTCAGTGAGGTTGTGTAGTCCTTGTGATAATCTTATTTTTAATTGAAAAAATTTTCATATGCTATATTCTGATCACAGTCTCCCCTCCCCCAAATCCTTCCTGCCTTCCCTCTCACCCAGTTCCATGGCCTTGTTTTTCCTCTTTTTCTTTAGAATGCAAACAGGTAAACAAATAAACAAAAAACCCAAACAAAACCAGACTAAAAAATGAAAAAAAAAGAAAACAAAACACAAGAAACACACACATAACCCATAAAACCACAAAACGATAATGTACAAAAAGCCAGTAAGACAAAAAATGTTCAAACAAAGAAATATGAGACAAAAAGTCTGCAAAAATACCATTGGGTTTGTTTTGTGTTGGTGGGCATGAGGCCCACCTTTAAGTGTGGCTCATATAACCAATGAGACTCCATTGGAGAAAACTAAGGTTTCCTTTGGGGGGGGGTATCAGTTAAAGCCAGTAGCGTCTTGGTTAGGAGTGGGATCCAAGGTCCACTTCCCCCTTGCAGTGCTGGGACCTTTGTGGCTTGAGTCTCTGTGAGTCCGTATGTGTGTCGGTCCTGTTGTGTCTGGAAGACACTGTTTTCTTGGTGTCGTCTTCATCTCTGGACCTTAACATATGTCTGCTCCTCTTCTGCGTGTTTCCCTGCAGAATCTCACTTAGGACTAAATGTTTCCCAGTCTCTCCCTCTCCGCATGCTGTCCAGTGTGGGTCTCTGTTAGTTCCCATCTACTGTGAGAAGAAGCTGCTCTGACGATGGCTGAGTGAGGCGCTGGTCTCTGGGTAGAGCAGAAAGTCTAGGAGTCATTGTGCTGCTGTGTTCCTTTAGCGGAACTGCAGTATTTGGCTTTCTCCTAGGCCCATGGCCTATGTGCTAATCTTAGGAGGTGGATATTCTACTGTGGAAGCAGAAGATGAACCTGAGTCTCTCAGAGTGACCTTCCTGCAGGTAGACAGCAGGTGGCAGAGCTGGACTCTAAACTCTGATGTCATGTCCCTGAGGCCAGCAGGAGCAGCACGTTCACGGTACCTAGAACTTGTTAGACACGATAGTTCCATGCTGGCTCTCCTTACCAGAGGATCTGGGGTAAGGCCTGGCAACAAGTGTCTCAACAGCCTTCCGGGAGGGGAACCACCACGTAGCTCAAGTCCAACTGTCCTAAAATGACACTGAAGAAGGTCATAAAGAAGGGTCAGTGCTGGTGAGATGGCTCACTGGGTGAGGAGTGCTTGCTGTGCAAACCTCAGGGCCTGCATTGGTTCTGGGAACTCACAAAGAGTTGGAAAGAAAGAATCTGTTTCACGAAGTTGTCCTCTGACTTCCACCACATGCCATAACAACACCCCCAGTGGTTGTCATAAATATATATGTAACAATTTAAAAATATCTTGTAAATGCATCATTAAGACATTAACAATGGTGTTTTGAGTGATTTTGCTTTTCCTCACTCTGTCTCTGTGGCATGTTTGTAATTTCCAAAAGGTAGTAAGGTAAAATAAAATACATGTTCTTGCAGAAAAAGGAGAAGGTATGGGGAAAGACAGAACTTGGCGAGTGATGTGTACTTCCAGGAAGGGACCTGCAGACAGAAATCTTTTTTCCAGAAGCGTGGATGGTGCTTGTGACATCATGGGGATCCTCAGCAGTCTTGCTATAGTGACACCCTGTGACTCAGCAGGTCCAGATGGCTGACATTTTACATTTCTACCCAACTCCCAGCCCCTGATGCCCACATTTTGAGAAACCAGGGACCAGAGAAACTTAAGCTTCTAACTTAATGGAGCTTCTGTGCTTCTGTGGTGTTCCCAGCACTGAGAACTGGAAGAAGAATCCTCACCAATAAGCGAAAGGAGATGCTACAACTGAGGATTCAGGAAGCTAGGTTCTGGTCATGGCCTTATGCTCTCAAAGCCCGCCTCCATGACATACGTCTTCCAGCAATCCTCCCTATGACTGCAGGCATCACCTTCAGCCAGCTGTGGCCTCTCGGTGATAATGCCTGTTACCGGGCAGAGTGACAGTTCTGGATATTGATTCAATATGTAACACCTACTAGGCCGAGGCTAGGATTGCCAAAATTTGAGTATTGCTTGAAACAAAAAGTATCAAGAACTTGGCAACACCAGACAGACTGGTTCTGGGAAGCTCAAGGAGAGATGTCAGAAATATCTAGGTTGAGGTTACTGTAGAAATATTAATCATCCACATAAGCTGCTTGCTGCCTTTGGATTACAGGTTAGGCTTGTAAGTCTGAAGTAAATTATACACTCTTGATAGTCTTCAGCCCCGTACTGTATAATGATAAATTATACAGTTATAGGCCTCAGCCCAAGTTATAACAAATTATACCACAGTGTATAATTATCCAGCACTGCACCGTGTAATAATAAATTAGACAGCTACCAACCTAAGTTGAGATTCCTGGAAGAAACAGCAGAACAAGCAGGAGTCATTGACCTAGTCCTCTGATGGAGTCCTTGTCAGACAAGTCAAGTATCAAAGGAAAGAGGAGGTGACTGACTCCTTCCAGTCCCTGCTTATATGGATGCTCCCTTGGCTGGGGGCACACACTTGGCCATGGGGTTCTGGATTAACTTAGAATACAGTACTCAGGGGTCCTTGGATAAGGGGAACTGCATGTAAACTGAAGATGTTTTACAGTGTTACGTTGCCTGTCCTGACCTGTTTTGCTCATCACATAGTATGTCAACTGCCGAAACTGACGATTTTTGTAAGAGATAAAGGTTTATAAATGAGGCACCCACATGTGTGGTGGAACCATATCCAAGTCTGTTTCTCAGGAGCAGGGTTTGGGATGTTCATGGATTATAGTGTTTTGAATGAGAAACGTTCCTCATGGACTTGGTTCCTAGTTGCTGGCTCTGTTAGGAGGGCGTAGGTGGTGTGGACTTGCTGGAGGAAGTACATCTCTGGGAACAGGATTCGAGAATTGAAGGCCTCATCCTTCTTTCAGTTCAGTTCCTTGCTTCCTGTTTATGGTAAAGCGTATGAGTACTCAGCATCTTGCTCCAGCCGCCAAGCCACCCTCTGGCTGCTCAGCTCCAGCACCATGATATACTTACTCTTAATCCGCTGGAACTATAAGCCCGATAAACTCTTCCTTCTAGTTCTGATGTTTCTCTGTTTACTCTTTGTCCAGATGACCTGTGCATTAGAGAAAGTGTGGTGTTGATATCACCTACTATTATTAATGAATTGGTGTTTATCTGTGTCTTTAAATCCAGTAGCAGATTTTTTGGTTTTTATGAAACTGTGAGATCTAGAATTTGGTGCATATATGTTGAGGTGAGTGATACCTACTTGGTTAAAGGTTCCCTTGAATAGAAGGGAGTGTCCCTCTTTATCTCTTGTGATTAGTTTTAATTGAAATGTATTCTGTCAGATGTTAGGATAGCAATGTTAGCTTAACTCCTGGTCCCATTTGATAGTACTGTTCTCAATCCTTTTACTCTAAGGCAGTGCCTAACTTTAAAATGATGATGTTTCTTTTTAATAACAGATAGATGGTTTTTGTTTCTTGGTTCATTCAGTCAGCCTTTGTCTTTTGATTAGAGAATTGAGGCCACTGGTATTTAAAGTTATTATTGAAATGTGTGTGTTAATTATGGTCATTGTGTCAATGACTTTTGGTGTTGTTTGTATTCTCAGTGGTATTTTGTGTTTTAATAATTATGTCTTTGTATTTCTTCCATGGCCTCTCTGCTGTGCTCATCCATCTTTTCAGCCTGAATGAATCGTTCCTGTGTTTTCTTTAGGTTTGGTTTGTTGGCTATAATTTATTTATGTTGTAAAAAGTTTTCCTTCTCCTTCAATTATGGCAGATAGCTTTTCTGAGTATATTACTCCATGTTGGCCATCATAGTTTTCTAGGATTTGGAATCCATTGCTCTAGGCTCTTTTAGCTTTCAAAGTTTCCATTGAGAAGTTGTTCTTATGAGTTTTTCTTTACATGTGACTTGTGTTTATCCTTCTGTAGTTTCAATACAGTTTCTTTGTTATGTATACTTAGTGTTTTAACTGTGATCTGCTGTTGAAGATTTTCTTTTCTGGTCTTGTCAACTTGGTATTCTGTGGGCTTCTTGTATCTGCACGGGTGTGCCTTCCCTGAGTTTGGGGGAGTCTTCTTCAATGCTCTTGTTGAAGATCTGGTCTATGCCATTGACAGGGGGTACTTCCCTCCCAGCTATGCCTGGAATTCGAAGGTTTGATGTTTTTCATGGTGTCTCTAATTTCCTGTGCGCCTTTCCTATGGTTTAATTGTTATCAACATCCCTTGCTTATTCTGCCTAGCTCCTCTGCTTTACTCCTGAGTCCTGACAGTCTTTCTTCTGTCTTATTCATTCAGCTTTCCTTTGAGCTCAAGTATCGGGTTCTCAGTTCCGTCTCTACTTCAGGTCGAATCCTCTTCAATGTTGCTGTCTCCCGGTTGGATGCCATCTTCAAGTCTTGGATTGCTTTCATCATTTCTATCAGCCTTATGTTTGTGTTCTGGGGCATCGTTCACATATTTATTAGCCTTGGACTCTTCTTCTTTAATTTCATTGAACTGCTTCTTTGTGTCTTCTCTAAACTCCTTGAAGTCTTTGATGAAGTCTATGATTGCTCTTTTAAAACATTCCATGTCCTGGAGTTCATCTAGGTAATTCTCATTGACAAACATTTCTACAGGACTGCAAGTTTTTGGAGAAAAGACACTGGTTTGATCTTTCATATTATTGGTATTCTTGAGATGAAATTGGGGCATGTGAACTTCCTTTGTTAGTTCAGGCTATACCCTGAAGGAGGACAGGGAACATCTAGGTATCTGTCTTTTCTTCTAATAGCATTTTAAATACATGTGCAGTATGATTCCACTGTAGTTTAAAAAAAAGGTTCAAACAGTGCAAAGGGATGAGAAAATGAGAGTAAGTGTTTGTCTGCTTCCAGAGGGCAGGTTTCTGGGAGGAGGTAGCATTAATTGCATGAAGGGTGAAGAGGAGTTTATACAGTATACAGGACAGCATGTCATGGGTGAAAAAGATGGTCCTTGGGGACTATTAATCCCTTCCAGGTGACAGTGAAAGTTAGGTAGAAGGTGAAGCGTGTCCATGAGAGTCTCACATAGGAATCTGGCTCTATCCTGAAGGCATAGGTCACCTGAGGACTTCTCAGCCCTACAGTGTAGCCTAAACAGTGAACCTGAGCCTTGCACATACGCCACCAGCTAGGCTCTTGCCTGTTCACTAAGCGCATATGCAGATGCTCTTCCTGTGGCTACTGGAACCTGCTTAGCTTCATAAGCCCCCCCCCCCAAGGAGACCCTTGAGACATCCAGATTTATGGATCGAGCAGCTACTACATTCTAGCCTCTCCATCTTGCAAAAGACCATTGTTGGACTACCCAACCCCTGTCATGTAAGACAATGTTATAAATCCTGTTGCAGTGTGTATATATTGGTTCTATTGATCTGCCCTGCCTAATCCTCCAGATCAGTTTTAGAAAGATAACATAAAGCATCATCCAAACAGCCCCACTGCCAGCACTAAAAACAAATTGGCACATGCACGCTGCTTGACAGCGTTGAAATCCTAGCTACCCACTCCTTCCCCAAAATGAACTAGAGAATAGGCTCAAAGTGAGGGGGGAATTATAAAACGATGCTTCAATCCCAGCTGCAGTGGCTACTGATTAAAAGAAAGTTCTTTCAAAAGCTGTGTGTAAAAGGAAACTTTGGCAGCCAGAACTGACTTGGAATAGAAGCCAGAAGGTCATTGACCAGCAGGCAGTGGCTACCACCAGGAATTAAAGGAGGTGGGAGATAAGAAAGGCGGGTGGGTCTCAGAGGGGCAAAAATCAGCCTGCTCGGGAGTCAATGGCTCCCTGGGTTTCTGGTATTCAAAGAGGTTCAAGGAAGGGTTGCAAAGGATCTGAAACTGCAGGGCCTGGCTTCACTGCCATCTCAGGGTAGGGCCTTGCTTTCAGGGCTTAACAGACAGAAAAGCCAGTTCTGTGTGATTGGGAGAACAGGGATAAGTGGACCCCCTTCCCGGGATTGATGGCTCCTTGCTGGCTCCTCCTGGAAAAAGAAGTCCCTAGGACAGCAGTTCTCAGCCTGTGGGTCTCAACTCCTTTAGGGGTTGCATATCAGCTATTCTGCATCAGATATTTACATTACTACTCATAGCAGTAGCAACATTACAGTTATGAAGTAGCAACAAAATAATTTTGTGGCTAGGGGTCACCACAACATGAGGAACTGTATTAAAGGGTCGCAGAACCACTGTCCTAGGCAGTCTTAGCCACTTAGCCTATTCCTCAGAGTTTATTCTGATCTATTGCTAAATCCATATGGCATCAAAAAATCCAAATGCAGTTGTAGCTGCTGCTGGGTTTGTGCCAGGGGCAGGGGGTGGGTGGGCAGCATGGTCTCTGGAGCATCTGAGAGTTGGCTGGGATGAATGCAGGCAATGTGACATCCTGAGAATAATGTTCATGGCTCTGATCCTACCACCTCACTTCTTAGAATGTTTGTGCAATGATAGTTATGACAAAATGTACTATAAGTAGGGAAAATTAGAAACAGCACAAATCTGTATCAATGGATTCTTAAATTAACTTATTATGGAGATAGCCTGTTTCTCTTTTCCTACAACTCCATCCTCATCACCTGGACCTGCAGGTCATACCATGGAAGTATGTGTGCTCCCAGCTGGAGGTGGCCTGCAGGGTCCCACTGCCATCATTTGTCTCAGGTACCTGGGTGACTGCGGGAGTCTAATGGTTCCCACCTTTCTCTGATGGTGTCCCTTGAGGCCATTTCTATATACAGTGAATGTTTCGAACCCAGTGGGATTGCATGACCACAGTTCCTACCTCACCAGCGTCCTTCAGATGCTCATTCTCTGCCTTCTGGAGCCTCAGCCCTTGCTGCTCCTGTCCTTTTTTTTTTTTTTTTTTTTTTGGTTTTACGAGACAGGGTTTCTCTGTATTGTTTTGGAGGCTATCGGTCCAGCCCGGCCTCTAACTCACAGAGATCCGCCTGCCTCTGCCTCCCGAGCGCTGGGATTAAAGGCGTGCGCCACCAACGCCCGGCAGCTGCTCCTGTTTTGACTATGATATCCCCTCGTCTTCTCTCCTCTTTCTCCAAGGAGAAGTAAAAGTGTCACTCTCCATTCCAGCCCAGTATCTTACTGCAGCTTTGCCTATCTTGTATTTTTTGCATAACTTTTGGCATAAGGTGATGCATTCTCTATTGATTGTGTTCTTATCTCTCCCACTAGGACTGAGAGTAAGGATTTAATAGGCCATGTGTCCTTCTCTGGTATCCTTGCTTAGAAGTTGTTCACTATACATTTTGGCAAATGAGCGAATGGATGTAAGGGTTTTTTTTTTAGATCTTTTTTATGAGCTGTCCCAAATACACATGGTAAATAAGAGCCTACTTATGGAAAACATGAAGATTACAGGCTTAGCACAGCTGCCTATTTTTTTAGGAGCTCACAATCACTTGGGTCTAGTCTAACTGCTTTCATATTCATTGGCTTACATAATTTGATCTACACGATAACTGCCTCAGGTTGGCATGGTGTTTGGGACCATTCACAAAGCAGACAATGGGCAGAACAGTTAAGAGACTTGAATAACTTTAATCCCCACACTCTGGAGGCAGATGTAGGCTGATCTCTGTGAGTTCAAGGCCAGGCTGGTCTCAGTATTAAATTCCAGTTCAGCTAGGACCATAGAGTAAGACCCTGTCTCCAAAACAAACAAACAAACACACAAATAAATAATGAACATTTTAGGAAGAAAATCTTGAACAAGAACAAGGCACATGGCCAGGAATAAATCTAGGAAGTCTGAGGGTCTAGCCTCCTGGAAGACATTCACTAGGTGATCCCAGCAGTCACATCAGTGAGTGGAGAGGCGGGAGACAGGGAACTGTAAAGTCAGGAAAAGTGCCTAGACTTGTTATACCTCCATAGCGCCAAGTGACTTGAATAAACCACCTCCCTTTTCTGTTCTGAGCTGGGTACTGAACTGCTAAGAATACCCGGGATGATGTGCTCAAAGCATCCATCTGGGACTCAACACTGTGGATGCTAACAGGACAGCAGCAGACCTGTGGGAAACAGAAGCCGCATCCCAATACACTGACCAGACCACGCAGGGCTCTACAAGCCTGGTGGCTTAGCTTAAGGCTCTTGTGGAGCCCCAGCTGTCACCAATGCTGTTGTTCCTGTGTGGTGGAACATGACACTCTTGGAGTCTCCCCAGAGGAATGTGCCTGGGCCATTTGTGAAATAGCTGGGATTCAGGCAGTCTCCAGGTGCTAAGTGCAGGTGTGACCCCAAAGAGCCTTTGCAGCAGCCTGGGAAAGATGAGCCCTCACAACTTGGCTGCAGCAGAGCGAATCTTGCGAAAGAGACATCAAGTGTCTGGAAAATGTGATGCATGCTGGGCAGCAGCTTGTTTCTCGAAGAAATCTCCCATGAAGAGGAGGCTGCGTAACTCTCCATTTATGTTCCCTCTTCCTTCCTGCTGGGGACTAGACACTGGCTAGGGTTCACAGTTCTTTTTCTTTTCCTTTCTTCCTTCTTCCCTCCCCTCTTATTTTCCTCCTTCCCTTCCTCTTTTCTTCTTCCCTTCCCTTCCTTCTTCCTTTCTTCCTGAGACAGACAGTTGTTATGTTGCCCCCATTGGCCTCAAACTCCTAGACTGAAGCCACATCCTACCACAGCCTTTCAAGGGCTGGACTACGGACACACACCACATTATCAGGCTCTGATGTAATTTTGATTACTTGGAAATTCCCCTTATCTTCAACAAGGCCTGGGTTTCTCAGCTGCTTTCCATATTCTGACCTGACGCAGGCATAAAACAAACACTTCTCTAATTAATTTTTTTACTGCTCATTCTGTCCTGTTGGGAAGGCCCTGGAAAGAATGCTTCTTTGAACATTTTCAGGTGGCTAATTATGGACTTTGTTTCATCTTTAACTCATGATCCTCCTGTCTCAGCCTCCCAAGGGCTGGCATTACAGGCTTTGGCCACCAGGTCTGGCTCTGAAACTTTGCTTTTAAGTGGCACTGGGCACAGGGATCAGCCTGCCTGTATTTTAATCCAGACTCTGTCTCTTACCAGATGTCACCTTGAGTTTTAAAATCTTTGATGTGCTTCAGTCTCCTCAACTTGAAAATGGACCCTGATGATACTTGTCTTAGATGCTTTTCTATTGCTGTGATTAAAACAACCATAACCAAGGAAACTTCTAGAAGAAAACCTTTACTTGGGGATTACAGTTTCAGAGCATGTCAGGGAGCATGGCAGCCGACAGGCAAGCGTGGTGATAGAGCAGTAGCTGGGAACTCACAGCTATAGCTACCTGGGAATGACATGGGCTTCTGAGACCTCAACACCCATCCCCACTGACACAGCTCCTGCAAAGCCACACCTCTCAATCCTTCCCAAACAGTTTCACCATAGCAAGCTTTTAAGCGTATGGCGCCTTTCTCATTCAAACCACCACAGCACCTCTTCAGAGACTCGTGCGGGGGATATAAATGGATTGGCATACACAAAGCGCTTACTAGAAAAACTGGCACACAGTAAAAGTGAGTTATTACTTATTGTTATATTATTTCTCTTAAGATGGTTTTATTAAAGCTTATAGATAGTGTACCAGTTTTGAGTTTAGTTTGGCCAGCTCTGCCATCAGACACTCCCACTGAAGCTGCACACAGCACTCAGGGCACAGAACACTTCCACCTTCCCCAGGCCCCCTCAGCCACCGCTGGTCCCCCTCTCCCCGCAGCTCCTGACAGGGGAGCTGCACAGGTTCTTGGTTCTAGAACTTTGCATAAAAAGGATGCATGTCTGAGTGCTGGCTCCTTTGGATCAGCATCCTTTTTCGTGATTCCCTCTCTCAGTAGTTTACACCTTTTCTTAAGTTGCTCTAAGTCAGATTATAGCCAATTATTTTCTCAACCAGAGTTTCTTTATTTGTAAAATGAGGTTAATGCCTTCTACTCTATTGAAGATGGTAAGGTCACTGAGATTTACACTCCTCACTAAGAACATGCTGTCTCCCATACTCGCCCTACTTGTCTGAAAGCGGTGCCTACATGATAGGGAACTTTAAGTCCACAGGGTCAAAGGCATCCTGGAATCGAGCAGGGAGAGAGCTTCAGAGTAGATTCACAGCTGCAAAAGAATGGCTTTGTTTATCAAGCACACTGTTATTTTTAAATTTTTTTCCGGTCTGGGTAGCCTTTCTATCACCTCCCTTTTCTAAGCATAATTAAAATGCAAGCTGGCACTCCCTAGGAGGAGATAGCTGAACATTTAATTGCCCTGAGCAAATACTGCTAGCAAAAGGTCATGCTACAATGGTAACCCAGGCTCCTTTGCATTTCTCCCACAACATCAGTGATAATGCGTTAGTTTGCATGCGAGTGGGACCCAATCCCGAGACAGCATCAGTCAGGCTACAGGGTTACCATTAAATGCTCACCCAGCCTCATTTTGAAGAATGTTTCTGTGGCTTGGATTTATGCCATTGACTGTGACCCCAGCTGACCCTGCCTGAGTGGACAGGCAGGGTCAAAGGGCCTTGGCCAATGGGGACAGCTCCTTTTACCATAACGTCTTGGCTTGTTGTCCTTGAAGTGGGGCCAGGAAGACATGTCTGCTGAGTGGCAGACAATGGAACTCTCAGAATTAGGTCGTCACCAGCTGGAGCTGTCCAGTCTTAGGATGGCGAAGGTTTCTTGCGCTCCTGTTTTCTTTTGTTTTTATCTTAACATATTTAAGAAGGGGGAAAAGTAAGATAAATATAAACAGAAGCCTGTTCTAAAATTGATGGCATCTTGTGGCCTCTGCAAAACCACACCTGGTACAACATCACAAGTCCCTGTTGAAGGTCCAGGAAAACTGAGTGAAGATTATGTATTGTTTTGCTTTTTAGACAGGGTGACCTCAAATCACTACATTGGTGAGGATGACTTAGAACTTCTGACCTTCCTGCCCCCACCTTCCCTTGTGCCACTGCACTGGTTTTCGAAGTTCTGGGACTCAAACTCAGGGCTTTGTGCTTTCAAGGCAAGCACTCTAGTAGCGAAGCCACACCTAGAGCCTGTGAAGTTTACTTATAAAGCGTAAACAGAACTTAGATTACAGGACCTAAGACAGAAGCTAATCTCAGGATCGATTTAGGTACTCACAGATGCCAAGGGTTTTACCATGCTTCTGCCTCATTCTCCTCAGCAAGATGCCTCATCTTGCGCAGATACTGTGAATGCTAGGCCCCCGTCTCCCCCTTCCCCAAGCTGTGGTAGCCACTGTTCTCCTTTCTGTCTACACATTCCAATATTCTCAACGTCTCAATCAAGGGAATCAAATAATGCTTTCATGTCTGGCTCCTTACGCTTAGTTTGTCTTCAAGTTTCATATTTATTACTACATGTGCCAGTTCATTCTCTTTCTATCTGAATGGACTTTTCTCAAGAGAAGTCATATAGAAGGCTAGCAAGTCTATAAAAATGTCCCAAACCACCAGGCATCAGACAATTGCAAATTAAAACAATAAGGTGTCACTTCACACCTGTCACTGTGGCCTACTAGCAGACAAGCAAAGGACATGGGAGAGGGTGTGGGAAAAAAGACGGCCTTTGAACATTGCTGTTGGAAATGTAAAGCACCTATGAGAACAGTGTGGGCTTCCCTCAAAAAATGAAAAGCAAGGCTGTGGAGGCCGCTCAATGATAGGATACTTTCCTAGCACACACAAAGCCTTGGGTTTGATCCCGGGTGCTGTTAGAATAACAAACAGAGCCATCATCTGATTCAGCAAACCCACTACTAGCTCTATAACCATATTTAAGAGAGAGCTGTGCTCCCAATTTCATGGCCTCATTATCCATGACAGCTAAGATACAGCCTTAGGTGTTCATTAAACAGTATGCTTAATAAAACCTTTGCAGGTTCACTATAAAAACAAGAAAGGAATGTGGTCACATAGGCAAGAACAGGGATGCCTGGGGAGGACATCATGTTAAGTGAAATAAACCAGACACAGAAAGAAAGTTGCTGCATGATCTCACTTGTGCTTACAATCTGAAAAGGCCAAACTCACGGAAGTGGAGAGTAGAACGGTGGTTACCAAGTATGGGGTGAGGAGCTGGGGGAGATGTGGGCCAAGAGTGTAGTTTTAGTAACTCAAGCTGGGTAAATTCTAGAGATCTATTCATAGTGTTGTGACTATAGAAAACAATGTAAAGTATTCTTGACAATTGCTTAGGGGATAGATTTTTAAGAGTTCTCACCACTAAAAAAGATGAATAAACACCCACTAAGTAGCTTCATTTAGCCATTCCAAGATCTACGAATTTCAAACATCTTGTTAGTGACATGCACAATTTTTTTTAACTAAATAGGCATTTTTTAAATCTCCAAAAAATTCCTTCTTAAAGCTGAGCAACATTTATGTATTAACCACATTCATTTGCTGATGGACCCTTGGGTTGCTTCTCCCTTTCATCTGCTGGGATTGATGCTGCCGTGGACACGGGAGCAGCTCAGCAGCCTTGCTTTAGTTATCCCAGCTATACACACGGAATTAGAGCTGCAGAACACACCGAGCTTTTTACTTGGTTTTGGAAACCATGTACAGCAACTGTACCGTTATATATCAGCAACGAATGAGTTTTCCAACTTCTTTACATATTTGCCAGTGCCTATTATTTTTTATTTATTTGACGACAACAATGCAACAAGTATGGGATGGCATCTCATTATACTTTTTCACTTTCCCAGTGTTGTGCTTTGAATGAAAACAGCCCCCATAGGCCCATAGGGAGTGGCACTATTAGAAGGTATGGCCTTGTTGGAGTGGGTGTGGCTTTGCTAGAGGAAGTGTGTCACTGGGGGTGGGCTTTGAGATTTCAGATGCTCAAACTAGCCCCAGTGTCTCACTCTCTTCCTGCTACCATGTGTACCTGTGAGCTGCCATGCTTCCCTCCACGGAAATAATGGACTAAACCCTTGAACTGTAAGTCAGCCCCAATTAAATGTTTCCTTATGAGAGTTGCCGTGGTCACAGTGTCTCTTCACAGCAATAGAAACCCTAACTAGGACACCCAGTAAAGCTGAGCATCACGTCATATCATTATTGGTCATTTGTGGATCTTCTTTGGAGAATTATCTAAAGACCTTGCCCATTTTGAAATATTATTATTATTATGTTATTATTCAATGACGTTCTATACTTAGTTACCACGTGCCGTCTACCTGCATCCCAGCTCCTCACCTTGGATCGTGAGGGCCACAGGGCTGGGCAGCTAGCTGGGATTTATAGCAATGACACAGGGTCACAACGAAAGAGCTTTGAGATGTTTGTGAATTGAAAGAATGAGGATGACATTGTGGGTCCTGAGTAAGGGCCCAGACAGGCTGCCCAACCCACAGAACCTGAGGACTGAGCTAGGCCTCAGAGAATCCATGAAGGGAGAATCTAAGGCACTGTAGTGGAGGACATGATTGGCCCACCAAGTGTTGTCTCCTGGTCTCATGGCTGCCCCTTGCCTGTAACCAGTGCCATAAGCCTTCCACTTAGAAGATCTTACTGAACATCTGCAAGCAGCATTCCCTAATGAAGATTAAGATAAAGCCTTTCTTGGAAGAGTGTGCCCCAGAAGACACTCTATGTCACAAGACCAACAGGACCCTTTCTAAGGTCCCTGAGAATAGCAGCCTGGGAGCAACTAAGAATTTAAAAGGCTGACAAGGCATGGAGTGAATGAATGAAAAGATAATAATGCATGAGAAAAACCTTTGACTTATAAAACTCTAACCTGAGGCAGGGACAATAGTGTTAACCAACATGCAGAAGCAGAAATGAATGCAGCAGAGATGATCTTAGAATTTGTCAGCATCCCCACCCTGCCCAAATCCCAAACCCAGCTCTCCCTCCTCCCCCGTACCCCAATCACACACACAGAGACACACACACACAGAGACACACATGCACAGACACACACACAGAGACTCACACAGACATACACAAAGACACACAGACATGTACACAGAGACTCACAAGACATACACAAAGACACACAGACACACACACAGACCCACGTACATAAACACACACACACACACACATGCACATGCACAGACCCCCTCACAGATGCACACAGACATTCACAAAGACACACAGACACAGACACACACACACATACACACACACACACACACACACACACACACACACACACACACACACACACACGTTCTACAGACCAAGATCAGCAATTAAGGCCTGGCATCAGGAGAGAACTCTTGGCACCCTGCACTGCTTCACAATGAGTCCTAATGAGACAGTAAAAGGAACACTAGCCTAAGCTTGACTGAAGAGTCTTGGTTGAGAAGTTGGGTGCTGCTCAACTACTAGAAAGTCTCTCACTACTACTTCGCTGAATGGCTGCCCACCCTGGTTGAAAGTCAGCTTATACTGCACCTGGAAGGTTCTTGGTGTGGATTGTCAGGCATCTGAGCTATCACAGCCGGTCAGGGTGTAAGGGGCTTCCTTCTCTTGTGGAAACTGGATCTCGTGGGTCAGTAGCCAGGGTGCATGAATCGAGTCATTGGGGGGGGTCACAGAAATTCTGGATAGCCCACCAATCCTGCTCCATTATGCTTGAGTCTGTGGCTTTGTTGAGACACAACTCCAGCACTGTGGTAAGGTTGGGGCACCCTCAGCCAAACTGGCTCCCTCCAGGGCTCTGGTCTCTGCTGCCATTGCTGTTTCTGCCAACTGCACAGACCAGTGCCCAGTCACCCCTGTCCAAAAGCTGCAGCCACCGCTGCTGCCTAGCCCTCTCTCCATCTGTGGACATGGCAGCAATTTATTATTATTATTATTAATGTTTTCCTTTTATTTTTGAGATTTTAACAAAATTATACCTTTTCTCTCTTCCCTCTAAACCCTCCCCAAAATCCCTCCCCACTCTCCTTCAAAATCATGACCTCCTTTTTCATTAATTGTTGTTATATGCATATTTGTGTATGTATACACAGATACACTCCTAAATACAATCCGTGTAGTCTGTGTAATGTTCCTTGTATGCATGTTTTCACGGCTGACCATTTCCTGAGGAAGACTATTCCTTTCACTCTTAGCATTCCTTAGTTCTTTGTGTGGGTTTGAGGCCTCATGGGCTTTCCCCCATCCACTTTGGCGTGTCTACTGGTGTCATTTTTGTTCAGCTCATGTTTAGGCAGTCACGTGGGTGAGATTTTATGGGTGTAACTTCTGACATTACTAGGAGACACAACCTCACAGCAAACTCCCTGATCTTTTGGCTCTTACCGTCTTTCTGCCTCTTCTGTAATATTGCCTGAGCCTTAGACACAGGGGTGTTTTGTAGATATATCCATTGGAACTGGGTTCCACAATGTCATATTATGAATGGTTGTGGATTTCCTTGAAGAGAGCTGTACTTATCTGTGGTCATAAGGACAAAGGTTTAGATTGCTGTTTTGGATTATGCTGGTTTAGAAAAGAAGGTTCTCCTCCAAGACCCATGACTTTCTTAACCATAAGAGTTGACTAGGTTTCGGGTCCCATGAGTGCTTTCACTCTTACTGAGCACATCTTAAGTCCATTGAGAGAACTGTTGGTTACCACCAAGTATTTATGACACTACTTCACCGCTAGGACTATTCTGCCATGCTGGTCATTGTGGCCCATAGTCATCACAATTGGGTAGTGCTGCGGTTGCCTCCCTCCTTTGGAAGCTTGTGTGGTATCTTCTTGTACCATGAAAGCCTGTCCTAAGGGAGGCAGCATTCAGGTCAGTTCCTGCTCGGGGGCCTCTAGGTTGTGTTTCTGAAGTGCATGGTGTCTTCAGCAATAGGGGCTTACCTTCTTCTGGAGGGCAACGCAATGGGCTGTGTGTTTCGGGAGTCCTTTGGAGAGTCAGATAAGGGCTCTCAAGTCTGCTGCTGGGGACTGACTTAGAAGAGGCCTTTGGTTCTTGGAGGGCACATTGTCAGTCCAGATGAGAAAAGTTTATTTGAACTCTATGTTTATATTCATACACGGAATTACACATATTATAGAGTCTTCTTTAGATAAATGGCTAATAATATGATTTCTTATGATCTTTCCAGACATCCTATTGCTGTCCTACCCTCTGCCCTCACTAAAGAGCTCACCCTTTGCTCTCCTTCACTCTCAGATCGCTGTACCCTGCTATTCCCCTTTACCCTCCTCCTACTTCCTGCTGTACTGACCTCCTTCCCTCTCACTTAAGAGCCCCCCTCCCCATCAACCTGAGCAGATCCCTTTTACGCTGCTATTCCCCTCTTTATTGCTCCCCAACCCCCCTACTCCAGGAATGGCCCCTTTTACTTTCCTGCTGTCTGAAGTTACTCTGAGATGTGTATCTGAAGATTTGGAGCTAGGAGCCTCCCATGAGAGAGATGTTTGTCAGTCTGGGTTACCTCACTCAATATAACCTTTTCTAGTTCCATCCATTTCCTGTCAAGTTCATGGCTTTAGTTTTCTTTACGGCATGGTACAGTAACCATGCACCACGTTTCAATATCAGTTCATAGGTTGTAGGGCATTTCATTTGTTTCCATTTCTTACTGTGACTAACTAACAAGGGACATAGCTGAGCAAGTATGGGTACAATGGATGTGAAGTACTTTGGACATATGCCAAGGAGAGTGGCACAGCTGTGTCATATGGTAGATTTGTCTTTAGCTCTTTGAGAATTCTTCCCACTGATTTCCATAGTGGCTGCACAGTTTGCAGTTCCACCGGCAGGGAACACATGCTCCCTTTTCCCACATGTCTTCCAGTGTTGGTTGCTAGTTGTTCTGTTGATCTTCACCATTCTGACTGGGGTAAGATGAAATCTCCAACTTGCTTTGATTTGCATTGCCCTAATGGCTAGGAATGATGAACATTTGGGGGAGATATTGCTTAGCCATTTTTTCTTATTTTGAGAACTCTTATTCGGATCCTGTGACCATTGTTGGGATGGGTCATTTTTTCTAATTATTTAGGTTTTTTTCTTTTTAGTTCTTTATATATTCTGAATATTAGTCCTCTGTCAGATGTATAGCTGGCAACGATTCTCTCCCATTCTGTGGGCTTCCTCTCTACCGAGTTGATTGTTCTTTCAGCTATGAGGAAACTTTTTAGCTTTATGAAGTCCCACTTGTCAATGCTGGCCTTAATTCTTGGACAAATGGAGTCCTATTCAGAAAGTCTTTTCCCACACCTATGTCATATATATGGTGCTGTCTGTGTTTCTTCTCGCAGTTTCAGTGTTTCAGGATTCAAGTGTCCATCTTTGATCCATTTGGAGTTAGGTTTCATACAAAGTGATAGCTACAAGTAGATCACTCTACTGTTCGTGAACATTCAGTTTTCCTATTCGTTGATGATGTTTCTTCTCACCAGCTTGTGTTTTTTGGAATCCAGATCAAATATTAAGTGACTGAAGTTACATGTACTTCTGCTTGGTTCTTCAGTTTTGTCCCATTGGTCTGTATCTGTATATCTGTCTTTTCACCAGTACCATATTACTTTTCTTACTATGGCCCTTTAATGTACATTAAGGTCTGGAATGATAATGCCTTCAGCATTGTTCTTTTCCTTGGGATTGTTTGAGTTATCTATGGTGTCTTGTGGGTCCAAATAAATTTTAGGATAGTTTTTCTATTTCTGTGAGGAATGAGATAGGGATTTTGATTGGGATTGCTTTGAATTCCTTAACTAGCTTTTGTAAAGTTGCCTGTTTTCAAAACGTTACTCCAATCAATCCATGAGCATGAATGTCTTTCCCTTTCCTAATGTCTTTGTCTCTTTCTGCAGAGTTTAAAGTTTACATTGTAGAGGTCAGTCTCTTCCTTGGTTAGGTTAGCCTAGATATTTCATTTTCTTTGAAGCAATTGTGAATGAGCGGATGCCCTTGATCTCCTTCTCTGTGTGTTATTGATCACAGAAAAGTTATATGTTTGTGCCAGTTGATTCTTTGTCCTACCACATTGATGAATTGATTTATCATTTCTAGAAGTTTTCTGGTAGAATTTTTGGACTCTGTAATGTATAGTATTATGTCATTTGCAAATAGGAACACTTTGACTTTTTCTTTCCATTTTTTTATCCATTTAATTCTCTTGCCTTGTCTTACTGCTCCAGCTAATACTTCCAGTAAAGGAATGGAGACAGTAGACATCCCCATCTCATTTCTGACTTCAGTGGGATGACTTCAAGCATCTTCCCATTTATAATGATGTTGGCTGTGGGTTTCTAAGAACATTCATTGTGTTGAGAACTGTTTCTTCTAACTCTACACTCTGTAGGACTTTCATCATGAAGGCATGTTGGATCTAGGCTTTTTCTGCATCTATTGAGATGATCATGTGATTCTTGTCTTTGAGTTCATTTATGTGGTTTATAATATTTATTGACTTCTGTATTTTGAGCCATCTCTGAATTTCAGGGATAAAGCCAATTTGACCATGGTGGGTAATCTTTTTTATATATGTCTGTATTCTATTTGTGAGTATTTTATTGAGGATTTTTGAGTCTGTGTTCATCAAGGATGTTGGCCTGTAGCTTTCTCTCTTTTGTTGTTTCTTTACCTGGTTTGAGCATTAGAGCGATACAAGGAGTTTGGGAAATGTTCCTTTTGCTTCAACTTTAAAAAAATTGCATAGTGTAATAAGGATTTGCTGTAGATCTGCTTTGGATGTCTGGTAGAATTTTGCTGTGAATTCATCTGGCCTTGGCCTTCAAAAGAATTTTTTGTTACTGTTTCAATCTCCTCACTTGTTATGGGTTTGTTCAGTTATTGACTTCTTGGTTTAATTTTGGTGGTTTGGCTTAATCTAGAAATTCATCCATTTCTTTTAAATATTCCAGTTTAATGGAGTACCAAATGTTAAAATATTTGCTTATAACATTTCAAATCTGTTTGGAGTTTGTTGTAAGGATTCACTGATCATTTCCAATTCTGTTTATTTTGGGTCTCTTCCTTTCATTTGGCTAGTTGGGCCAAAGGTCTGTCAATCTTGTTCACCTTCTCAAAAAGAGAAGCTCTTAGATTTGTTGATTTTTAATACAAAGAATAGCAATACAGTTTTCTTGTTTCTATTTCACCAATTTCTGCTCTAATTTCTAGTATTTTTACTATTAATTAGGCATGAATTTGTTTTTTTCAACTTTTGAATTACATCATTAAGTTTACTTGTGCTTTTTCTGGGTGTTCTGGGGGCTTTTTGTTGTTTGTTTGTTTTGTTTTTTGAGTCAGGATTTCTCTGCTTAGCCCTGGCTGTAATGGAACTCATTCTGTAGATCAGGCCTTGAATTCAGATATATATGCCTGTCACTGCCTCTCAAGTGCTGGAATTAAAGGCATGTGCCACCAACACCTGGATCTTTCTATTTTTTGTTTGTTTGTTTGTTTTTGTTTTTGTTTTGTGTGTGTGTTATGGGCATTTAGAGGTATAAATTTCCTTCATAGGACTGCATTTAATGTGCTCCAGGGGGTTTTATTGTGTTGTGTTTTTCTTCGATGCATTCATCATTCAGCCACAAGTTATTTAGTCTCCATGAGTTGGTTGTATTACTAGCAGTTGTTTCTCTCTCTCTCTCTCTCTCTCTCTCTCTCTCTCTCTCTCTCTCTCTCTCTCTCTCTCTCTCATTTGCTGTCAGTTTCATTGCATTGTGGTCAGATAGTATACAAAGAGTGATTTCAATCTTTCTGAATTTGTAAAGATTTGCTTTGTGTTCAAGGATGGGGTCTATTTTAGAAAAAAAATTCCTTGAGATAATGAGTAGAATGTATATTCTTGGTGTTTGGGTAAATCATTCTATAACTATCTGCTAAGTCCATTTGATGCTTGATGTCAAATAATTCTGATGCTTCTCTGATTATTTTTTTCAGATGACTAGTATATTAGAGAAAATGGGGTATTGATAACACTTACTATTAATGGATTCATGTTAATCTGTGTCTTTAAATCCAGTACCAGATTTTCTTATGAAACTGTGTGCTCTAGAATTTGGTGCTTGTATGTTGAAGATAGTAATGCTTACTTGGTTAAATGTTACTTTGATTAGAATGGAGTGTCTCTCTTTGTATTTTGTGATTAGTTTTGTTTGAAATCTGTTCTGTCAGATGTTAGGATAGCAATGCTATCTTAACACCTGGTCCTATTTGATTTAAGTACTTTCTCCGTCCTTTTACTCTAAGGCAGTACCTAACTTTAAAATGAAGATGTTTCTTTCAGAAAGCAGAGAGATGGATTTTGTTTCTTGGTCCATTCAGCCAGCTTTTACCTTTTGATTGGAGAATTGAGGCCATTAATATTTAGAGTTATTATTGAAATGTGTGTGCTGATTATGGTCATTGTGTCGTTGACTTTTAGTGTTGTTTGTGTTCTCAGTGGTATTTTGTGTTTTAGTAATTACATCTTCATATTTCCTTCCAGGGTTTCTCTGCTGTGCTCATTCATCTCTTCAGCCTGAATGAATCTTTCCTGTGTTTTCTTTAGTTTTGGTTTGTTGACTACAATTTTTTTTAGCCTGTTTATGTTGTGAATTTTTTTCTTTCTCCTTCAATTATGGCAGATAGTTTTTCTGAATATATATTAGCCCATGTTAGACATCATAGCTTTTTAGAACTTGAAATTCATTGCAAAGAGTCATTGGTCTGGTTGGAGGCCTCTGGTTTCCGGGCCCTCACTGGGGCTCCTCTTGGATATCCTGTTGTTGCCCTGGAGTGTGGAGGTTCCTGCAGCTTTGGGTCTGCAGGATGTATCCCTTCCTATGTTCCAGCAGATCATAGTTGGGATGGATGTTGGGGTGAGCCAACTCAGAATCCCGGTTCTGGACCTGGGTAGTTGCAGGTTTGGTCAGTCAGGCAGCTCTCACCAGTCCTCACCACCAAGGACAGCTCTCCTGCGTTGTCCCTGCTAGTTCACCCTTGCGGTGATGAGCAAGGGGTGAGACCGCTCCTCCTGCTTTCATGTCCTCAGGGTGGGCTCTCCTGTGGTGATAACTTGCTAGTACAAATAAAGCCTGTCTGAAGGTCAGCGAATGGAGCTTGCCAGTAGCTAACCATAAAGGTCTGGAGGTCTGTATAGACAGGAAGTGAGGTAGCTGAGAGGAAACAGGATATAAGACAGACAGGAAGTGAGGTAGCTGAGAGGAAACAGGATATAAGGGAGAAACAGGAACTTGCTCTCTTGTCTGCTGAGATGCTAAGGAGGTAAGGTGTGGCTGTGGCTTGCTCCTTCTTCTCTCTGATCTCTCAGCATTTTCCTCTATATATGACTCCGGGTTTTTATTATCTAGACCAATTAAGAACTCCATTTACACTCACCCACACCTACACCATTGGGGTCAGTTCTAGGGCGTGGCCCAGATGAAGTGCTGGGGCCACTCTCCTGAGTGCTGGGATTAAAGACATGTGCCACCATCACCCAGCTCTGTTTGATTCCTTCTACTTGTATAGCTTTCTTTTGAGTTTTCAGGTTAAATAATTGGGTTTTCAATTTCATCTTCATTTCAGCTCAAGTCCTTTCCAATGTTACTATCAAATCTTTACTTGTCATTATCATTTCCATCTGCTTCATGTTTGTGGGTTTTTAATTTTCTCCTATCACTCAGGTACCTATATTCATTAAGTTCTTTCTCCTTAATTTCTTTTTTTATTCACTGAAACCTTTCGTTTTCATATAATATATTCTAATTGTTGTTTTCTTCTTCAAATCGGTGCTAGTGCAATTGTGGCACAAATATTGTAGGGGTAACCAATAACTATCTGATTTAAGTCCTATTCCATGAGATGGAACCTGGGCCTGATACTGCTTGGGTGCCCAAGAACTTGAGACTTGATAGACCACAGGCCTACAGGAAAACCAAATATTGGTATTATGCTAAAACCTAGCAATAAGATTACTCCTAAGGTTATTCTGCCACACCCATAGATCAGTACCTTTTTCAGCCATTGTCAGAGGAGCTTCCTCTTGCAGTAGAAGAGAACTAATGCAGAGACCTACAACTGGCTAGTCTTCAGAATTTTTGGCACATTTAGTTCTTTCTCCTTAATTTCATTGGGCTGGTTTTTGTTTGTTTGGTTTGTTGGTTGGGTTTTGTGTATATGGGTGTGCTTGTGTGTCTTTAAACTCCTCAAATTCTTTATGAAATTTATGATCATTCTTTTAAATTCCATGTCCTGGGTTCATCTAGAAATTTCTCATTGGCAGACACTTCTACAACAAGAGTAGATTTTGAAGAGAAGATATTGGCTTGCTCTTTTGTATTATTGGCATTTTGTGGTAAGATATGGGCATGTGGACTTTTCCCCCTTAGTTCTTAGTCTGATATGTACATAGCAAGCAGGTTGGGGATGAAGAGAGGATGTTGAGTGGGTGGAGCTATTGGGGCTAGAGGTTGGAAATGGCTTTGGGGGAATGAATGTTGTATACAGAGGGGACTGGGCAGTATGCACTCCCTGGTCTAAGCCTAGACTGTGGGGGTACATTTGGCTGATGGAAGACTAGGTACTGCATGGAAGGGTCCTGTGGGTTGGGGAATAGGTAGGACAGGTCTTGTCGAAAGAGATCATTTGTAGTGCAGGCAGGGGTAGGGGTAGTTTTGGAAAAGGCATGAATGGGGGACCAAGGAGACTCACCTGGCTACACCCTGGAGAAGGAAATGGGATGTCTGACTTGGTAGGATGATTGTAAGAGATACATTAGAGATCTATGGAGTATTACAGGAAGGGAGGGTCCTGGTGGAAGCCTAGGCTGGCTGCAATGCAGGCAGGCATAGTTAGACTAGATTGGGGCATTAGATGTGATACCCAGACTAGATCTGACAGGTTTGGGAGAAGACATGGATAGGGAAGTCAGTGAATTTTCTTGGGCTAGGACAAAGAGGTAGATGTGGAAAGTTTTATTATTGGGTTTTAGGAGTTCTTTATAATATATATATATATATATATATACATATATATATATAATTTTCTTAGCAGATACATGACTCATAATTATTTTCTTGTACTGAATAGGTTGACTTTTTATTTTGGTAATAGTGCCCTTTGAAGAACATAAGTGTTTGAGGGTTTTTTTTGACATGGAATCTTCCTATTTAGTCCTAGATGTCTTGTAACTCACTATGTAGACCACAAATGGCCTCAAACACAGAGATCTGCTTGCCTCTGCCTCCCAATGTTGGGACTAAAGGCTTGTGCCATGATGCCTAGCAAGTCATTAATTTTGATGAAGTCCAACTTGTGGGTTTTTGTTGTCATTGTTGTCTAGAGGTTTGATATTACATCTAAAAATGTCACTCTTATATCCAGAGTCATTAAGCCTCTTCCTATGTTTTCTTAGATGGGCTTTATAGTGTCAGCTCTTACAACCAAGATTTGTTCATTTGGATTTTTGTATATGGTGTTAGCAAAGTGAAAATCTTAGTTTAATAATTTATTTCTTTAAAATCTATTATTTATTTATTTTATGCATATGAATATTTTGTCTGTGAGTATGTGCAATGCATTCATGCTTAGTGCCGATGGAGGTCAGAACAGGGCATCAAATCCCCTGGAACTAGAGCTACTGATGGCTAGGAATTGAACCTGGGTCCTTTGTAAGAACAAGTGCTCTAAACAATATGTCTTTTATTTAGTATCATGTTTAAAATAACAATTCAAATATTTATCTTTTATGCTCTTTAAAATGTTTCCTGAGTTTATTTGAGTATGGTTGTATTCATTAATCCTGTTTTCTATGTATAGCCCCAGCTTCCCAACAAGAGGCACCAAGGGCTTAAACAAGTGTCACTGGCTCTTTGCCATTTGAGAAAATGTACCCAGGACCATGACAAATGACAGAGAAGCTCAGTGGGAAAAGTTGGGCGACTAGAGCTTGAATCTAATTCCTAGCCTGGAAGATAGGGGCTCTTAGTGTTCAAGATGCCAAGTAGGGTTCAAACTATGTCCTTTCTCTTCCCTCTTCCTTTCTGTCCTCTCTTCCTACCTGTCCATCCATCTATCCATCCATCCATCCACTCACCCATTCATCCTTTCATTTAGCAACCCATTGACTCATCCTCCAGCCTTCCACCCTTTTATCCATTTTCTCACTCCTAAACAATTATTTGTTGGATGCTATCTAGGGGCTGGTTATGGGAATTACATTAAGGGACATAGTCCAATACCCTATTTATAAAATCAGGCAGCCTCCAGGGTACCATAGGAGAGGGATGGTACTCAACCAAAACAAGACCCATGTGTAATTATAAATTGTGATATGGGTTCCAAAGAATTGCTGGACAGTTATGACATGTCTAACAAATGAACTAGGCCCATTCTTCTGATTGGAGGGCAAGTAGAAAGTGGACTTTCTGGGTGGAACAACCATGTACAAAGACCCTGTGACCCATTTTTCAATCTGTCAGGAGGCTGATTGCCTGTCCAGGGGTGACAAAGAGAGTAACACGAAGGGAGGGCAGCTCTGGTGGGGTCAGTACCTGCAGGGAGGGCTGGGTTCTCAGCTCTGGTGGGGTCAGTACCTGCAGGGAGGGCTGGGTTCTCAGCTCTGGTGGGCCCAGTACCTGCAGGGAGGGCTGGGTTCTCAGCTCTGGTGGGGTCAGTACCTGCAGAGAAGGCTGGGCCCTGCCTGTACAACATGACTCATTTAGATCTCAGCTTGGGGATCCCCTCTTCCGGAAGGCTGCTTTGCCTCGTGCAGGCTTAGGAAACCCATGTGTTTTCATCTGATAAGAAAAGGTACCCCAAACTTAGAAGTAAGGCAAAAGGAGGGGGTGTTTCTCTTCATCACCAGAGCAGAGCAGTCTTTAAATGCACTACTGAAGGAAGACACCTGAACTTGTTTCTGTCATTTGATTAGAGCCCAGATTATATAAAGTTATGACATATGCCCATTTGTAGATTCTGTCTGGGTGAGGGACAACTTGTTCAGCAAGAAAGATAACTCTTGAAATCTGGTTTATCGCCTTGGGGATTGTAAACATGTTGTGTCTCTAACTTGACAGGTTTTTTTGTTTGGTTGTTTTTTTTCCTCACATTCCCTTCGTGAAAGCCTCTGGGCATCCATTTCCTCTGGGCAGCAGGGCTGTCCTCCTGCAGGGGGACCCTTGCTCCCTGGCTGATGTTCTCATTCTGTGTTCAGGCCATGGGCAGTCACAGCAGCTCTCTTAGGACTGCTAGTGGTTCTCACTTCCTCCTGCCCCATGAGCTCATATGGGTGTGGTCCACTGTCGTCAACACTGCATTCTCCGAATTTTGCCAAAGGCCGGCTTCCCAGCAGGATCTTGAGAAACAGTTATTAACTCAGTGAGTGATCTGGAGTATGTCTCTTTACCTCTCTTTGCCACATTTTCCTTCCCGTGAAATGGACATTGCGGTACCCACCTGCCAAGACTGCATGAGCTGAAGAATGCAAGAGACCACAAGACTCTCAGACACACTGCATAGCTTAGAGATGAGAGCTCTCCCCAAAGGCTTAGTGGCGAAGGCTTAGTCCCCAGCTGGTGGATGGAATCAACAGGAGGGGATGGACATGAGGACTATGGCTTAGCTAATCAACAGGAGGGGATGGACATGAGGACTATGGCTTAGCTAATCAACAGGAGGGGATGGACCATGAGGACTATGGCTTAGCTAATCAACAGGAGGGGATGGACATGAGGACTATGGCTTAGCTAATGGGCTCTCCCACTGATAGTCATAATCTGATGGCATTATTAGGAGGTGGGGCCGGGATGGAGGAAGCATGTCCCTGGAGGCATGTCTTTGAAGGGTACATCTTGTCCTTGGATCCTTCTTCCTGGCTGCCACGAGGTAAGGAGCCTCTGCTGACATGTTCTTCCTCCATCACCATTATGCTCCGTCTTGCCACAGGCCCATAGCCGTGGGTCAGCTAACCACAGATAGAAATCTCTGAAACTTAGAGCATTAAGTTACTTTCACAGGTGTTTTGTCACAGTGACCAAAAGCTGACTAGCACACAAGGTGGACCAATGAATCCCTTCTTCTAGGGACTAGATATGGGGTATGAATTTCTGGGGCAGGGAGCTCATGGTCTGGTTGAGGGGACACCAAGCCACAGGGGGACTCCTCTATGGCCTCAGCATTAGTTCCTGCCCTGACTTCCTTAGATGATTGACTATGATGTAAGTGTAACCTAAATAAACTTTTTCCTCCCCAAGTCACTTTTGGTCATAGTGTGTTATCACAGAAATAGAAAGCCTAAGGCAAGGGTCATCAACCCACTGCGCAGGCAGAGAGGGCCAGCCCAACACCCAGACAGACCTGCCAACCCTTTAATCCCTGAGGAACTCTGAGAGGGGGCACAATTAAACCCCAATGTACAACCAAGGGCTCTGAGGTAGAAGGTGGGTGGGTGAAGTGTCCAAATTCCCACAAAACTGACGTAGTAGAGAAAGGATAAAATCTGCATCTGGGATTTCAGCACAACCAGCACTGCCATGACTCCCTCCGAGCAGAGGGGACAGACCTTTACATCTGTAAGGACGGGAGGGGGCCAAGTTACACAGAATGTTTTGAAGCCCTGGCACAGTCTATCCTCACCTCCAGCTCCAGAGGACAGGCAACTGGCAGACTCCAAGGACAGGGTCCCAAAGACAAGGATTGCAACACCCAAAGGCATCATTGTTACCCAGAAATCTTTATTACAAAAATATTTTGCAAGCCAAAAATTTTAAGTTGCAACTATGTACAAAATGGGGCCTGTTTCCTTCTCATCTGGTCTACAGATAAACTGGAATCCCACTCTTCTCACAGGGTGTTTTCCCCCTCTTTCTTCTACCAGGGTTCCATACACACATTTGGGGGCCCTCCAGGCTGCCCCGCTAAAGCTATAGCTATACACCTTTCCTGCCTCATTCCCTTTCTCCCTCCAAGAAAACTTAAGACAAAATTCGGATGCCAGTGAGAGGCCATCCTTTGAACTGGTCTATACACCTGGGTGTATATGCACCTGTGCTGTCTCTAGGCAGAGGAGAAGGGGATGGAGGCTTATAAACCAACCCTTTGGAAATAGAAGACAGCCCAAGAAGATGGCAGGGCCACCGCGGGTCCCAGATGTCAAAGACAAGTTCTGGTTTGCTGGCCCAGTGTTGCCAACACAGTCTATTGACTCAGATAACTCCTGGATGCCATCATGTGAAGTATCAGACCACCAACCCTAGAGAGCTGTGTTCCTGACTTCCCCCTGTCGCACCTTAGAAACAGGCAGGTTGGCTCAGCTTCTTACTTGAATAGCTGAGCCAGGGATCCCCAGGGATCAGGGACATTAGGGCATCAACTTACTGAGCTACATGTTAAGACCAGATGGCCAGGGTTGTAACATCCATTTGCTACGGGTCAGCCAGGCCCCAGCATCCAGTTTGAAGGGTGTGGGTCAGACAGAGCCTCTGCCCAGACTTGCTAGCCAGTGACAGAGGGGTCTGCCCTGATTCACAGCTGTGTGGCCACAGTTATGACCAGGTTCTGTCCCAGTGTGACCCAGCTGAGGTTTGTTGGCAATAATGGATCACCCCAGAGTGCTGCTCACCAGCTGCTGGCCGGGCATCCCTTCTCTCTGCATGCCTCTGAGGTGTTTGTGAGTGAAGGAGGTTGTCACTGACTTTCTCCCCTCAACACAGAGTGGCCAACATTAGGTCAGCATTGGGTCAGACAAGGCTGCACTTACCACAGCAGTCATGGAGGCAAAGAAAGGGCCAGTCAGCCACGAGGCTGTATAAGAAAGAACAGGGCCTGGTTCCTCCCAGTGAGGCTGAGTGCCTGAAGGTAGCAGCTGAGGGATCCCTTTTGGTCCTCAGAGTTCTGGGAATTGGAAAAATCGGTTTCTGCTGTAAGAAAATCCTTCCAGGACAAGAAACTGTTAGACCTCAGACTTCACAAGACCCAACCATTCAACACATGACAAAGAGCCAAGATGCTGCTGCTGTTGTCTTAAGAAAAAAATAAAATAAAATAAAGGAAAAAAGAAACCAACAACAACGAAACAGCACAAATCAAATTTTCTAACACCTTAGCTTCAAGACTGCACAGTTCACATTTCTCAATAATTTACAGGTGTCCACAGAGCGATGCTGCTGAGTTAGTGCTAGCTGGAGGAAGCAAGCTGGGACTGGAAAGGAGGCGGGGCCACACTGAACATGCCCAGGGAGTCTGCTGGTCTAAGAGAGAAGGTTCCGTCTCCCCCAGGGCTAGTCAGCCTGCCGGGTGGGAGGCCAGCACTGTTGGCTGAAAACTTGCTGTCTCCTGATGTAATTCTTCCATGGACGGGGCAGTTTGATCTAAAGGGATTCTTGCCCCAAAGCCCAAGTTGGGTGGAGGCGGGGGGGGGGGGGGCTCTTCTCCACACAGAGAACCAGCATCAAGGAAGCAATCTGGAGTCACCAAGACCAGGATCTAGACCCATGTGTGATGGGCCGAGGCACACTTCTTGGATTCTAGGAAGCTTTCTCCAGTTCCCCCTCTGGTTCTGCAACACCAGCCTCCAGAAGAAGGGGACATGGCTGTCCTAGAAATGTTGGAGAGCCGAGGAGGGAAGACAAAGGCCACCCTTACTCCTGGTTCTAGGACCTGTGCCATCTGGCCTTCTGGGGTTGTCCTCATCATGGCCACTCCATGTGAGACAAGAAAAATTGTGGATCTGGGCCCTAGAGCCGACCACAGTCCCATTCACTTCCTCTGGACCTGGACACTGGCATACTCTGAGAAGGAGGGCTCGGGCTTGGGGCCTGGCTGTGCCCGGCTAAGGTGGACCATGTCCAGGTCGGCATAGGTGAGGGTATCCTCTGGCCTAGGCAGTTTGCCTGTCTCAATGCTCGCGTATTCTGTGTGGTTGTTGGGCTCAGGGACCCGGGGGGCAGGCTTCTTCTCTTTGGGCAGATTCAGGTCTGCATATGTGATGTCATTGATGTCATTCGTGTCCTGGATCTAAAAGACACAGAGAGAAAGTCATTCTGGAGCCCAAGCCTGCTCACCCATCAATAGACTGCAAAGTCTGCCTGCTACTTTGCCAATGGATCAGACTTAATTCAGGCCCTGCCAATGTGATTTTACTTCCAGCCTTCCTCCCTTCAATTCACCTTCCTTCCCACAGAGCCTCAAGGGTCTTCTGAAACGCTAGGGTGGCTGCCTCATATTCCTGCTTCACGTCACCTCCTTCTTTTCAGGTGGAATCACTACAGCTCTCTTCTCCCCCTTTCCATGTCTTTTCCTTGGCCTGGAGTACCCACCCCCACTCCTCCTTATAAGAGATCCAGTGCACCACATGCAATCTGCTCTAGCCTGCTCCAGCCCAAGGTACTTACCTCTTGGCCCTCAAAGCCTCTGGCTGGGCCCAGAGCCCTCTAAGCTCTTCAGCTCACATCGCCTACCATGGCATTTACCACCAAATACTATGTCTGTTTTCTAGCCTTAGTAAATGTGATCTCCCAGGAGATAGGGAAAACTTCTCCATTTCCATGTTTATCCAACAACTTAGGGGGGGGGCAGGCAGGAGCGGTTTCAAGACAGGGTTTCTCTGTGTAGCCCTGGTTGTCCTGGAACTCACTCTGTAGACCAGGCTGGCCTCAAACTCACAGAGATCCGCTTGCCTCTGCCTCCAGAGTGCCTGGCTCATTGCATAGCTTTTTACTGGACATTTGTTATACCGTAGACAACAAGGCTAGCACAGAGGTCTAAACTATGGTGACAGGATGGGTGGAAGGATGAATAGATGGGAGGACGGGTGGCTAGCTGGCTACACGGAATCACACAGTCACTTAGGCTTGACTACAACTCTGCTCAGGAACAATTACTGACCCTGTTTTACAAGGGGAAAAAAGTGACCTAGGGAGTAGATGAAAATTCAACAATTTGGGCTACGTCAATCAGTTGAAAAAGAAATAAAGCCTGTTGGACCCTAAAGGGGTGAACTTCCCATACCGTGGCACCTCTACCCTGAGCCCTGCAGATCTGGGAAGTCATGTGGACTGAACTGGTGTCCCTCCCAGAGGGCAAAGTCCAGCAGTTGGCATTGGGAACCTAAAGCAAAAGTGGCCACCTTGCTCCAGGACCGGGCACTAGGTTGCATACTCAGTAAGTCTTGGGCTGTGGATTTCTACAGGCTTCAGTAACCAATTTTCACCATCATCTCTTTCCTAGAAGATTCCAGAAGGAAGCTCGAAAACACAGTATCAGGGGGAAAGGATTCTAGCTGCCATGATTAGCAACTGCTTTATATGTGCTGATTACCACTCAGCACATGCCTAGGGCAGGGAGGGACTGGGACAGCAAAACAAGACATCTGGCCTCCAAGCCCCACATCCCTCCCAGCATTGCTGCGTCGGCAGATGATGTCTAAAGTGATGTCAACTGCCTTAGGACTGGCAGGGAAGCTGGCACTTTCATTCCAGGTCCAGGACAGGACTTGTCTGGTTACCAGGCTTGGAGGGACCCCGTGTGCCCAGAGCTGACATGTTGGGCAGAGATGATGGGACTCTGGGGTTTGGGATATTCACTAACAATGCTGCCTATAAAATCTCCTTACCAGTGCAGGGAGAAGCTACCAGGTAATTGCTGACACTGGGTCCTTCCTCCTCCACAAAGGCCAGAGAGGCAATGGCTGGCAGGCAAGAGCCAGGCTACAAGAAGGTGGGAGTGAGCTGCTGCTACTAAAGAGGGGCTTACAACACAAAGGAGGCTGTGATCTGACTCCAGGGCACCCTTGCTTGGGACACTTCGCTCTTGGTACCCCTGGAGTTGTGCAATGGCTAGCAATGAACCAAGCAGTCCCCAGACTGTGGGCTGGAGCAGAGAGAAGGGTGCAGAGGACTCACGGGTGATTCAGTAATGCGCAGATCCTCCCTACCCCCAGAGTCTTAATTTAGAACTAGAGCTGCAACTCCGGCTGGAGCAAGGAAATCACACCCCAAGTTTCCCAGGAAGGGCAGCTCACCAAAGACTGTACCTGGGTTATTTCCCTGGCATTCTTCTCGGGCTCGTGCAACCTAAAACGGAAAGAGACACAGATAAAAATATCCATCGCAAGAGCTTATGCAAATCAATCAGAATAACATTCAGGCCCTACTTCCTACATGGGTGCGGGGAGGGGCCATAACTGCTTATCAAATGTCTGGACACAGGAGCCAGTGTCACTGAGGGAATTCTAAACAATGCACACTCACTTTTGTAAAAGCCTCTGTGGGAAGGATCTTTAAAAAGGGTGAGGGAGGTGGGATGAAGGGGCACCTCCACTCACTGCTGTGGGGAGGCAAACCAGGGCTAGCCTTTGGAAAACAGGGGACAAATCATGAGCAGGATAATGTCCCATCTTTTGACCCACGACTGTACCTTCCTGGGGACTCAATACACAAAAGCATGTGCCCTGGACAAGATGTGGAAGTAAATTCACATCTTGGTACTTTGCCAATGGGCAGTGGTTTGGGGGAAATCAGCATAAACCAAACTATTTTGTTTTCAAAAAAGTAGACAAGAAGTTTCCATTTTATTTTTGTGGCGCTGGGGAGAGGACCCACTGCCTTGTTCATGCTAATAAAGTGGCATATTTGAGTCACATTTCCAGTCCTAGGGGTTTGTTGTTGTTAAGTTACAAAGGTATTCATTAAAATAAGTGAAAAATAGAATCTCTGAATCCCTCACTGGAAATATGTGGGAAACTGGAAAGAAAATGCTAATAGCAGTGGTCTTCAAATCATCTTTCTTCATTTTAGCTTCCCATATATCCCAAAATGTTCTATATTATAAATATATCTATGCAGTGCTGTTAAAAGAAAAGGAAGAGGAAAGATCAAAATGCCTTGCTTAATAAACAACAACAATAACTGCTCGTGCCCCCCGATACTGCAGTCAGAGCCCAGGCTTGGCTCACTGGAGGGTCATGGTGAAGGTAATAAGCAAGCTGGAGCCACTGGTTCTGCAGGGGTTATGTAAATGTTCAAGCCAGAGACTTGGTGCACGTGAGCATGAATGATGTTGGAACGGGCAATGGGGCTTGGCAGCAGGGTTTCTGATAGAGCTGTCACGAGTGCTTGGATCATAAAGTGTCCCAGGTGGCCAAACAGTCCTCTAGGATCCAGGACACGACTGATAGGAGGTCATACCACTCTCTCTCCAGTCTCCTATCGTCTGCATTCTGCTTTGCTTGTTTGATCCATAACTGGTCACCAGCGTTCACCCCCCCACCCCCCAATGGTCTGCTGTGCCTGCTCACTTCACTACCCTTACTCCGTCCCATGTCTCCCCATGACTATGCATGAGGGGTGCTGCTGCTTTGCATTTTCTGCTTCAGCAATAACCTGGGGTGACTCAGTTCTATTGCGGTGATGAAACACCATGACCAAAGCAACCTGGAGAGGAAGCAGCCCATTAGGTGTATGCTTCCTTATCGCTGTTAGCATTGACGGAGCCAGGACAAACTCTAGCAGGGCAGGGACCTGGAGGCAGGAGCTAATGAAGTAGCCACAGAGGGGAGCTGCGTACTGGCTTGCTCCTCCTAGCTGGCTCGTCCTGCTTTCTCATAGAACCCAGGACCACCAGGGATAGCACCACACGCAATGGGCTGGGCCCTCTTCCTTCTATCACTAATGAAGAAATGCCTTCCAGGTTTTCCTACACCTGAGTCTCAAGGAAGAATTTTCTTGATTGTGTTTCTCTCTTCTCTGATGACTTTGGTTTGTGTCAAGTTGACAAAAACCCAGCCATCAAGGATCCTTACTACCGTTTCTTCTTGGTTAACTAACATGTATCCTTTAAGACTCAACTATGTGTTTCCTCCCTGGAAGGCTTCACCAACAGGGCTGGGCTGGCGGGGCCACTTCTCTCTGACAACCTCAGATCTTCTTGTACATCTTCATTTCTGTGTTCTGCTCCTCCTTGCCATGCTGTCTTGCCACAGAGGCACAGGCACCCAACCTTGAAGCTAGCACCTGTCAAACATCCCCAAGGCCTTTGCACAGACAACTCTCCCTTCAGATCTTTGAAATCCTATTTTAACACTTCTTTGGAGACAGAGTCTCACTGTGGTAGCCTGAGCTGGCCTTGAACTCACAGAGATCTACTCGCCTCTGCTTCCCCAGTGCTGGGATTAAAAGCGCGCACCACTGTGCCCAGCTAAAATTCTATTTTAAACAGGCTTATCTGAACCTTCACAGAACTTCAAACTCTGTTCTCAGGAGACCATTCCTGTCTTCCAGAGCAGTATTCAACACTGTAAGCATATGTCCACTCTGTTTTAAAATAAGGCACCATCATTACTCATCCTGGGCTCAGACGAGCATGGGGTGTATCCTGGGTTCTTCTCTCTCTTCACCACAAGGCAAACTAGCCATCTCCAAAAGCAACAAACATCACATTCGGCTAGTTGGTCACCTTATGTTGCTGGTCCCAGGTCCCCAGGCTGTGGAAATTCCTGGTTTCCCCACCTACATTTCATGCTTTTATAATGCATAAGTGAAAGCAGGCATGCTGCTTTGTCCCTATAAATCCCAGTACTCAGGAGGCTGAGGCAGAGATTCAAGTTCAAGGCCCTGCCTGGGTTACATCTTGAGACTCCCATCACAAAACAAAACCAAAAAAGGAAGAGGAAGAGGATGAGGAGGAGAGGAGGAGGAAGCAGAAGAGGCAGAAGCAGGAGAAGGAGAAGCAGTAGCGGCCATCTGTCAGAACCCTTACCATACAGTGTAGTCCACTCCACACCCTGATTGGCGAGGTTGTGCATAGCCTGTTCCTGACCCCTGCTGTGGGCTTCCTTGTGCTCTAGCTAACCTAGCTTCATCCACACTGCTGCCTCAGGACCTTGGCATGAGCTACTCCTTGTCTGGTGCACTTCTGCCCCCGAGAGCCCCACGCTAGAGCCTTCCCTCCACTAGCTGTCTTCTAAGTGTTGCCTCCCTAGGGAAGCCTTCCTTGATCACACCTTTGCTCTGCCTCATTTTACCTTTGCTGGCTCTTGTTGCACATCGATTATCAGGCTTCTAGTTTGCATGGTAAGCTGCCCCCCCCCCCCCACGGGACGATGAAACCCTCGCACCTAGCCCTGAGCTAGCTCAGGGCTTATCCTCCCTCCATAAACACTTGCTGAATGAATGGCTGAGTGTTTTCTCACTGAATTCCTCCGAGTCTGGCTCCAAGCTGAGCTCAATCTGAACGAAAAAATGAGCAATCGGGGTAGCCCTGGTATTCTGAGAATAAATGTAGTGAACGTGTCACATTTGAACAATGGCCATCCAAACGAACCCCGGTGTCCAATAAGAGAGCAGACGACACTCTTGTGTGGGTGGGGTTAACAGTGTTCTGCCTGTATGTCGGAGGCTGGGCCCATGGCCAGCCAGCAGCCTGCAGGGCCCTTTGAGTTCAAAGGCGCAGGATCCCCATCACCCTCTCTGAGGTGCTAGGCTGTCTCCTATACCAGCACCAGTGTCTTTCAGAAAGTGTTTGATCCCATGCTGGGCCGGAGCCACTGCTGCCCAGGAAACCACCATTAAGGCTTGCTACCCACCATCACTTTGGTCTAGAGACATGAAAGAAGCTAGTCATTTAGTTCCCTGGGTAGGCTTACACTGGAAGGATATGAAAGGACTGAAAATGTCCTGCTCCTCTGGAGGAAGAAACAGATGGCGGGAGGCAGCGGAGCATCAATGGGTACATGCAGGTGTCAGTACCAGAAGCCCTGAACAGGCCTGGGGCAGCCCGGCATTACGTTACACTCTCAGATCTTGGCTGCCTCAACCACAGAAGGCAGACTGTAATAACCCCCTGAGACAGAGGCTCCCAAAGGGTGGCCTGGAGTCGGAATCAGAGGCTCAGCTTTGGTTTGTATTTAACAGCCCTCGAGGCTTCAGCCACACTCAAGTCTGGGAACCACTGTCCTACAACAAGGATAGGAACAGAAACTCATGACCACCAGTGGGACAGTATGAGTGAAGGGACAGGAGGGCCTGGGGACACAGTAAGTGCTTACTAACAGAAGCTGTGGTTGCCGCTGTCAATCTCACGATGCCACTTTTCTTCTAGAACTATACCATCTAACAAAGTAAGACAAGTGAAAAGCAACAGCATCAAACTGGACAGAGACCCCTCCATGGGGAAGGCGTTTCAGGGGCTCAGAGCTCACAGACACTGCAGTGGCGGGGGCGACCATTATTCAGTCATTCTTTCATTCAACAAGACTTTATGCAAAACTTATCCCAGTCCAGGGATGGCACCACGAGCAGGAGCTGCTGAACAGGAGGAACACAGTCCCTGTGTTCCAGAGCTATGGTCAGGAAAACGGAGACGAGCTAGAGCTACTTCATACACACCAGGATGCTCATGTAGGCACCAGAGGCTCACAGGAAGCCTCCTGACAAGAGGAAGTACCGGCCTCACTCAAGAAGGAGGGGACCAGGTGAAAGAAAGATGGCAACTCTAGCTACTATGGTAAGAAAGATGGCGACTCTAGCTACTATGGTGCCCAACTCCAGAGGTAGCGTTTGCAGGGCCCACGGTGTCCCCATATCCTTTAGGCCCTTGGAGGGTCCATGCGTGGAAGAGGCCAGTGTGAATGGGCTAGGAGGAAATCTAGGGCCCCATATGTGACAGAAGAGAAAAGAGGCCCAGGCCAGTGTGAAGCCTCAAGGTTGGCCAGAACTAACTAACCAACCAACCAACCAACCAACCAACCAACCAACCAACCAACCAACCATAAGGCCTTTGGACTTAAGCTTGAAGGCCCACAGAGAGCAAGTTAAGATCTCTGAGCGAGGAGAGAGACAAGCCTGGTCCTTGAAGACCATAGCAGGTGAAGGAATGTGACCAGCACGGGTGAGAGGACAGGATACCTGGGGGGGAGGGGTATAGTGATGAATGTATTCAGGGGCGGAGGCTGGGAGGCTGGATGGGGAGACCAAAACAGGAACAAGGGCACTGTGCACTCTCTCAGTGGGCAGACAGAGGCAGACTGAAGCTCCCCAGAGGCCAGGTGCTCCCGCTGTGTGTAACCACAATTGCCATTACTGACGTCCTCTAGCCAGGACAGATGCCTCACTGTCCCCAGATGTCAGTGGTCCTTGACTCCACACTCTGCTTACCAGCAAGTCCTCTTGGCTCTGTCTTTAGAATACAACCAGAATCTGACCCCATCTTAGCCCACCCGGCCCAAGCCTTCACCATCTGCGTAGGGTGCTACAGCCATTTCCTCATTAGCCTGTCTGTTTCCACCTCACTGGCCACCTAGCCCGAGAAGGCGACACTTGTAAAACAAAAGCTAGGTCACATCTCTTCATGGAACCACCCAAGTCCTTCTACAGCCACCAGCTCTACAGTACTGGCCTCCACTCCAGACCCTCAGTTCAATTCTGAACTCCACAAGGAAGGGAGGGAGAGAGAGAGAACGACGGAGGAAGGAAGGAGAGCTGCACAGCTCACGTGACAGCACAACCTCACCCGAGCCAACACGAAGCCACTTACGGTTTTACACAGCACACTGGCACGTTCACACAACAGACTATGGCATGCTGTCTACTCTGCTGGGGAGCACCAGGGCCCATCTATGAGCCAGAAAAGCCTCCTCCAGCAGCGGTCACGCTCACGTGGCTGTGTGGACGTCCTCATCTCTTGCCTGCCTGTGCCCCAGGCAGGACTCCCCACTCCAGGTTCAGCTCTGTTTTCTTGTCCAAGCAAACTAAGCCTTCCCTAGAGTCCCCAGCTTCAGGTCCCTGCTCACATGTCTCTTCAGAGGCTGAGGCTTCCTCGGCCTAAGCCATACATGGCCACCCATGCCTGCTGTGTTGGAGCCACCATAGTCTGGACGGCTGTGTCCACACTCACTTCCTCCCCAAGTCTGAGTCTGGGTTGTACCCCAGCTCCTAGAACAGAACTCTGCAACAAATCCCCTGTGTCCTGTGATGTAACCACCGGAGCTCCTGAGCAGGCTGTCACCTCAGAAGGACTTCCCCTATTACCGCAGCAGGTCCTCAGGCTGCATTCTAGTGAGGTGCCTGGCAGAAGGAAGGAGAGGACATGGCTAAGGCCTGGAGAGCTGAGTCCAGGCCTTAGTGGAGTGTGCAGGATTTCATGAACACAGGGGGCATAAGGAAGGAGGCTACCCCTATCATTGTCACTAGGGATTAGGCAAAGGCCCCATGCCACCAATGCCAATGTGCCCTGACACCTACTCCTTTCAGGCAATAATTAAAAAATAGTCCTGACAAGAGAGAAAGGAATGTGGAGAGGTGTGAGTGAGGGTCAGTGATTTATAGTATTTTGGGGTCTGTCAGATCACTGAAAATGGGGGAATGGTCTGAGTAGATGGCTCAGTGGGTAAATGCCTGCTGTAGATGAAGACCAAGTTCAGATCTCCAGAACCCACATAAGACAGATGAGGCAGCTTAAGTCTCTCTGTAACCCCAGTGGTCCTAAGGGGAGATAGGCGATGAAGACAGGAGAGGCCCCGGTTCATCGGCCAGCTAACCTGGCTTACATAGTGGAACCAGAGGCCTGATCTCAAACCAAGTCACACGCACACGCACACACACAGATTTAAAAATAAAATGTGACTACAATAGTGTCCTGGTCCACAGATGTGCTTACCTTGTGGAAGAAGTTGACCCCTTGGCTGAAAGAGAAAAAGAAAAAGTGGTTATTTAACTAGAAACAATCCAATGTGTAAGTTTCCATAAGCCAAGATTTGCTTTAGGGACATGGGGAAATTAGCTCAGGGAAGGCCTAATGCCAAGCCAATAGACGGTCTACCATCATCCACCATCTTCCAGGGAAAAGCCAGAGGGCTAAGCTAGACTACTGCATTCCCCCTTTGTAAGATGCCAACAGTTCCATGTAGCCTTCAGCCTCCAAGCCCCATATTCTCCACTGGGCCCCCTCTCCATTCAAGCATGTAACTTTGGCAGACCCCAATTAGGTCCCATTATTGGAGAGTAGATTCAAACAAGAATTTGAGTTGGGGAGCAGGTGTGAACCACAGGCCTGCTCTCCTACTAACCTGCTGTGTGACCCTGGGTGGGTCACTTCCTGTCTCTGAATTTCTTTAACTCATAGGGTATCCATTATTTACCCATCCTGACTTTCCAAGAAAGCCGCTGTCTGCTTCAGGGTTTCTAGGTCTGTGCTGTAGGAAGGGCATCTCACAGATTACCTCTGGGGGTTATATTATAACTGCAGCAGTTTGATTCCCATTTTGTTATAAAGTTACAACTAAGAAACAACATATGTGCTGAGATAGGTTCAGCACTGCACTTTGCACAGGGAACCCAAGGACGATGAGCTCAGGCAGCCGGGTGGGGCAGGCTGGGACTTCCCAGCATGCCATATCTGAATGGGGGCCCTGGAAGCAAGTGTTGGGCACAGCCGTCTTTGGGGGTCCAAGGACAGAGAATGTCCTCATTTTAAACCAAGCAATGGTATCTCTCAGACTCACATAGCAGGCAGATAAAATGGGGTTCTCCACCCTGAATGCAACCAGGGTAGGGGAGAGGGTGGCCCTTCAGGGTGGAGACAGGGAGGTGGAGTGGTGTGTAGAATGTGCTCTCTGGCTCTGAATTCTGGCCTACCAGCCCTGAGGCTCTGAACAACTTTTGTACCGCTGCATGCCTCTGTCTCACCTGTAAAATGGGTCAGTGAGGCCCCAAGGTCTGTGGTGAGAACTGATTGCATTATTACATGCAAAGCATCAGGGGTACCGTGGGCCCAGGCGAAGCACAGTTTGGCTGTCCCTGTTGCTTGAGCCTGTGTTTGGGAGCCGGGCTCTGTACACACTCAGGGGCTGGGTGGCCTCCTGTGTTCACAGCCCTTCAGGCCGCTATTTCTCCCCTGATCTCTTAGGCCTTGATGCTGAGCCAGTGCTTGGCCTCTGACAGGATGGCTGGGTTTCACCAGTGTCTACTCGACTGGGGTTTCACCAGTGTCTACCATTGCTGGGTTTCACCAGTGTCTACTCGACTGGGCTTTCACCAGTGTTTACTCAACTGGGGTTTGACCAGTGTCTACCTTGGCTGGGGTTTGACCAGTGTCTACCTCGACTGGGCTTTCACCAGTGTCTACTCGACTGGAGTTTCACCAGTGTCTACCATTGCTGGGTTTTCACCAGTGTCTACCATTGCTGGGTTTCACCAGTGTCTACCTTGGCTGGGCTTTCACCAGTGTCTACCATTGCTGGGGTTTCACCAGTGTCTACCATTGCTGGGTTTCACCAGTGTCTACATTGGCTGGGCTTTCATCAGTGTCTACCTTGGCTGGGCTTTCACCAGTGTCTACCTTGGCTGGGCTTTCACCAGTGTCTACCTTGGCTGGGGTGTGACCAGTGTCTACCTTGGCTGGGGTTTGACCAGTGTCTACCTTGGCTGGGTTTCACCAGTGTCTACTCGACTGGGGTGTGACCAGTGTCTACCTTGGCTGGGGTTTGACCAGTGTCTACCTTGGCTGGGGTGTGACCAGTGTCTACCTTGGCTGGGGTTTGACCAGTGTCTACCTTGGCTGGGTTTCACCAGTGTCTACCTTGGCTGGGGTGTGACCAGTGTCTACCTTGGCTGGGGTGTGACCAGTGTCTACCTTGGCTGGGGTGTGACCAGTGTCTACCTTGGCTGGGGTGTGACCAGTGTCTACTCGACTGGGATTCACCAGTGTCTACCTTGGCTGGGGTTTCACCAGTGTCTGCCTGGATTGGAGCAGGGGCTCCTCCTGTGTGTCCCTCTCAAGGCATTCTGGGAACAGTCAGGCAAAAATGACCGAGGACTCAAGTGCTCAGACAGGACGTGAGGCTTGGCTGCTGTCTCAGAGATGAGTCCTTCCAGTTGGTCCAGGCGGGACAGAAACTGGGACATGAATGGAGGGGTGCCGAAGGGACGGGAGGCTGATGGGCCACACTGTCCCTCCTAAGCAGACCACAGCTACAGAATGGCAGCTTGGATGGCGCTTGTTTTCAGGCTGTGCTTTACGAGAGTCACAGCTGGCATTTTTTTAACAACAAAGAGAATGGAATATAAAAAGAAGATCTCTGAGTTTCAAATTGATATAAAGGGGTGTACTGAGTCGAGATATAAAATGTTATATCTATAAACATGGAAAACAATCACAAAACAGCCTCCTCCAGCAGAGTGCAGGAGATCTGTACTGGTAGGTCCCAGAACATGGCAGACCTGCTATTACACAGCAGCTCACTTGGGCCTCATAGCTACCCTCCAAATCAGTGCCCCTAATTAGCAGCGTGACCTCGAACAAGTCAGATGAACTGTGTGCCCCCTGACAGCTTCTTCTACTGTTACTATGGCCAAATACAACGCTAGAGCAATCCCAGATGGGGGAAGGGGAGCGGGTGGAGGCTGAGATGATGAGTATGAAAAAGGTCTGGAGTCTGTTTGCTGGCTTCAGGGTCAGAGGCCTCGCATAGCCGTAACCAAACACGACAGAAAGACGGCCTGGCCTGGAACTCGCACTTCCCCTGTGGAGTTGAAAGCCATGTGCCTTGCTTCTGGGAGGGGGCTTTCCTGGGAGGGGCTTACATGTGACACTGGCTGTAGGAGCTGCCTTTATTAAGTTGTGTACCCAGGCACTTGCCTAATATCTCACATGGAAACTGCCAGCTCTCCCACTTTCACTCCCTTGGGGGTAACTGGAAGAGCTAACAGGGCACTCTGTTAACACGGAACCCGCACACATATGAGGGACTCAGTTAACACGGAACCCACACACATAAGAGGGGGCTCTGTTAACATGGAACCCGCACACATAAGAGGGACTCTGTTAACACGGAACCTCCACACATATGAGGGACTCTGTTAACACGGAACCTCCACACATATGAGGGACTCTGTTAACATGGAACCTGCACACATAAGAGGGGGCTCTGTTAACATGGAACCCACACACATAAGAGGCACTCTGTTAACACGGAACCCACACACATATGAGGGACTCTGTTAACATGGAACCTGCACACATAAGAGGGACTCTGTTAACATGGAACCCACACACATAAGAGGGACTCTGTTAACACGGAACCTCCACACATATGAGGGACTCTGTTAACACGGAACCCACACACATATGAGGGACTCTGTTAACATGGAACCTGCACACATAAGAGGGGGCTCTGTTAACATGGAACCCGCACACATAAGAGGCACTCTGTTAACACAGAACCCACACACATATGAGGGACTCTGTTAACATGGAACATGCACACATATGAGGGACTGTTAACATGGAACCTGCACACATATGAGGGACTCTGTTAACATGGAACCCACACACATATGAGGGACTCTGTTAACATGGAACCCACACACATAAGAGGGGAATCTGTTAACATGGAACCCACACACATATGAGGGACTCTGTTAACACGGAACCCGCACACATAAGAGGGAAATCTGTTAACATGGAACCCACACACATAAGAGGGACTCTGTTAACATGGAACAGGCACACATATGAGGGACTCTGTTAACATGGAACCCACACATATGAGGGACTCTGTTAACATGGAACCCACACACATATGAGGGACTGACTCTGTTAACATGGAACCCGCACACATAAGAGGGACTCTGTTAACATGGAACCCACGCACATATGAGGGACTGACTCTGTTAACATGGAACCCGCACACATAAGAGGGACTCTGTTAACATGGAACCCACACACATATGAGGGACTCTGTTAACACGGAACCCACACACATATGAGGGACTCTGTTAACATGGAACCTGCACACATAAGAGGGGGCTCTGTTAACATGGAACCCGCACACATAAGAGGCACTCTGTTAACACAGAACCCACACACATATGAGGGACTCTGTTAACATGGAACATGCACACATATGAGGGACTGTTAACATGGAACCTGCACACATATGAGGGACTCTGTTAACATGGAACCCACACACATATGAGGGACTCTGTTAACATGGAACCCACACACATATGAGGGACTCTGTTAACATGGAACCCACACACATAAGAGGGAAATCTGTTAACATGGAACCCACACACATAAGAGGGACTCTGTTAACATGGAACAGGCACACATATGAGGGACTCTGTTAACATGGAACCCACACATATGAGGGACTCTGTTAACATGGAACCCACACACATATGAGGGACTGACTCTGTTAACATGGAACCCGCACACATAAGAGGGACTCTGTTAACATGGAACCCACGCACATATGAGGGACTGACTCTGTTAACATGGAACCCGCACACATAAGAGGGACTCTGTTAACATGGAACCCACACACATATGAGGGACTCTGTTAACATGGAACCTGCACACATAAGAGGGGGCTCTGTTAACATGGAACCCACACACATATGAGGGACTCTGTTAACATGGAACATGCACACATATGAGGGACTCTGTTAACATGGAACCCACACACATATGAGGGACTCTGTTAACATGGAACATGCACACATATGAGGGACTCTGTTAACATGGAACCCACACACATAAGAGGGGAATCTGTTAACATGGAACCCACACACATATGAGGGACTCTGTTAACATGGAACCCACACACATATGAGGGACTCTGTTAACATGGAACCTGCACACACATGAGGGGCTCTGTTAACATGGAACCCACACACATATGAGGGACTCTGTTAACATGGATCTGCACACATATGAGGGGACTCAGTTAACACGGAACCCGCACACATATGAGGGACATGGAAGCCTGTAGACAGCTCAGACTTTTCCTCTCTGAAGCTGGCAGGAAGAGTCTCTGAGGTCCCTCCTTCCACCCTGGCAGCTCTGCATTTCCTGCTACCTCAATAGTGATCCCATGAGGACATGAGACCTGGGGTGGTGAGGGAGGAAGCTGAGGAGAGACTCTCTCAGACTCCAGCGTGGGGAAACTGTTTCATCACCCCCAGGACTACCCTCTGGTCTTCTTGTCACTAGAAGTCAGTGTCCCTGGCAGTGGGTCCAAGATCTAACACTAACGCCACTAATGTACAAACTGACTTAGTGGAGCCCATTCTATATGGAGAGATTCCTTGCCCAGCCTAGACACAGGGGTGCGGGGGTGGAGAGATGCTTTGGTCCTGCCTCAACTAGATGATGGGACAGACTTAGTAGACATCCTAGGGGAGGCCTTACCCTCTCCATGGAGAGGCTGGGAGGAGGGGGAGTGGGAGAAAAGGAGGGAGGGGGAACTGGGATTGGGATGAAAAAAATTAAGTCAGTGGCCACCCTGTGAGAAGGACCACCCTGAGAGAAAGCAGAGATCCCACCCACCTTTCCTCTGTTTGATCCGGAGGAGGTAGAGGGCTGCCATCAGCAGGACTACCAGCAGAGCGCACACCACACCCACAGCGATGAAGATGTTCTGGCTGGAAGAGTCGTTATCTGAGGACAAGGAGGAAGGACTTCAGGCATGCACCCCGGAAACAGAAAAAACGGCAGCCCACCTCTTTCCACCAGTCCCCCTTAGCTGTGGGCGTCCTCACCGTTCTCCTTAGTCTAGCTTGCCTACCCACCCATGCAGGTCACTCAGGAGCAGCGCAGAACGCACACTGCTCGCAGCCACAGAGGAAGCAGCTGCAGGTTACCAGCAGAAGCCATACTCCCATTCCCGAGGAGTGGAAAACCGTCCCTTCTCACCTGCCACGACCGCAGAACAGATCCACTGGAACCAAGTCAGGGACTGACAGGTGGAGGGTCAGGGAAGACGGTGAGTGAGGGACATGCTGCTGACATGGGCTCTGCAGAGCACACAGGGCTCCATACCCTCTGTGTCTAGGCCCTGATCCACACACAGTGGTGTGTGTGTGTGTGTGTGTGTGTGTGTGTGTGTGTGTGTGTGTGTGTGCGTGTGCGCGTGCGCGTGTGCGTGTGTAGCTCAGAGCAGGGTCCAGGCAGGTTCTAGACCATAGAACAGTACTGTCAAGAGCAGGGCTCTGTGACACAGATGAGAACTCAAAGAAGTGCCCCAACTAGTCCTCATCCGCATCCATGTTCCCATGTTCCCATGATGGTTTCCTCTATTACTGAGGCCAGTACTAATCTCTACTCATTCTACAGCACCAAGGATGACCTGACAAACCACCTGCCCAGCCTTTCATCCTCTCTCGAGGTACTTGTTTATTGATTCCCTGCTATGTTTTGTATGCTCTGAAGCTACGGGGTTGAGTAAGACAGTCATGTCCCTTACCAACTGAGGAGTGACAAAATCTATCCCTTTCAACATGTTCACAACAAGCAGGGGCTCAGAGAGAGACACTGACTTGTTCAAGATCACACAGCGAGTCAGTGATAGAGCCATTGTGGACATCAACACTTGCTACCTGCAAGTTCTATGAGAAGCAAGCATGGGTAAATCCAAAGGAGTACAACACAGGTCTCTGAAGAGTGAGTGAGTAAACGGCCCCTGTTCTCCTCCCTCCAGGGCCTCGGCTACGCACAAAGCATCAGCTGTGGTGGTGGCGAACGATGGGACACAGCCACAAAGCTAGCGTGTGCAGCCACTTCCAAAAAGAAGGGGTCTTGACTGACAGCACACTTGAGGGGCTGAGGTGACACTGCTGACATGCTGCTACAGAACAGGGGAGCACAGCACTGCCCTAGACACACACAATTTGTTCTAGAAATAATCATGGGAAGGCTGTCCCGTGGAAATAGCCATTTGGAGACAGCGTGAATGAGGATGCTCTTTGCAGGACTGGCCGTCCTTGAGCCAACCCCCCCAGCACCTATGGGAGGTGCAGGAGGCACAGGCAGGCACAGGGCAAGGAGCAGAGGCCAAAAAGAGTGAGGGGCAGGAGCAGCCACGGGACAAAGTGGTTGTCAGGTGAAGACAGGGAGCAGGATACAAGCAAAGACCGGGACTCTTTCCCTTCCCTCTTCTTTGTGTCAAAAGACCCAACAGGACAGGAACCGAACTCGCAACAGTGCCGACACTAGGGGTATGACAGCTGGAGAAGAGGAGCCCACTTTAAAACTGTGCTTAGTTTATAGACTTTTAGACTGTTCTATAATACGCATTATATATGACTTTAGCATTAAAAAAAACAGATAATATTAAAAAAAGATAGCATCAAGGTAAAGTTAAAAAAAAAAAAGCCAGCCAATGGGAGTTGGAAGCCTCACCAGTAGTGGTGTCCATGCCTGGCTCCTTCTGCTGGGGCAAGACCAGCACCGTATGGTTTTTGGTGCCTACTGGCTTCCCATCATGCTCCACCTGGCATGTGAGCACCACGTTCTCTCTATAGGCAGATTTGTTCACCAGGAGCCAGCTTGTCCAGTTATAGGTCCCATCCTTGTTCACTGTCCGGCTATAGGCCCCATCCTTGTTCACCATCTGGTTATAGGTCTTGTTCACTGGGAAAGTCGAGGAAATTTCTGTTCGTGATATGTTTCCATTCTCCAGCCAGATCAGCTGGAGTTTGTCAGGGTAGAACTTCTGCACGTGGCAGGTGACGTTCAACTGGTTCTCTGCCGTTGTGGGCTGTTGGGTGACATCCAGGCTGGGTGAAACTGAAATAGTACAGGCAGAAGCTCTAATCTTAAGCTGCAGAGGAGGGGCTGTAGAGTCGAGCCTCTCCCACCACAGCAAACACAGGACTGCTAGGCATGCACCGGGTACTCAAACACCGTGGCCTGAATATGAAAGTGTCACCCAGAACACAGTGTGTGCCTGGTCTGGGGACTGGTAGCTACTGTTAGGGTGATAATGAATAAAGTCAATGCATGCAGCTTCTGGCATGAGTGGGAATGCAGTAACTAGAGCAAAATAAATGAAACTACCAGGTAAGGGGGACGGGGTGTGGCTCATACTGGGTGCCCAGCATTTGCAGTTGCCATTGATAATAAAATAAATGCAACTACCAGCATGGTCATGGTGCTAGTCAGAGGGTGATGGTTGCTGTATGCTTGGGCTACAAGTCAAGGACATCTACCTCGGATGCTGTCAGACAAGTTTGCAGTCCCACGAAGAGGGCCTCCTTTCAAGGTGACGTGGGTTACCTCGCAGATGACCTGAGAAAGAACATCCCCGGTGCTCAGTTCCACCTGGGCTGTGCTGGAGATGTTGTAAGAGATGCTCTCTCCCTTAGGGTCCACGGTGGTCTGGAAGTGGGAGAGTTCGTTCCCATCTTTGAACCACTTCAGGGCAATATCCCGGGGAGAGAAGCCATAAGACTCGCAGGTGAAGCTCGCTGTCTGTCCAGGTTTGACCCTGCTTTTTGGGCCAAGTACCACCGGTGGAGAAGGTTTGGCTAGAGGAGCATTTATAGACAAGAGATATGATTGTGAAGGCCAAGCAAAGGGAGTGATGGTGTAAGCAACGCGCTTAGATATGGTCATCATTACTGGAGCCCTAGCGGTTGGCCCGGGGCTTTATGTACACTAAGTACAAGTTCTAATGCTAAACTGTACCTCCAGCCTAATGCCACTATTCATTAACCTTTGTCCTGATAAAGCTGGGGTGGCCATGTCCTTAGCCTCCTGTCTGAGGAGGACACACAGGTTCCATGAAATGAGTGAGTCAAACAGTAGGGCAAGGCCAGGAACTTCAGGCCTGAGGTCTAAGACTTCTCTGCATCGAGGGGTTCCATGATCCTGGCATACATGAGATTGCTGACCTATCTCATTCTTTGCTTTAGCTACTCATAACTGCATTCCTGGAAACTTTGCCAACCCAGAGAAAGTATTTGCAGAAGTAAACACAGGAAACGAATCACAATGTAGGACAGTTATGAAGGTGGAACCCGATGGGTGCGGACCTCCCAGAGTCCCACCTGAGAAATGGGTGGCAATGCTTCTCCTTTTGGATGCAGTGAGGATTGGATGACAGACACACAGAGATGCTTCTCAAACATGAAGACACACAGATCTGTCATTGACCCAGATTTCTATTTAAAAACTATTTCTAAATGTGTCTATATGTGAGTGAAGAAGAAGCCAGAGAGGGCACTGGATCCCCTGGAGCTGGAATCACAGGTGGTTGTGAGCCACCCAATGTGGGTGCTAGGAACTGAACTAGGGTCCTTGACAAGAGCAGTACAAGCTCTTTATCCACTATCTCTCCAGCCCTAGACTTCATTCTTAAGATTTCCCTATAAGAACTTAGGGATTCACTGATGGCATTTCTTCTCGCTCTACACATCTTAGTGGGTCTCTCACCCATTCTAAGTTCTACATTTGAAAGAGAGAGGCTAGGGATTTTTTTCTGGAGGACTTTTGTTTAGGGTTGGAAACAAAGATCACTTGTGTGTTGAGAAAGTCAAAGGTGGCTCTTCATTTCTAATTAATTATTAAAGAGCCAGATAGTGACCAGACAGAGAGTGAGCAGCCCCACCAAGGAAGCAGAAGCATTTCTGGTCCTGAAAGAACACATGGGTGACTAGGAGGGAGGTGGTGTCTCTTGGATATTAATTCAAGTTGCTCTTTATCAACCAGCACCATTTCCACACCAACCAGCACCATTTCCACACAGCAAATACCACTTTTCCATTTGTGAACACATAACTTCCTCCTTAATATCCACCTAGTATGTTGAGGGCACAGAAAGGAGGATGTCACTGGAAGAAGTCACATCCTCAAGACACCAGCATCTTAGGATCCTAAAGTGGTGAAGGGATGCAGAGCCATCCTCCTGACCCCAGGGGCTCCCTGTGCTTAAATCTAACCAACTGTGAATGCGAAAGGTTGTTGAAAAAGCTGCATCTGCACTGAATAGTGACAGACTTTTTCTTGTCACTATTCCCTAAACAACACATAGAACAACTATTTACATAGCATTTGCATCATATCGGGTATTATAAGAAATCCAGAGATGACTTAAAATAGCTGGCAGGATGTGTGTAGGTTACACGCAAATCTCCCCCATCTTGGACGAGGGCCTTGAACATTTTTGGATCTGGGTATCCCATGGGTACTGAGAAATAACTGAAGTTGTTATCTGTTGAGTTCTTGGGGACCTGACACTGATTGCTCCCTCTACGCTCCCCAACCCATGGAGGGTATCTTTGATGAGCTCCTTCTGCAGGTGAAGGCTCAGAGCAGTGTGACTGGTCAAAGACAGTCTCACATGGGTGTCTCATCTCTTCCATTCAGATGATTATTTTAGTAGTTAAAAAAAATCCTCTGTGCATCTGGGGTATCCTCTGCAGAAAGTGGACCAAACCCTCACCCTGGGAAGATGACATAACATGACTTCTGGATACAGTAGGTGCTTAATAAATAACAGCCATGGCTACTCTCTTTAGCTCTAAGATTACATATTTTTTTTGGAAGCCAGAAGGCACAACAAAGCCACCACCATTGTAGCTCTTTCCTCTTCTGTAGTAATCCCCTAGGGCTTGAGGTAGGCCAGCAGCTTCAAAACCCCATTGGGGTCATGGGTGTATCATCCGGATAAGCCATTTAGAAAGGTTGGAGCACCGAAAAAGACTCTGTGATAACTGGGGGTCATCGAGGCAGGGAGGGTCTGTGTTGACACAGATGTGTAGAGTCAGGAGGGTCCCTCTCCTAGGGGTATGAGCAGAGGGCAGGGATGTGTGGGATGCATCTCCAGTCCTCTGGGGGCAGCCCCTAGACATGTCCCTGCTCATCACCGGGACCCAGAGAGCACATGCTCATCTGAGGAGTAAAGCTTTCTGAGCTTTGTCTCCATGGGGGACCAGCTTAGCCAGGGGAAAAATAAAAGCCATAGCATCTCTCCTGTGGTTTCAGGACATGTATCTCAGCCTGGCTGTGGTGAGAGACTTCAGATGCAGGCAGCAGAAGTGGATCTGAAGGTAAGACACTTGCTGAGCAAATATGAGGACCTGAGTTCAAATCCTTAGAAACCATATTTTTTTTGTTGTTTTGGTTTTTCGAGACAGGGTTTCTCTGTATTGTTTTGGAGGCTGTCCTGGAACTAGCTCTGTAGACCAGGCTGGTCTCGAACTCACAGAGATCTGCCTGCCTCTGCCTCCCGAGTGCTGGGATTAAAGGCGTGTGCCACCAACGCCCGGCTAGAAACCACATTTTTAAAAAATATTTATTTATTGCGTATACAGTGGTCTGCCTGAATGCATACCTGAATGCCAGAAGAGGGCACCAGGTCTCATCATAGATGGTTGTGAGCCACCATGTGGTTTCTGGGAATTGAACTCAGGACCTCTGGAAGAACAGCCAGTGCTCTTAACCTCTGAGCCATCTCTCCAGCCCTAGAATCCATGTTTAAAAAATCTGGACATCTGCCTCAACTTGGCATGGCAGACTTTGTTGACTACCCAAGAAAGGTCTAACCCCTCTGAGGAGTGGATGGGGCAGGTTGGAAGGGGAGGCAAGAGAAGGGGAAGGAAGGGGAACTTGGGTTGGTATGTAAAATGAAAACTATTTTTTAGATAAAAAGGCTGGACATGATGGTTTATGCCTATAACCCCAGTGCTGTAGGAGTGGTGAGGATGCCGAAGGAGCACTGGGGTCTGCTGGCCACCAACGTAGCTCAGGATCAATGAGAGACTCAGTCACAAGGGAGTGAGGCAGGGAGCAACATAACAGGACTCTAAACTTTCTCCTCAGTCCTCCGTTCATGCACAAGTGGGTGTGACAATACACACACACACACACATACACACACACACTCTCTCTCTCACACACACACACAGACTCACACACATACAGACACACAAACACACATACACACTCACACACATATACACACACATACACTCTCACAATACATATACATACACACACTCACACATACATACATATACACACACACTCACACACATACAGAGACACACACACTCACACATACATACATATACACACATACACACATACAAACTCTCACACACACTCACACACTCACACACACATACACACACACACACACACACTCTTCAGATCCATGTCAAGCCAATTACAGCAGAATTTCTAGGGTGGATATGAAATACATGGTGTCTCCCCCCACCCCGTTTCGTAGATGAGTCATACAAGCAGACAGATGGAAAGCCACCAACTCATCCCAACCCCACCAACACTTGAGGCCTGGGAAAGGAAAGTGGCCCACCCAAGGTCACATGGATACAGCTCAACACATTTCCCACTGGTGGGATATTTCCTTCAAGCCAGGCACTGCTCTGTGTGTTTGATATGATGTCACTGCTTCAGTCCTGACCACACACTCTATGATAGTGCTATGGACAGATGAGGCCACTAAGGTGCTGTGTGGAGGGGTTTGTCCAGGACACAGGCAAGGGAGTGGTTTATCTGGAATATGGTTCCAGACAGTTAGACTCTGTCTGTCCCCTGTCCTTCCGGTCACTGTGCTGCTGATACCCAGTAATGACCCTGGAGCTCCATATAGGGCTTTGCTAACATCTTGGTGCTCATAGAACCCAGAATGGGGGTCACTACTGGTGGTATCTACAGAAAGGGAAACTGAGGACTTGATAGAAGCCAAGCCTTGCTCTAACTGCAAGGTCTTGGCAGTTCCTTGTGGCTTCCTAAGGGGCCAGTGTCCTAACACACCCTGGAAAGGTGGACACCCACAGCTCTGGTTTAAGGATAAAATGCTACAATGAGGGTATGGCATGAGGCAGGAAGCTGCGTTTTAGTTGTAGGTGCCAGGCACTACCTGGGAACTCAGTGTCTCTGTCATACTTACAAAGTCAGGACAAGCTACCTGCCTGCTTTTGTGCAGGGGTGGATGGCGAGGAGAGTTGGCTGCTACCTGGAGGGAAAACTGGCAACATCCACATAAATTAAAAGGAACACACTATGTGATGCAGAAGGCCTCTTGCAGTGGGTATCTTGGCCCTGGACACGGTTGAGCCATCCAGGGCAATACTGTTTTCAAAGTCCACAGCTGGGAAGAACTGATCATTCTACCAACAGAAGGCTACAATAAAATGTGGAATTTCTAGATGCTGGAGCAAAATGCAGACGTTTACACAATGGCCCTTTGTGTCATGATACAGAGTAAGGACCTGAATGACATTTGGGAAAGGTTTTCCTATCACTAACAGACCTCAGGTTGTAAGTGGAAGAAGCATCTGAATCTCTGTGAAAGTGATGCATTTCCTCAAGACTCAGCATTTCCTCAGCACCTCCATGTTCTTGGCTCACCTGTGGAGATGCTTAGTGCCTGGGCAGCAAGGAACCTGGCCGGGATCTGCATTATGGCCTACACTCTGGCACTCACTGGTAGCCTAACCCATGGCCGTGGGGCGGGTGGATGAGGGTGCAGGTGTCCTCTTACTTGCTGGCACTGGAGCCTTGTGCAAACCACTGGCTTTGGCTTCCCTGATCTCCCAAAGGTGAGGTCAGATCATGCTTTCCCACTGCGCCTGCTATGAGCCACACTCACAGGATAGGGGATGCTATTCTCTGACCTGTTGTTACACACCAGGGGATGAAGAAGGCACGGGCTTACTTACTCACCAAGCACATTGAGCACTGTTCCCCTTCCAGACTGAAGTTCCTTGTCAGCTTCTGCCCTAAGGAGCTTCACACAGTAGTAGGTGCCAGCGTCTCCTGGGGTGACATTGCTGATTTGGATGGTAAAGTCCAAATTGTTTCTCTTGGAAGTATCTGTAAGATTTGTAATTCGAGGAAACTTTTCTCCTGTGAAACTGTAGATTACATGTCGGCTTTGCCCGGTTCCTCTGAACCACTTAATGGGTCCCACGGGCAACAGGGAGGTCACAGTGCAGTTCAGAATGGCCAGATCCCCAGCAGCAACAGACACTGATGTATTAGGCTGAATCACCTTCAGTTCCTTGGTTGTGGCTCCTGAAAAGACAGATGGCAGCTATGACTCACCTTAAGGAGCCTGCAAGTTCATCAGTGATTTTCACTGAATGGGGACACACAATGGTGTTGAGTTCAGCACACTGCATGCATTATCATGTTTAATGTGGGCCTGTAACCCCAGATTGTAATAAGAAAACTACGACGCAGAGTGCTAAGTCACATAGCTTAGTGCAGCAGGGTGGCCAAGGCCTTTGTGGAAGTGTCATGTCTGAGCTGGACTCTGGAATTCAAATCTAAATTTGCCAGTTAGAATGGGAGCCTGGATTCCCCACAGAGGGAACAAACTCGGCAGAGATGCAGAAGTAGGAGACCTTGGTATGGGTGGTGCTTTTCAAAGAGGCAGATCCTGTGTTTGAAAGCAAGCCCTGGCAGAGCAGTGCTCTCAGCAGTCTGGTGGTGGGAGATCTGAGAACTCAGGCCCTGGGAGGGGCTCAGTAGCTCGCAGCTGCGTCACCGAGAGCCCTCAGTAGGTTGACAGAGAAGGCCGAGGTGCTCACCCACTGCCAAGAGCTGCAGGGATGAGAGTGTGGCTTCAGCTTGGACTTTTTATGGTCCCTAGCCTTCATTTCCTCATCTCTAAGATGTTTACCACGAGCCCATCTTGATGAACTTCCGACAGAGACAAACAAGCTGAGGCCGGTGAGCATCTGGGGCCGAGGGGTGGCTCAGTGGATAAAGCCCTCGCCAAGCAGGTGAGGGCCCAACTACCTTCCTGAGTGATGGCTTGCTGAATGTGTGGATGCAGAACGTGAGCGTTCGGACACATACACATTAGAGACACGGTGACCCAGAGAGGAAGACAGGAGGGGGACGGGAGAGGGGGGATGACGGCAGCCGAGTGGCGAGACAGGAACAGTGAGTCAGGTGATCTTGGTCCTCAGTCCTCACACTGGTCTCACACTGGTCTCACACTCAGTCCTCACACTGGTCTCTAATGTGGCCTGTCTATTAGACAGGGTTGTGGCAGAGCCCTTCTGACACAGTAAAAGAGACACCGTGTGTGAGCCCACGGCCTGGCACTGCTGCACTGGCCAGGCGAGGCAGCCCAAGGCAAGAGAGCTCCATGGATGGATGGGCTCTGCTCTCACTGCCGGTAGCCAGGGCCTTGGCATGGGCCTGTCATCGGTTGCTCACGGTCTCGCCTCCTCCTCTTCCCCAGCCAGGGCTCCCCTTGAGGCCCACTTTTCATGGCGGGTGGGAGCAGAGTCTGATTCTCACACTACAGGGGAAGAGATGAGAACTACAGAAAGCAGGGCCTCCAGCAGCATCGACCAGCCTAGAAGGTGGGGCTGGAGGCCAGGCAAGTGACGCACACAAGGAGGGAGCAGGCTTGAAGAGACAGGAAGCCTCCCAAGGGCATCGATGACATCACCAGCTCCTGCCAATAGCAGGGAGCCATGAACATTCCGGTGTGTCTACAGTTAACCACGGGAGACCGGTTGAACTGGAACCACTGCGGGTATGAAACACAGGCCTGGGCGAGAACAGGTCCTCTTTGCCAGCTCGGTACTCATGAGTGGACTCCCATTCAATCAGACAGAAGCAGGGAAATGGTGTCTACCCTCTGCTTTGTCATGAAGATCGTTCCAGAGTTATGCATAGGCTCCTGCTGTATACTTACCGGTTAAATTCTAGTTCTAAACCCTCTCATCACATTGCTGTATTCTTTATAAATTCTGATTTGCTGTGGACTGTTATTTTCCTCACCATCAGGATGATAGATCCACTAGGAAATACTGTCTAGCCTCCTGCCTGGTATATACTCTGTCCTCAATGGAAACAGATTCAAGAGGCAAGTGGATCTCTGTGATTTGCAGCCCAACTAGGGAGACCGGGTCCCCAAAACACATCTATGCTGAAGCAAGACACGGATGAGCTGAGAAAGTAGGTTTTATTTTCTCTGTGACCCTGGCAAAACCCTAGCCTCTTCCTTCCTCGGCTGAGCAGAGCTAACACTGGTGACCCCGGCTGGCCCTCAGTCATCATTACCCTCATCCTCAACAGAACACAGAGCTGTGAGTCAGTGCTGACGAGGGAGCTGCTCAGGAGGAACCTGGGAATTGGGCGCTGACACGTTGGAGCAGGGCTATTCTTGTGGTGCAGCCAGAGGCCTGTAATCACACCCCAGGCAGGTGACAATAAAATCTGGGCTGGGGAGGGCTAGCTCCTCCCCTTAGCCCCCCTCCTTTTTTAGCTCCTCTGGAGATCTCACCCAACTGCAAGCAAATTTAGGCAGCTTAATTAATTAGCTAGTGTTTCTAAAGCGTTTGAAGAATTTTAAAAGTGTGATGTAAGTGCCAAACATTATTTTAATCTCTGTGTGTATTTTCCAACAGGGTTTTCTTTTCTTTCTTTCTTTATTTTTGCTTGCTTATTTGCTTTTCTTTCGCTCTGCAGGTTCTGTTCTGGGAACTGAGCTTGTTAAAATTCACCCCCCCCGTGGGCCAGGCCTGGGGTCAACATGCTGACATTGCCAAAGAAACCATTTCCTGCTTTGGGCCTCCTGGCAGACAGCACAACCATTCCAGAGGCTGAACCTGACGGTGTCCCTGTGGGTACCACACAGTGCTGGTGGCGGTGGGGAGCAGTCCGGCAGGGTGGACTGGCGGGGTGGACCAGCGACAGCATGGCTACTGCTCATCACTGGGTGCTAGGCACCTCCTTGAGGACCCAATCACAGACACTGGTGGCTCTCCCCATAAAGACCTTGAAAATGTGGGGAATCAACCCAAAGGGCAGACGACAGGGATGAGGAAGTGGATGACAGCTTATCCCACAGGTCAGTTATAGGCAGTCATAGCAAACTGTGATAATGTAACATTTTCCATGGCACTGTTTAAAGTAACACAGTGGCTATGCAGAAACAAACAACAGTGAAGAAGGGGGGAGACCAACTTTTGTAAAGCATTTAAAAGAAACAAGTCTAAAATCTAAATAATAATATTGGGGCTAGAGAGACCGCCCGGAGGTTAAGTAGGTACTGATCTCCCAGAGGACCTGGATTTGGTTCCCAGAGCCCACAAGGAGGCTCACAATCATCTGTAACTCCAGGAGGATCTGATGCCTCCTTCTGGGACTTGCATTCACATACACACATATACATAGTCTAAAATAAATCTTTTGAAAAGCCTCATGTAATACTATCAAAGATCACTGCTGTCAACACTCTGATGAACTGTAGTTAAAATAAGTGGATTAAAGCACCATAAAATCCCACCTTCCGAAAACTAAGGGCATGTGCAGACACTCTGCATCTGCTTAGGCTTCCTGAGAGCAATGGGAACTTGAGGATAACATAACCATGGAAAGGAGATTGCTGATGCCACTGCGGAGCCATCTGATGGCTAAATCCACAGCCCCGAAAGGCTGCACAGAATCACAACAAATTATGCTGACCATCAGGGCTATCAAGTGACATTTGGTTTGATCCCAAACCTTGAGTTTCAAGGGAAAAAGTATTATTAAAGGGCGGTGGGGGCGCACTTTCCTATCACTTTACAGTAAGTACAACATTGAATATATTAGTCTTTCCTTGTGTAGCTAATGTTTAACACTTTGGGGAAAGATGCAAATACTGAGGAGAACATGAGTGCGTTTCTAGGGAGGGGTAACTACCCTGTGTGATTGTTGCTGTGGAAGGCAGTGATGAATCATGGGATCCCCATGGACTGAGGGCTACGTGGCTGTCTCTGGCACACTAGTTATGAAGTCAGGTTTTGAGGAAGTCATGTAAGTGACTACATTCAGAAGAACTCCAATCCCTAGGATAGCTACTCTAATTACACCTTCTACTCCACCCCCACAGACCGCTGCCTCATCACCTGAAATTCTGTTTTTCCCGTCTACTGGCCAAAATGTCAAATGCTTAACCAGTATGCTAAATGCTGCCAACCTCTGCAGTAAAGTGGACTGAGAACTGACTGGTGGGTTTAGAAACACATACTTCACTTTTAAAAAGGACAGTAATATTGTATTATTCATGTGTAGTTTCGAAGATGGAGAAAGATGACAACGGTTTTATAAGAAGTGAATAAAAAGAAACTGTGCTCTTTCTAATGAGAAAACCAAATCAGCACAGAAGTGAAGCTAAGGTGGAGGGTGGGGCCCAGTGGCCCTGGGGTGCAAGCCCCACCCCCCCAAAGCCTCATCCCTGGAGGAGTCCATGGCAACAGCCCAGAGCTCCAGGTCCCAAGAAGCCCGAAAGACAGCAGCAGGACACCCCTTCCTCGGCATTGTCAAGTGTGGCTTCTCCCTTACACTCGGGCATGTCACAGTCATCCTTCTCCACTGTTGACTAGATTTAAAATCAACTGAGAGAGTTGGAAAGCAGACCTCCAGATGTGTTTGTGAGGACATTTCCTGGCAGGATTCACTGAGGAGCAGGACTAGCCCTGGATGTGGGTGGACTACCCCATGGGCTAGGAACTCCAAAGGAATGACGGGGGCGGGAGGGGGGGAGGAGGGGGGGGAGATAGAGCCAGTCAGGAGGCAGCATCCCTTTGTTCCTGTCTACCAATAGCAGTCCCTCAGTCATACATACCCGCTGGATGATGTTCTGCCAAGTGACCATGGACCTAATTCTCTGACACCATTGGCTAAAATGACTCTTCCTCTCTTTTATGTTGTTCTCAGATATTCTGCAATGCAAACTCAACCAATATACACTTCATCGGTGCTATTGTCCATTCCTTCTGGTTGTGACTTGGTAGCTGGGTAGAAACGCCCGCTGTGCCAGTACTTGTACATACAATGAGATATGAATGGTGGGCGTGGGATGGAGTGCTTCACAGCGTGCGAAGTCCTGAATTTAATGCCTAGCACCACACATACACACACAGGGACGATATGTGAACACAAGCATGCTAAGTGTACATAAAAGAGTACATATATACTGAGGGCAGGTGTATGTGTGTATATGCATAAGTGTGCAAAGCACACTCACCCACACATTTACTGGGTGGGAATATAGGGTTTTGGATAAAAACACAGCAGGTTATCATATGCAAAAATTTGGTGTATGTGTGCAGAGACATATTGGAGTACACCACTGGAGCGTGTTCAGACGGGAGTGGGATGAGTGGGTAAATAGTGGATGGTGGTATGAACCATGGGATTGTCTGACTGTGGGTTGTCTGTGGGGGTATGTCTAAGGGTGAATGAATGTGTGCATGGGGAAGGTAACTGCAAAAGCATGTATGTATGGCATGCACACAGAAGTGCGTGTGTGTGTGTGTGTGCAGGTGGGCACGTGTGCAGGTAAGAATGTACCTGTATTGTATATGAGCAGGAAGGCACATAGAGATCACTATTTATGAACATGCTGTGCACCCATGTACTCATGTTTACCGGTGTGGCCAGATGGGAACATACTGGTTCACATGAAGCTGTGAAATGAGATTCTTCACAGAGTGTTGTCAGAGGAGGGAAGAGCAAGATGGGCACTGTCATCCGTACCATCGACTCCTACTGGGCAAAGTCTGCATAGCGCCAAACCTAGGTACCTGCCCTGGAGAGGTTGTACTAACCTCCTGAGAGTCCCTGATGTTGGATTCTACAGGGGGCCCCAATGTACGGTTGCATGGACTCTGTGGTTCCCAAGTTGAGAGCTTAGCTCTCTGACAGCTGTGGCTGGTCAGTGGTTTTCCTCCAAATGATTCATCCATTCCCACCCACAAAGCTCCCTCCCCTGGCAGGGCCTGTCCTAGATGCCACAAGAAAAGGAGGAAGTTGGGTCTTATCCTTCAATAGCTTACTCTGGGGGCACCCAGAAGATAAGCAATGACTACACATCAGTTGATAAGTGTCATGAAAAGAAGCGTGGGGCAGCTAAACACTGAACTGAACTCCTGGAACCCAGTGACAGAGATGGAAAAGTGATGAGGAGCGCGGTTAAGACCATAATGGTGAAAACCACAAAGACAGCTGACCGGATAAGGGGAGCTCTTGAATCCCAGACTGAGAGACCAACAGGGGATTGATCCAGACTCCATGACTGTAGTGCCAGTGAGGAGGCCAGAGAAATCACTGGGGCCTTGGGTAGTAGATCAGTGTTTACCATGGTTTATGAATGATCTTTGGGAGCCCATTCCAAATAGAGGGATGCTCTCTCAGCCTGGACACATGGGGAAGGGCCTAGGTCCTGCCCTGGATGAAATGACAGACTTTGGAGATTCCCCCCCAAGGAGGGCCTCACCCTCCCTGGGGGAATGATGTGGGGATGGGGTGGGGGGCTGGGAGGCCTGGTGGAGGGACAATGGAGGAAGGGTGGGAGAGGAAGCTGGGATTGACATGTGAGACATTCATGCTTTTAATTTAAATTTAAAACATTACAAAAAAAGAAACTTGGGGGGGTCTTGGCAAGGGGCTGAATCCAGGAAGACCTCCCGAAGGTGGTGGCCTCTGAGCCAGGTCTTGAAGTAATGAGGTAAAAGCAGGAGTTCCAGGAGAAACCATACAAGTGAAGACACAGGGGTGAGGCAAGGGCCTTGCAGGCAGGGACCAGAGAGAGGCTTTGGGACCCCAGCAGCGAACTGGGACGGGGCTGGCCTGCAGCTGGGCCAACCTAGAATTTTGGAGGACGGCTTCCAATACACATTTGAGGGGAAGACCATCCCTGGACTTTCTGCTGGCACCACCAAGCAGACCACTGAGCAGACATGCCCAGATGGTGCAGTAGGTCCTACCACCCACCCTGAAGCATCAGAGTCAGAGACAGGAGACCTGGTCAACAGGAAGAGCTTCCACTGTCTGGGCATGGTGCCATATCGCCGGCGGCCTCTCTGTGAGGCTGTAAACTCCTAAGACAGTGCCGAGCTCTGGCTTGGGTTTGGAGGCCTGCATGTCTTGTCCCCAGAGGGGTGACTTGGCAAAGCGGCTTCCTCATCTGTAAGCAGGGATCCAGTCCTGCTCATACTTGAAAACACATGTTCAGCAGTGGAGAGCTGAGCAGAGAACCACATGGCTTCTCATCCCTCTCTCCCAGGCTGCACACTCCACCCATTAGCAAATCCCGCTGGCTCAAATCCTAAGCTATGGATGGACTCCATCTTCCTATCCCTCCTTCACTTCCCTGCATTCCATCCCAGTGGCCTCCCTGGCTCCATTTCATCTCCCCACAAGCCATGCTCCCTCATAGTCAAGACAGCCTCTATGCTTGAATCAGGGCATCTCCCCTTTGTTCTCTGCTGAGGTCCCCACTACACCGAGTCCCAGGATCCCTACAGTGCCCCCCCAGGACCCTATGTCTTTACTCTTTTGCAACCATACCAGATTCTCTGATCACCCCAGAGCCTTGGCATGTGCCATTCCATGTGTCCATTGCTCATTCTACATACATGGCTTGCTCCTTCACATAGGCCTATCTGGGGCTTCCCCTGACACCTGCATGAAATGGTACTCTCCACACTTTGCTCGGATTGATTTTTCTCTGTACCACCTGCTACTTAACACACCACAGTTCATGTTCATAGCATACGTCATATTCTTCATGTTCCTCCTATTCTCTGCCTTGGACTGACTTGTATGTACTCTGAGGGCGGGGACTCAGTTTCATTCCTCAGGCTTAGAGTAGCCCCTGGCATTTGCTAAAAGTTATATTTTGGTTTGGATTCTCACCCTCCTCCCGATGAGAGTCCAGGCAGCACGCTAAGTCGCTGTAAAAACGAGGACGGTGTTGATATTAGGTTTATGCCACAGATGGAAGGGGCCAGCACGCTTAAGGAGCTCAGCACCGCACGCAGGAGAGAAGTGCTCAGTGCAGGCAGTGCAGGCAGTGACTCCCGTGTATCTTGGTGTTTAAAGCAGGAGAGAACAGATGACTATGCCCTTCAGCTGGAGGGGCTGCAGGGTCTCTCTGCCCTACCATACACAAAGCCACCGTGCAGAGCACACACAGGACAGTGGCTTGATGGGGAGCAGCTAGATCAGACAGAACCTGAAGGTGACAAAGCAATGCTTGTGGCCTGGCTGTGTTTGCTCAATGACTGGGGGGAAAACAACCACAAAAACTGCAAACATATGTGTACTGTGAATGCCCTTTGAACTGTAATGGACCTCTGGGGACCAGAAGTAGCTGAGAGAGGTTGAAGTCATTACTGTCACAGACACTGGAGTGATGCCTCAGCAGCCTAAGAGCCTTCTTCCCACCCGGAAGTGAGGGTGGAGGTTAGGGACCCATTGGCTGCCTCCCAGCTTCCAGTCCTGACTTGCTCTGAAGCAAGCACCATGCTGCCCGGCATGCCCTCCTCGGGCAATGGACAGACTAGATAGCCCATAAGACGACAGCTGTTGCTACATGGAGCCCTCAAGCCTGAGAGCTGGCACCACCCTATGCTGGTGCTTCTCTCAAGATGAGGGGGCGGGGGCTCCTGCTCAGGCTTCTACATTCCTGGGCTGCCACCGGTATGTGTGCATTCTCCTGGCCAGGCTAAAGGCTTTACTAAAAGCAACATCATGCCCCGTGGTTACCATGCGCCGAGCCAGCGGAAGACGGTCTCTGGGTGGGATTTCTCCCCCAGCTAAGCTGATGTGACTCACTGATTCCTTTCATAGAGCTTTTCCAGCTCAGCTATTAGTTCCTTAACCCCTCGCTGCCTCTGCAGGAAAGAACAGTGAGAACGGGATCCAGACTGCAGATGGGGAAACCAGGGCACAGAGCAGGGAAGTAGATGTGTGTGTCAGCCAGGAACTCGGGGATGAGTGCAGAGAGGGGGCCTGCCGCATGGTCTCCTGTGCCAAAGAAGAAGCCGGCCAGGGTGCAACAGCTGGAGAGACCTGTCAAAGCTGCCCCTTCAGAGGGAAAACTCAATGAGGTGGGGGAACCTACCTGTCCTTTCGAACCCAAAAGCACAGGATGGGCTAGGATATACAGGGCCATAGAGACACCTAGAGACCACCAATGCTGGACAGAGCAGGGCAGGCCTCAAGTATGGAGCCTCTGCAGGGAGCCAGCAGGACAGAACCATCACCACTGACTCCAGAGTGCCATGAGGACAGGGAGAACAAAAACATGGTCAAGTTCACAGAATGGTTGTGGGGTCTCATTTATCCTGTCTGCCCATCTTCACCATCCCTCACCAGACTGGCGAAGTCACAGGAATGGGGTCCTCCTAGTAATGCCTGGCCTGGAATGCAGAGCACTTGCTATACCACCATCATGGCAGCACCTGTGAGGTCACTATTACTGTGGAGTCTGAAGAGGAAGGGCGTGGATGGTGGAATCTACACACCAGTTCCAGGGCTGTTCAGCTGCCTCCATATCAGGCACTGATGTGAGCTTCCTGGGATGTTAGCATGTTGGGAGAGAGCTGTAGCACAGTCATGGTCAGGGGCCTGGAGGAGGGACGTTGTGGTAGGTGGGGAAAGATTTTACCAGTGCAACCTCATGGCTCCTAGTTCTTCTCTTTAAAGGAGGGTTTCATACCCATGTTATCCCCCTGGTCCACTAATGTAGATCAACCCACCCGCTGTGGGACAGGTCCCAGGAGGCCCCGTGTCATTGTCTCTACCCTCACATAGCCTGTTGGGCAGATAGGGATGGAAGAATGAAACACAAAAGCATAGATAGAAATGACCTGACGACAACACATCATTTGCTTATTTGGGTTTGGTTTTGCTTTCTCATTAGAATGCCAGTTCCATGAGAGCAGGGGATGTGCCTACCTTATCCACATTTACAGCTCCAGGTACCTGAAGCACACAGCAGCTGTTCAGTCCAAGGGCCCCTATCACATGCTCAAAAATACTGCATAAATATAATTGAAATTACCCTAATAAGGGCAGCACAGCAATCACTAAACAGACCATGGCTTGGGTTCTAGCTAGTTGTGAGTGGCTTGGAAAGAGCCCTGCTTGGCTTTTGGGAGCCTCAGTCTCCTCATCTATAGAATGGGTAAAATCTATACTTTTCACCACCCCTCCCAGGATCAGACAACTGTGCAAAGGAAGACATGCAACCTAAGCACCCATGAAGAATGGCTGTGTCCAACACTTGCTGTGTGAGGCTCCTTGTGCTTGGACACAGCACCCAGTGAGGCCAGGAGAAACAAGAATGGCAGAAAGCCATTTGGTATCGAGGCTGGGACCATGATATCACACCTTCTCATTTTGCACATGTCTGAAGCTTCCAAAAATGGAAGACTATGGGAAGACAACATGTGTTCTGTGCCAAGGACAGGTACACTGAGCATTCTCCTCCACCTTATGCTTCCATTTCTGGAAGATTTAGATGGTTTGCTTGGAGAATGGGCTCTGGCTGTATAGTCTTGATATGGCCATCACCTATTCTAGCCATTTCCCCCTGCAGCTGCTCACTCTCGCGTCCAATATCCTCCTACCGAAGCACCGCATGTCCTCAGCTACTAAACTAATCTGCAGCTTCGGAGCCCCAAATGGATGTGCCAGGAAATCCTGCTGGCACCGAGGACCACGCTGTACGTTTTCCACTTCTGCCTCTGCTGTTCCATTTCTTCCTGGACCAAAAGCTTGGCAAGCCACTCCAGGGAAGACTCATCCTGCCAGGGTTCCAGGAACCCCGAGTGAACAGGAGAACTGAACCAGCCATCGTAACAGATCCCTCTCCAGCATGTGGATGGAAGCTCATTTTGGAAACATCTGCTGTCCTCATCTCCTGGAGGATACACTGATCGATCAAACTATATGAGATCTCCCAGGAGAGCAGGGTGCTGGAAGCCCTGGTCATCAACCTCCCTACTTGTCAAGCGAAGCAAGGAGATGTCTAAAGCATGGTGGAGCTCAGGCTTTGAAGCCTGGGCTGATTGATCCTGGTGGCCATTCGATGCCGACACCTTGCTGAGCCATCATCCCCTCACTGGCCAAGTGTGTTAGATGATCAATCATCAATGGTGCATCCTCCAGGGTAGCTCTGAGACCCACTAGGATCACACACAGTAGCACGGAGCCCAGGATTATGATGACTATTTTTAGCATTTTCTCACAGAATTCAGGATCCTGTCAGAACTCTGGCTTTCACAGTGGAAATGCCCATCCCTGTTTTAAAAGTGTTGGCCTGTATCATAGGAGGCCTGGCATCTCTCTCCTGGGCCTGGCCTGACCTGACTTTGCATCCAGAGACCTGTGCTAAGCTCAGCCAGCCCTCTATCCCACTGCACAGGGAGCCACTCCCAGCTCCCTCCAGCTTTCCAGGGCTGGGAAGCCACAATTCCAGACACTGAGTCCAGAGGGAGACACCTAGAGTCAAGTTGGGTCCAGAGCTCATTGGCACTAACAAGGCAATTAGATCGAAGTGCTGGTTTCCTCTCAACCGGTCCATCCCCCAGGAGAAAGCTTCAGGGGAAAAGAGATCACTGAGTCACAGTGACATTATTTACTCATGGCCCTTGTCTTCTGAGTGCCCACTATGTGCAGCAGCCATGCTAGAATCATTGCTTTACAAAAATCCATTCAGCTTTATATATGAGCAAGTCAAACAGGATGAAACATTGGCTGCAGGATCGCTAACAGGTACCAGGGCATGCAAGTCAAAAAGCATAAAGCAAGTGACTGCATGATAGCTTACAGACACCAGGCATGCTTCAAGCACCATCTGAATTTACATTAATTGACTTATTCCCTGAGAAGGAGCTGTTAATGACATCCCTCCTTCTAGAGGAGAAAAAGGAGACCCAGAGAAGTTCAGCAAATTGTTCAAGTAGGTGGCAGGACCAGGCCTGACTCCCAGGGGGGTCTTGGCACTGTTGTGTGTACATGGTGAGGCTAATAGTCAGTGAGGCTGCAGAAGCAGATCTGAGAGCTAACACGCAATGCACACAGTCGCCAAACAAAGAAGTAATAAGTAGCCTCAGAGAGGAACAGATAAAATCATGGGAGAGGGCAGAGGAGTTAGCCCCTTGGAGCGGAAGTCGGGTACAGCAGGCCTGGAAGGATGAGGATTCTGGCAAGGGGAGGCGAGGAAGTACAGGAAAGGTCATTTCTGATGGAACAGCGGGAGCAAACAGAGAGAGATAAGAGGCTAGCTGGGGGCATGGATTTGTCCAGGAGCCAAACTGGGTTAGGTTGTATGTTAACAGACACTGCACAAATCAAAAGCCTCCCGTTCATGTGATGGGACCGCACTGAAACAGCTCGGTGGTCTCCCCGTGGTCTCAGGCTTCAATCTGCAGTGAAGAAGCCCATCACACAGCATATGGACATGTGTGCCTGTTGGAAAACATGTAGGAACTGAGGTCTGGCGGGGGATACCCAGACCATGATTCTACTTTTTCCCCCCCAAGAAATTTGGTTCAAGGGATCACCACTTTTGATCTGGGAAGTGATATGATGACACGGTCAGTGCTGTCCCCGCAGCCAGGAGTCTGAGTAGGTAAGGAGGGTCCTCTTCCATCAGCCCATGGTGACAAATAAGAAATAACCTGTCACACGCAGGCACTGCAAGCAGGGAGGTGGTGCATGTGGGATCCACTCAGCACTTTTAGACTCCCTTCCTTTCGCCCACTGTTCTCCATCTGTTGCAAAGGGCAAGGCGCAGGGAGGAACATTCCAGTGCTGGGGAATCCAGCGCTCACCAGCCCAGATGGGGCCTCTTGTTCGAGCCTCATCACTCCCCATGTATTGACATCTGTGAAGTCAAGAGGCTGCCAGTTCCACACTCAGTGGGCTTCAGAGAGACTCAATCAAAAGCTTTTGCTCACAGGAGCCTTCCCATAATCCTCCAGCGAGGCCTCAGGTGGCTCTTCTTACCCTATCAGTATGGACTGCACACTCCTAAGTCATTTATTCCTCCCACCAGAAGCTGTACTCAGAATTCTGGCTCCTTTACCACTTACTCCTGGGACAAGCTTTGGACTCAGTTTTCCTCATCTGTACATCATTGGTAAGAAGAGCCAAATGGCACACCGCTGGTAAATGGAATTGTGCAGACGAAGCACCAGGCCTGGGATGCAGTTAGCTACTTAATAAACATGGGTTCTCCTCCCTCCCCTTCTCAACGGACAGTTCCAATCAGGACTTCTTATGGACTGAGTGATTGCAAGCAAAAAGAAAGAAAGAAAAAAGAAAAAAATCAGTCCATGTATCCCCATGGGATGCGGGCAGGTATAATTAATAGCACAAAGCACCCAGTGAACACGGAGCCTTCAAGGAACCTTCCAAAACCCTCTGCATGTCAAACATCTTAGCTAGCCTCCCCTCCCCCCCTTTTTTCCTATGAAAGAGGAAGTGAGAACGGCTATAGGGCTTAGGAAAGCACAGAGGAGCTATCAGCGAGATATCTCTCTACCCGAGGGCCTCGGGTTCACTGGAGGGGGCCACTGCTCCTCAGAGCTGGGACCTCAGTTTCCCTCAGCCACCTCCTACTAGAGCAAAGGAGTCCATTCAAGTGCTCAGGGCCAGCCAGGGCCAGATGAGCATCCTGTAGTTGACTGTGAGGCTTGTCTGCTTCTTGATCAGAATAGCAGGGCTGGCCCCTACACAGTGCAAGAACCCACAGTGGTGACTTCACCGGAGTCTTTTTAGAATTTTCCTTTGGCATAATCTGTGTCAAGTGCAATCTTTAGAAACTTCCTCTCCTGCCTCCCGGAGGCAATAATTCACATGACCAGCTCCCTTCACCCAAGCAGTGATCTTGTGAAGCCCGGCAATCATGTGACACCTCCCAGGATGACAGTTCTGCCAGAGACAGCAGTCATTCCACCCAAAGCTGTCTTTTCTGAGCTGACATTTGGGATTCTTGCTCAAACAAATCCATTTTCCTAGAAGACTGGACAACTGCCTTCTACCTGCCTATCCGTGTATCCTACCTCCTCTTCTCTGCTGTAAACCCCACACCTCCAATAAGAGAGGCTGAGTCCAGCGGGGGCTGAAGTCCCCTCCCTTAGAAAGGACGTGACTGTGATCCTGAGCCCCCCTGGACTAAGAGTGCAGGCTGCTGGGAGGCTGCAGCTCAATGGCCATACACCATCCCTTCCTCACCGAGAATCTCATTCTCACCTCCGGAGACTTACACTATGAAGTTAACCTATGTCCCGCCACTGTTCCCACCTTTTCAGGCTGCTGATGCTGAGTGGATTGGAGCGGAAGGTCCATCTTGGCTATTCCACAGATTGTTTTTATAGGTGAGCGTGGGGAAGGGGAGGTTAGACACACTCTTAAGAAAGGTGCTGTCATTCTTCCCCGCCAGTGCCCAGGAAGGACAGGCTACTGGGTTGAACACTTGTTAATCACTAACCCTTTGCCAGGGACTGAACCATAAGGGCCTGGTCAGAAAGAGGTCTAGAGCAAGCGTTTAGACTTTAATCCGGGCTCAGCTTACTGTACTTCGGAGAGATGCCTGTGGGTTCCCAAGCCCCAGAGGATGGCAGGGCACGGCTGGAACTTTGGCAAGGCAGGAAGAAGCAGATCAGACCCCAGAGCCACTCATAGGAGAGAGGTGAAATCCATCAGTTGGCCCTGAAAGGACCCAGGGTGACTGAAAACTATGGGTGGGGAGGGGCACTTGGTGGGTTCCTGGGGATCAGGGGAAACTCCAGGGCAGTAGAGAGAGCTCCTGGCTGCCCCACCTCTTCCAGCTTGCCTGTTCTCTCTTCCCTGGGGCCGGCTCTCCCCCATCTTCTACACAGCTATCAGATCAGATGCTCTAGGCAAATGCACGCTGAGAGCATCTTACCTCCCTGCAAAGGCAAGGTGGCACAGCGATGCCTATGTCCATAACACCGATCCAAGAAGACACTAAATAAGGCCCCCTTCTCTCCCTCCCCAGCTATGCCGCACGCCTTCCTATCCTTTCAGGAGAGACCCAGGATTTTTTGCACAACCCCTTTAAGATGCAGGACTCCTGAACGGTGACCTCACTCCTTGGCCAACCGGCCCTCAGAGCCCTCCTGCGGGAGACAGCCAGGTGTTTGATGTAGACCAACAAAGAAGACAAGCTCAGAGCCACAGGTACATGCGGGAACTGCAGGAGCTCCTGGAAAGCTGCCTCAGGAGGGCAGGAGGGTAGCGGGAGGCAATCATCCAGGGAGAGGCTGTGCCACCACAGGTACATCCACCGTGTCTCCCAAGGGACTGTTGATTACCCAGGCCTCTCTTCCTCTCTCCCACACCTCCATACACTAACCGTGCTTGCTCTGGTACTAGAGGGAGAGCTCACTCTTCCCTCATCCCGACAACCCAGCAGCGCGGGAGGACCTCTGCCTCCCCCCCCCCACACACACACCCCAATCAAGTCTAGCAAGGGAGCTTTTGGGGAAGCCAGGCGCTCTACTGCCGATAGCAATTGCCAGCCTGCCTCCTCATTCGGTTTGGGCAAGGGGTACAGTAAACCAACTCATTCCTATGCCTTGCCGCTCAGTGCAGGGCTACACAGTCACAGTCCACAGGGCAGATCCGCATAAGGAGAGTTCTAGCCTGGCTTCTAGCCTGGGCTATGTGACCTTGGGCAAGTGGCTGACCCTCTCTGGGCCTCAATTCTGCATCTGGAACCCTGGTTACAGGCATCTGTCGACACGAGCTGAGCGGCAGTGTGCGGGGCCTGAGCCCACAGCTTGGGGAGGGTGGCAGTGAGAGCTGAGGGTGCTTACCTGACCGGAAACAGGACGCGGAGAACAGTAGGCAGAGCAGCAGCGGCCCTAGGCGGCCAGCGGCCGGGCCGGCGGGCTCCATGGGCCACGGCTGCAGAGCAAGGAGGGAGAGCGGCGGTGAGCGCGCTCGGCAGGCGGGCGGGCGGCGCGGGCGAACGACTAAGGCCCCTCCCCCTCCGCTGCCCCCCAGCGCCACCGCCCGGCGGGGTGATCTGACCCCCTCCTACAACGAGACGCCGAGCGGGGAGACTCCGGGAGCGTGACGCCGGGCCAGGCCGGCGGGAAAGGGGAGCGGACCCGAGGGAGCCAGGCGCTGAGCCAGAGGCTCGGGGGCGGGGGAGCGGATAGCGAGGGAGAGGGAGAGTGGGGGAGAGGAGGAGGGAGAGGGAGCGGGGACGGAGCACGAAGAGCGAGCGCGAGCAGGGATAGCTCGCAGAGCGAGTGCGGGCTGCGCTGAGCCGTCGCGAGGCCAGCGCGAGGGCGGCCCGGCCGAGCGCCCCCGCCCCGCGCCCGCACCTTCCCGCCTGCGCCCCAGTGCGCCCCGCGAGCTGCGCCGCCCGCCTCGCCTCTGCGCGAGCCCGCTCTGCCCGTGCGGGTCCCCGCCAGCCGCTCGGACCTGCGCCGCGGCGCGCAGGGCTGCCAGGCGGTGGAAGCACCGCTCCCGCTGCCCAGAGGCTGGCCGCGCAGCACTTTGCGCAAACTTGTTTTTCTGAGGTCGGCGCCGCGGGCTGGCTACTCCGTCCTCTTAAGGTGGACTGGGGAAGTGGCAGCCGATCGCCACTGGCCTCGGCCTCTCACCCTGGCCAGTCCTCGCCTCCAGTGGGCAAGAGGCTGCCCGCCCGCGGCGTGCTGGCCTAGGGTAGAGAATGGAGGAGGCGGGGAGGCTTGCTTTCTGCCCCTCCCAAAGAGGCCCTGTTCATGTGTCCCAAAGCAGAAGGTCGGCCTCCGGGTGGGTATGGGTCCTAGGGGCCCAAATCTTTCCAAGCTGGCCCGAGGTGAAGCAAAAGCAGGAAGTGAATGCAGGGGGAAGGGGGAGAGGAAGGAGAGAGTGATGATACAAAAATAGCGTGTGTGTAGGAAGGACTTCGGTGCCTCTTGGTAAAGACGCGCTGGGGGAGAGGAGTAGCAAGAAAACTGTGGCAGGGAAAGGGGAAGGGTAGGTTGGGCCTTAGGGAGGAGACTGACCAGAGGCCTTTTCATCAGGCAGAGTAGATTGAGGTTGGAGAGGGCACAGACAGAACTGTGCTGGGAGAGGCCTGGGCTGCAAAATAGTGACCCTAATGAGCAAGACCGAGAAAGGAGAGCTAATCCCTCAGGACAGAGCCTCTGGATGCAAAATGCACCCTAGCTCCAGTGTTTCCTTGAGGAATGAACTAGAAGCACTCAGATCAAGTGCTTGATCATCTGCAGAAGTCTGCGCACCAAGACAGGGAAGAGGAATCAAGACCCTCCACTAATTGGAGAGTTTGAGCTGAAGTAAGTTCAGAGATAGCCAATTTTGCTTCCCGTGATGGCAGTTGAGGGACATAATGAAGGAATGAAGCAAAGCAGGCCCTGCTGTCTGTCTCTTAAAGAGGATGTTGAGGCTCAGAGACCAGGAGGATGATTGCCTAAGGCCAGGCCTCCGGTAGAAAGTCCCTTATGCAATGGCACCCTCTGTCCTCTGCACCTCTGGCCAAGAGCCTTGTTCTGGTTTTTTGTTTTTGTTTTTGTTTTTTATTCCAGAGAGGCAAGTAGGGTGCAGCTGTTAGGCATAGGGACCAGCGTCCAAGGCTTAGATCCTTTCTTCCCATCTTAGAAGCTGCAGACTTGGAGAAAGACCTTGTTTCTGTGCCCTGGCTTCCCTTTAAGCAGCCAGGCCAACATGAGCAGCGACCCAGAACTGCCATTGGGAGGGTTACATGAGTTGATATTTGCACTGCATTTTAAGAAGAGCTCACCATGTACCAAGGGCAAGAACAGTGTTTGAAAAGTGTTTGGCAGCAGGTCCTTGAGGGACCACAGGGCAGCCCTAGCAGAAATATTGGTTGTATTTCTTTGGGCCTAGGGGATTATAACAAGAACCCACCCATAGTCTACTAGAAGATGCAGGTATGTGCAAGCCGAAAGAATGAACAGAGACGGTCTGGTAAGGAGTGTAGGTGCGCACACACACATGGGTGTTAGCTCATTTAGCTAAGGACAGCAGTGCATAAAGCCATGTTTCTAGAGAGTAGTCTGGAAGACCAAGAAAATTGATTCTGTGGATGAGAACCACTGTAGGTAGGATCAAGTAGAAACTACCATGTTTGATTTACATAGAATAGAGAGGGCTGGATGGAGAAGAGTGTGGAGTCAGGGGGCTAGGCGAGAAAGATAACCTGGGTCTAGCATCCGAGGCAGGCTAGTTCTTTAGATTATGTCTGGCAGATCCACGAAGGTGTCCAGTGAAGCCTTGTGAAAATTCTCCAAAATCTGCCTGGGGTAGGAGAGGGCAGAACCTACTGCTGGTGTCAGAGGTGGTGCCTCCTCCTGGTTCTGGGGCAGGCACACACTCCTAGACACAGAGCTGCCTGGGATTAGCCACTGTGGGATTAGGAAGAATAAGCATTGTACCACCTGCTACTTATATATTTAGCATCTTTGCAGAGGCACTCAGCAGAGCTTCCACACGCTCACATCCATGCGTGGGGGAGTTGACATTTGTCCACATAAAAGTCACTTGTGCTAACCCATCAGTTACTGTGAGTCCACTGGGATTTGTGCGCAAATGTGTAAACTAAATGGACAAGGTGCAGCCTGCCCAGGGTCACACAGATTATGATAGATAATTGATGTGAGCCAGCCATCATAGCAGCCGGTCTGGGGGCTTTAATTCGGATATTATTTGTCCATGCACTTACCATATGCATTAAGTGTCTACTATGTGCTTGACAGAGCACTGGGTGATAGAGATGTGGCAGCTGAGAGGAACAAACCAGGCAGATCTGTGCTCAAGGAGGGCACGGGTTAACCCGTAATGCGTCACATATCAGATGGGCGTCAGTACTCCAGGGAGTAGTACATAGAGAAGGACCAAGGGTACCCACGAAGAGAAGTGGTGCATTTCCGAAAGACAAGATGGGGAGTATGCGTGTCCTCTCACCGGCGCCCATCCCTTCCCTCTCTCCTGTCCGTTCCAAGGAATCCTCTTATACGAGGTTGTACTATAAAGATTTAATTACATTTCTCTCTCTCTCTCTCTCTCTCTCTCTCTCTCTCTCTCTCTCTCTGTCTCTCTCTCTGGCTTGTCTCTCTCTTTCTGTGTGTGTGTGTGTGTGTGTGTGTGTGTGTGTGTGTGTGTGTGTGTTGCAGGGTTGGGGGAGTTCTAGAGAGGAGACTTGAATGAGCAGGAGGAGGGGAAGAATCTGGGGACTTCAAAGCTAAAACACAAGTGATTTGACTTAAGCAACCAGGGTTTTTTTTTTTGAGCCTCAGTCTATGAAAAAGGACTAACAAAGACAACTTTAATGTGAGTGGCTACTAGTGGCTAGGATGTGAATGCGATCTCAGGAGGTTTTGGCCTCTGTAAGAGTGACAAGTGCCAGGTCCTAAGATCCATGTTCTTTCCTTGAGGCCCCAACCACCCCTTTGTGTTTCTAGATGAAAGGAGCAAGGCCAGACAGACACTGACTTGACCAGGGCCATTCTGTCAGGCACGCTGGGGCTTGCAGAGACTCAGAGCTGTTCACCCAGCCTTGCCCACGCTTGCTCTTGGTTCCCATAGCCCTGGGCTGGCATCAGCAGGCCAGGCCTGGCTGCCTTTGGGTGGGACCTGTTAGGAGGATCGAGCTGCCAACGACCTATTTTTTCAGGGCAAGAGGAGCCGTTTAGAGTTAGAGGCCTCAACTCTGAAGCCAGAACAATTAAAAATAAGTATCATACACCTCTGGGCAGCTTGGAGCATGGGCCAGCTGTGCTGGAGAGAAGCTGCTGAGCTGAACGGGCTGGGAGCCGGGACTGAGGTGATGGATTAGTTCCCATGTGCTTTCTGACCCTCAGGTGGGAGAGGCTGCTGACATGCCCATTTTGTAGCTGTAGAAATGGAGGTTCAGAGAGGTGTCCTGACTAACCTAGGACACACAGCTGTTAGGTACTCTCAATAATGATGATGATAATAATAATAATAATTGTTTAGCATCTACTATGCTTTGCAGTCTTGTTCTTGTGATATAGTCATGCCACACCTGGTAGAGGTGCTGGTAACTGCTTCATTTTACAGCAGAGAAAGGCAAAAGTTGAAACCACCCTTCTTCCAGGCCTCTCGAAGCGTGGTCTTGCCAGAAACCCCTGTTGGTCAGGCCACTCCTCCCCCAATCCCCCCTATCCTCAGCCCCATTTATTTTGCCTTTGCAGCCTGTGCTGTTGTGTGTCACTATTGTGAGTCTTATTGCATGCCATCCCCTCCCTCCAGGCTGGCTCAGCCCAGAGGCTCCGTGGTTGTCTCTGGGGAAAGATCCAAAGTTTAGCATGCTGCGATTAGCCACGGAGCAAGTCACCATCATGATCTCCTCACTTGTGTAGACTGAGGCAATGACAGGGCCCTACCCAAAACTTTTGTGTTTTGGTAAGGGTTAAATGAGTTCATATTACTATTGTTTTCCCTGGAACTGCAGCCTCAGGACTTAAAACACTAAACAGTATTATTAAATGTATAAAGCGATCTGCCCCAGCTCACCGAGTGAGGGATCACTAGAGCCCACATTCGAAGGCAGGTATCTCTCTTGACCAGCCTCTGCTTGGCAACACTTGACAACCACCTCTTCATCCAGAGCCCTCCATATCTGTGATTTTCCAGTGTGGGTGAACTTCAGATCCCCTAGAAAGATTGTTAAACATAGGTTCCAAAGCCCCACCCCAAATTCAGTAGGTGTCCGGGTAGAGTCTGAGAATCTGCAGTTTTAGCAAGGGCCCCAGGAAGCTGATGCAGCTGGTCTGGAGACCACACTGTGAGCTAAGATGGGAATGGTTTGTGAACCCAGCCCTAGCTTCCCTGTTGATGGTCACTTTGTTCTGGCCCTCTGGATCTGTCTCCTTGGGGGAAGGCTGAGGTCAGGACAGCACCTTCTCAGAGATGTAAACAGTGCTCCCAGGTGGGGTGGGGGGCTATAACAGATCATTTGCCAGCCCCCCAGGGAGCCATGTGGTAATTAATGCTCTCCCAGGAAAATAAGAGACTGAGCCACTCAGCAGACAAGCAAGCAGGCAGCTAGCTAGCCAGCCAGCTTGCCCTACCCTTCCGAAGCTCGTCAGGGGTGGGATGCACTGTCAGGCCTTAAACACTGTTCTCAGGCTCTGGGGATCTGGTATTACCCTGAGCCAGCCCAGCTGTGCTGAGCCGAGCCTTCCCCACAGCATGCTGAGGTAGAATGCTGATTATAAATATCAAAAGACCTGGGTTCCAGGGCTGAGTGCCTGGTTAAGACTGCTAATCAGAGCCAGTGTGTAGGAGCCCATGTCAGCCCAGCCCGGAAAGAGCCCAGCGTGTCTGACTCCTCACTGTGACTCTCTTACCTGGACACGACCCCCACTCCCCCTCACTCCCCCCTTACAATCTAATCCCCACTCCACAGGTGAGAAAACAGGCAGAATTTAAGGTGCTCCTCCAAGGCACCACAGGCAGGCTTTTGCTTTGCCCAGAGCTTGGGACACTCCACAGGACCCTCTCTGAGTCTCCTCACCACTGAGCCTATAGCTTAATAGTATACACGTCTTTCGTGGTCCCGGCACTGAGCCTGCTGTTAGGTCAGGACACACAGGCTCTGGTGAAATAAACAACAAATGTCACACAGCTTTAGCTCTATTGAAGGCTTGTATAGCTCAGGGGCTGAAAGACCTGGTTTGTTCCAGGGTCTGCCCACCGTAGCTGCGTGACCCAGGGTGGCTGTAAGCCACTTTGGAATCAGGATTCTTGGGTGTGGGGTTGGGGGAGGGAGGGAGGGAGGGAGGGCAAAATGTAGACCACTAAAATCCGTGAAGTGTGACAGGACACATCTACTTCAGCCCCTTCTCCAGGGGTATCTCAGGCACCTTGGGGTCCCTTTACACATCTCTTTTTCTTCCTCCCTACTCATAGCCCCATTAGCCAATCTTCTTGGTTCTCTCTTTATAAGTAACCAAAAACCACACTACCCACATCAGACCCTGCTCAGGCACCTGCCTTTCTCATATCCTCTCTGGCTCCTTTCTCCTTCTTCTTAACTCAAACCTCTCAGAAACCTTCCCTGTCAGTTTTGAAATGAAATCAGAAATTCTTAGGTAGCTCAAAAAGGCCTCACACAGGCTACGCCATGCCTCTGCATGACTGATTCACACAGGCCATGCCTCTGCATGCCTCACACAGGCTACACCATGCTCTGCATGCCTCACACCATTCCAGTCACAATCATCTTCTTAGTGCCCCTTGAATCTCCTCAGTGAGTCCCCCAGCATCAGGGCCTTTGCACTCACTGTTGGCTGTGGCAACCCTTTCTCATTTAGCTCCTTGTTTGTTCCAACTCTTCCTGCTCTACTCAAATGCAGTCTCCTCAAGAAAGTTGCCTCAGCCATGCTGTCTAAAACTGTGCTCTTGCTTTCCACCACCTCGTTCCTCTTTTTTTTTTTTTCTTGAATACACTAACATTTCCTGGTGGCTTATAAATGTTCCGTATTATGGGCTGAGATGACTCTGCCCTCACACTGGGGCTCCATGTAGACTCTTCCTTTATTCCCAAGTTCATGAGTTGAGCCTGAACATAGGAAGGCCTCGAGAAGTAGCTGATGCCAATGGAAAGAGTTGAGGAATAAGCAGGAAGCTCTCCCTGTAAGGGCACTGGCAGCTTCTCAGAGACACGGAGACTGCTCGGTCCTGAGGGCCTGGTTCAACCTGGCTTGTCTCAAGGAACAGGTGTTTTTGTCTGACAGACAGGGAGTCCAAGCCTCCCTCTGGTGTCATTCATGTTCTGTGGTTGGAGTATCGGTCCCTTCTCCAGGGCCTGCTTGAGCCTGAGGGAAAGACTGACAACATATACCACTTCCTTTGAGTCAGTTTCTCATGAGCTTCGGCGATGGCTTTTGAGGAACAACAGCCACACCAGGCCTATACAATGCCATTGCCCTTGGAGCAGAAAAATCTCCTCAAAATACCAGCAGGAGCCTTCACCACACTGGGTCAAGGCTGGGCTCTTCTGTGTCCACGTGCTCACTGAGCTAGCAGGACACAGGTGGAGACAGACTGCCCAGACACCCTACTGAGCTGGCATTAAAACCAGACCTTTTGGTACTATTCCCATCTCCACCTCTAGTTTCTACCAGGCTCTCCTCTCCTAATCTCCGGGCCCAACTGTCCTTCACACCTGAGATCCCCCCCCACTGCTGTGTTCAACAAGAAGAAAGAAGGCGGGCCTTAGCAGGACATGGGGGAAGGCTAAGCTGTTCTGATAAAGAGCATGCTACCTGTTGGGGAAATCCAGTTTCTTTTTTCTTTCTCAAGACAGGGTTTCTCTGTGTAGCCTTGGCTGTCCTAGAACTCGCTCTGTAGACCAGGCTGGCCTCCAACTCACAGAGGTCCTCTTGCCTCTGCTTCTGAGCACTGGGTTTAAAGGTGTGAGCCATTTTTACAGCTCTGAGAAATCCTAGGCCTGCCTGTGTTCCAGCGGCTTCTGAGTTTCTAGGGTCTGACTCAAATTGTCCCCCTCCCCACCACTGTGTCACACCCTGGAGTCTCCAAAGGGCCCAGTCAGGCAGAGCACATGGTAGTTGTAAAATAATGACCGGCGAATAAACACTTGCAGCTGAAAAGACTGGCGATGTTGCCGTCTGTTATCTAGAGGGCTTGTAGATGGTGCAGAGCAACTGTTCTCTCTGTCTCTCTGTCTCTCTGTCTCTCTATCTCTCTGTCTGTCTCTCTCTCTCTCTGTGTGTGTGTGTGTATGTGTGTGTGGTACTGGGTATGTAGCTGTGTCTCTGGACTTATTTATATGTGTTTGCCCCTGAGTGTAGACACATGCCTATTTGCAAATATCCAAATGTATTGGGCTTGTCTGTGTGTCTTTGCGTGTCACTGTGGGACGTGTGTCTGTATGTGGTTGCTTGCAGATGTTTGAGGACTATACACATGTATGGGTGCTGTCTGTGGTATCTGTGTCAGCATACCTGCCTCTCTGTGTTGTGTTTCTGCATGTCTGGGACATTCCGTGATGGATCTTGCTATGTGTACCTCTGCCTTCTTCCTCTCCTGGGCTCCCCTGGGGGAGCTGGAGTACTCCTGTAACTTAGAGTTACCTGGCTGCCAGAAAGAGGGTTCTGCACCCCCTCCCCTCCAGCTAAGGTGCTAATTACTGGGTTATATACAGATGGTTAATGTGTGCAGATGCCCAAACACAGAGATAGAGAGGTAGGGAGGGAGAGAGAGGGAGGAAAGGGGGGGGAGGGAGGGAGGAGGAAGGATTTAGAAGTAGAATAGGCTTGCTTGCCTTTGAGTGCTATGGGGTCAGGGTCTGTTCCTTAAGTATGGCTTTTACCAAGAGGAGGGGAAAGCTGTGATGTTTCCCTTTCCTTAATCGCCATAGAGTTTTAGTGCCACAGGGCTATAGAATGAATGCTAAGGCATTTTAGGGTCCTGGGATTGCAGCATCCTCAGCCAGTGTGCTTCTAGATTCCCAGAGCCACACTGAAGGACAGAACTCTTCTGGGGCTTGTGGCATCTTCAGCTACACCCTTCTCTTCCTTCTTGAGTCAGTCTTTCTTTGAATACAAGCATGGCCAGGGAGTGACTTTGAAAACTCATCAGACTCAGCCCCTGGCTCACACAGGGCTATAGAGCATTCCAGCTGGCTGGCACATTCCTGGGGCTGGCAAACTGGAGTCCATTCTCACTGAATATGGCTTCTCACCTGAACGGTCTGCAGACTCATATTCATAGACTCTGCTTCCAGCCAACACGAGAGTGCCTGTGATCCCAGAATATGTTTGCAGTGGTTTAGCTGCTGCAGGTGTATAGACAATAAAGGGATAGGTATCCTTCCATAGTGGAGGTTGAGTAACACAACCTGAGGGTTGATGGCCAGCTAAGCAGGCAGACACATTCACCAGAACATCCAATGGGGGAGGCTCCCTCCCTCCCTTCCTCCTTCCCGCCCTCCCTCTATTTCTCTCTCTCCCTCTCCCTCTCCCTCTCCCTCTCTCTCTCTTCATTTATTAAAAGACAGTTTCACATAGCTTAGGCTAACTTCAAACTCATCATATAGCCAAGAATGATCTTGAACTTTTAATTCTCCTGCCTCCATCTCTCAGGAGCTGAGCTTATAGGTGTACATCACTACGCCAGCTTTTATGTGTTGCTGGAGGTAGACCCCAGGGCCTTTTGCATGCTGGGCAAATAGTCTACAAAGTGAGCCTCATCTCAAGACTGACCTTCCTTCCTTCCTTCCTTCCTTCCTTCCTTCCTCCTTCTTCCTTCCCTTTCTCCCTCCTTCCCTCCCTCCCTTCCTTCCTGTTTCTTCTAATGGCAGCTAAAAGAACCAGACTGTGCCCTTCCCAGGGATCTTAGGAATCATCCTGAGATCAGTCACTTCTGGCCTTTGAAATCCCCAGGACTCCCCCGAGTTCTTTCGCAGGTGTCCCGTTGGCTCTCATTGCTAGTCTCCACCATCATGTCCAGTCCTTCCTTTGCATGGATCCTTTGCTACCTTTACATGCTGCAAACCCTTATTCGTTGGTGGAGTGAAAGCTCCCAGTGAATTCTAAGTGCCATCAGAGAAAGAGTTTAACATACTTAATTTGTAATTTCCCAGAGTTTTCAGCATTTACAACACAGGAGGCATTGAATAAATGTTTGTTGAATGACTGTGTCCATTAAATCCTCTTCATTTCTCCATTGCAGTCCCAGTCCCATAAGCCCTTGCAGGTGTTTTCCCAGGTCACACTGTCCCTAGGAGCATGTGTGGGTGGGAATCTTGGCAGGCATGAAAACCACGTAGCTGACACTGGACAGATGAATCTTCCTACCTGTGGCATCCCGTTGGGGCCGCCCCACACGCCTTTGTCTGGTAAGGTCACTCAGAGTCTGACACTCAGGAAATGCAGGCAGTTTCCAGCAGCTCAGCATGGTGACTTGTAGTCCCCTGTTGATCTCAACTGTGAGTGCCAGGCCAACCCGTTGGCAGCATCTGCTTCAGAGTCTAACTTGCAATTGCACATTCCCAGGTTCTCACTGCTTAATATTTAATGAGCAGACAGCTGGCCTTTGCTGGAAGCCATTTAAGAACCTGATTACCTTTTATTTGAACTTGGCTTTAAGTGAGGCCTGGACTGCTTTGAGATTACACATAAAGCCGGTATCCTAAGTCTGGCGCCAGCATAGACCTGGACCATTAGGTGCTGGTAGAGGACTGCCTACAGGCTTTTAGCTCTTGGGTGACCTTACAGGCCAGAGGGTGTTGGGGCAGCTCCAGACGGCCCCACCTCTCCTCTTGTGCCACAGGTCCATTTGGGCAGGGAGGAGGAAAGAGGAAAAGTGCTAACAGGACCTTCCCTGACTCATATCCTAGCTGGATAAGGGGGAAAGGGGGATTCCGCCTGGGCCGTTTCCCAACAGGAAAGGTGGTCCTATCCTGTACAGCTTGGCCACCAGTAGTCAGAGCTAGTTTATGTAGATATATCAATGCCATGGAGTTGGGTTCAGGTTGCCATGCCAGTTTACCTTGGCATGGGGATGCAGATTCTTCTACAGAAGAGCATGAGGCAACAGTAGCGCCCGCCCCTTGATGGCCAAGCCACCCTCCCCCACACCCGCAAGGCCTGGGGATGCTGAGGCCAACTCTGAAGCCTAAACTCTGCAGAATTGTTAGGTCAAGATGGAGAGAGTCCAGATGACCTGTGCAGTGTTGGGAAGGTTCAGGAAGCAAGAACATCAGTCTCTGCTATTGTCCCCCAGGGGTCCACAGGGTCAGGAAACAGACTGCTGAGTCTGTTCTCAGCGGATGTGGGGAGAGGTGCTGTTGGAATTCACCCCTGGGAACACAGCCTCCCTGAGACCAGGGAGAACTTCACAGGGTCGGGAGGCTCGGTTTCTGGTTCTTGCTCTCTCCTAACAAGCCCATTAGTCTTGGGAGAGTCCCTGCCCCATACACTGCACGTGTCAGGCAGCCTCACGGCCCAGCCCTCTCCAGCAAACGCTTCTGTTCTCCACTCCTAGGTCAACTGGTCCAACAGATCTCAGAATCTGTGTCATGGTGGATCCTACAAATGCCACTCGTGGTGAACTGCAGGCTTGGTGTCTTTACTGGACTGTGTCTATAAACATCACCATGTCCAGGAATGGATGATACTCACCAAGCATGTTCTATACATAAGCTGCATGCTAGGTAAGCAATTGACCATACACATGTCCTTCGATCCCCACCATCCTAGCCCTGCCTTTCTCCTTGTTCTGGCATCATTCCCAGATGCAGGTGGTGCCTTTGGGATGCTGCCCTGCTCCATCACCATTCCCACCGCCCCCTGAACCACCACCTCCATCCACCACCCCAGCTTCTTCTTAGCTCTTCTGCCTCTATCCTGACCCCTCCAACCCATCCTTTACCGGCAGCCAGGATGGCTTAGAACCACTTTAAATTAAGCTCAGATTCCACACACAATGCAGCTTCAGAGGGCACTCCATTCTCAACTGTATGTTATAATCTTCTATTCCTAATGTACTTCAGCCACACGGGCCTTCTCCTCCTCAGATGAGCCTGTGGAGGCCAACCTAGGGCCTTCCCATGACTACTGTGGGTCCCTTGAACCTCTGTTCCCATGTCACAGTGTTATTCTGTAAAACACCCCTACCTGGCACCCAGCTTCTTGCCTGGCTCCAAATTTTACAGTTCCTGTCACCTTCTGGTACATTTATTTATTTATTCGTGTACCAACCCCCATGTAAACTTCCCTTAGAATGGAACTTTAGGTCGCAGTGTTTGCTCTTGGATCCCCAGGACCTAGAAAGTGCCTGGCACGTTGCAGGGAATGTATGGAGTCTTTTAAAGGACTGTGAATGTGGCCTAGGAATAGATGATATGGTAGCATTATCCCAATTTACAGAAAGTCTGGCAAAGCGAAGTGCAATTTACCACCTCAGAAAGGATGAAGTCAGCTCCAGCCCTTGTCTCTGTGGCTCGGCGCCCAAACTGTGATTCATCTCTTTGTATCACCCTCACCAAAGCCGAGGTAACATCATGGAAGAGGGAGCAGAAGGATTACAAAAACTGGAGGATGGCAAGGAGTTCAGCAAAATGCTATCTTCTGGATATAACACAGCTACTGCAATCCTGAGCACACAGCTCTGGTTACCACCCCAAGATCTGCACACAACAAGGAAGGAGAGTAGGAGGGGAACCAGTTAGGAAGAGAAAGGGGGTCAGCAGGGGCAGCTGGGGTAAAGAGGGTGAGTATGATCATGACACATTACATATAGGTATATAATTGTACAAATTATATATACATATATATCCATAAATTAAAATTCTACTAGTTAATTAATTTTAAAAACCTCCATCGGGGACATGCTGGCACTGGCACATGTGGTCCCTGGGATGTACATCTTGGGTCTCTGTCCAGGGGCTGGGCCTGGAGTCTAGGATGGGGCCCCCCATCAGCGACACCTCTCTGTCCCATGGCAGCTCCCCTTTGTCATCATCAGCTCCTATGGAGGATATGGGCTTCTGAAAGCCCTGGGCCACTCCCAGAGACAGTCTTTGTCAATGAAGTAACAAGGCACTTTACCCATTATCTGATAGTGTATCTTTTGTAGCCAGGCTAGCTCTGCAGCTCTGATATTGCAAACTAGTCCCAGGCCCCTCCTCCAGGTTCCATCAAGGGTGGGGCCCCCTCCATCCTCTCACCTCCCACTTCCTCATCTTCCTCATGTACCCCACCAGTTCTGCAGAATTGCTGCTGCTGGACAGTGAAGGGGGAGGGCAGTCAGAGGTACTCTGTAGCATAAAGATGGGTAAGGAGTGGCCCCAGATCTTACACAGAGGTGTACACGGAACACTCAGCATCCACAGGACTGAGGTCCACAGAGTGCAACCATTGGCATATTCAATTGCCACATGGTTACATGCAATTTTGACACCCCCCTGTCAGAGGCAGAGGTGAGAGGTACCTGCCTGTAGGCAACCTTCAAGTGGGCATATAGGGCCCTGAACATGTACCTGGTAGGTTATGGTATCAATCACCCAGAGAGTGGGCACATCTCCCCTGACTGTGATTCTTAGAGGCCAGCAGGGCTGGCAGCCCTCCCCACCACTTACCTCTCAAAGGTGCAGATAGGCGAGAAAATGGGCATGATGGTGATAGACGATGAGGCTACCTGGTAGGGGCCAAAGCTGGTACTGGGACCTGCCAGAAGGCCACTGTGTTGTCCCTAGCCTTAAAGATCCTGCTTGACTTCTCCAGAGACCTCTCACTTCTAGCAGGACTTGCTCCAAGCCCAGACTCAGCACACCTACCTACTAGCTCCCCCTGCCAGATACTCTTGCTTGTTTCCAAGATTTCCCCAAACCTCTCTGCCCACTTTCTTCTGGGAAGGCCCTGTTCATTCTGCCTCAGCAGTGCCTCTTACTGTCACTGCTCAGTTGGGTCCGGCCAGCCTCTGGGACCTGGATCTCTGCCTTCAGTCTCTGCTCCAGTGCAGTCAGGCTGTACCCCATGTAGTTTTCCTGGGGACAAGACTGTGTCCTCCACACTTCAAGGGCTCCTCCGATGTCTTTGGGGGTGCAAATTAGCCCTTCACCCTCCACGTCACCAAGATCTGCACTGAATCTATGTGACTGTCACGTGGCGTTTCTGGGAACATAACTGCATCTTTGTATAGCTACTCTCTTTGCAGAGAATGCCATTCTCACCACACCTGCTCAGCTCTTACCTGTCTGCGAGACCAATGCTCCGGGGCCTCACCTACAGAAGATTTTCATCCTCTCCCTTTCCTTCCCTCCTTCCTTTCTTTTAGGTTTATTTATTTAATTTTATGTATACGAACGAGTGTTTTGCCTGTATGTATGTGTTTGGTGCCCACAGAGGCCAGAGGAGTGCCTTGAAGCCCCCGGAACTAGAGTTAAAAATGGTTGTGAGCTACAGTGTGGATGCTGTGAACCAAACCCAGGTCCTCTGCTGGCGTCATCCCCCAAGCTCCATCGGGTTCTTTTCTATTGTCTAGGAACCCCTTGTGCCTCCCCAGCCATAGAGCACCTTCCTTGGGGGCATGCCCTCTTGAATGTCAACAATGTTTTTTTCCCACTAGACTATGGGATCTTTTTCCACTAGACTATGGGATTCAGGATGAAGTGATAGGACAGACAGTAAGTGGCTCTGGGACCTGCCTCCACCTAGGTCTGTAGCCTGGCTCTGCCATCTTCTAGCGGAGACACCCCATGAAGCTGTTCTCATCCGCTAAATGGAGAAAGAACAGTGTCATCTCCCGTGAGGAGTTGTAGTGAGAATTCAGTGAGTGTGAAAACCTCAGAGAAATCGTAGCACACAGAACATGCTGACTAAGTACATTTTCATCACTGCCTCCGGATCCCACGTGGACAGCCCCAACAAAGCACCTGTTTACTAGACAAATGAAAAGTTAGTTCTGCTGTGTCACAACTGTCTCTAGGTGATTCCCAAACTCAGGCATGTTGCAGAACCATCGAGGACCATGAAAAACAAAGGCAGACTAACTGTGATGGTCAATGCTGATTGCCAACTGGACAGGATCTAGAATCACCTAGGAGACAAACATCTGTGTGTGTGGGGGGGTGTTTCCCCGAGTGGATTATTGAGATGAGGAGAATCATTCCAACCGTGGGCAGCACCATGCTACCTGCTAGAGTTCCAAAGTGAGTAAAAAAAAAAAACACAGCTGTATTCCAACTTCATCTCTCTATGTGTCCTAACTGTGGATACAATGTGGCAGGTCACCTCATGCTTCTGCCACCACCATTTCCCTGCTTTGGAAGATGGAAGATTGTAGCCAAAAGAACCATCCGTTTCCTTAAGATGCTTTTGTCAAAGCAACAAAAAAGTAACTAACATATAAGCCAAGTCCCTTAATTAGGATAGACCCCGGCTGAGACTTTTAGAAAGCTTTTGGTGCCATATTGGATACAGATGCTCTACCACTGGGTTTAGAGCACTGCTATGGGTGATAAGTGGATCTTTGCCATAGCAATCTGAGCCCTGAGGAGCCTATCCGAGGAACCCCTACAGATGATGACTTGGGTGTGGCCTGAGAATGGAGAATTCTCTACCAGTCAGAGGGTGCAGGCAGTTCCCTTTGCCTGGATTTGTCTTCTCCGGGTTGCTTTCAGTGAGGGCTTTATTTTGCGCTGATGGAGTCTAGCTCTTGTTTGGGGTCAGCACCTGCATACAAATGCCAAGAGCAGTGGCCTGCTCTGGCTCTCTGTCCTTGCCAAGCTCTGGGCTGTGAGTTCTCAGTGGGTTGTGGAAATCCTGGGACTCCTATGAGGCTAGGACCACCATGCCCGTCCAGCAGGAAGCAGCCTTCCTGGGGTCCCTTTGAGAGTGAGTGTCCCCATGAGAGAGTGGCTTCTGGAAGGACTTCAGGGAACTTGGGAGCTACTGGGACAATTGGAGGCTGTTTGGGGGGAGGGAAGCTGGCAGAGACCTGGCACTAGGCTTTGAGCCCCTGCAAGACTTTGCCAAGGCTAGGCCTGGTTTCCCATTGCCTGTCAGCTCCAGGGTGCTAGAGAAAAAGGCCCATGGAATCTAGTGCCTTTCTCCAGAGTCTTCTGTATAGGAGGAAGGCTGTGTGCAGCCTGTTTGTATAGTTGTGAAGCACAGGCCTTGCTGTCTGACTGACTGGGGAGCAGGTATGCTTAGAACCAACTTGGCCACCAGATGGCTAGAGAGACAGGGCTCCCCTTCTGAGCTGCCAAGGGTATGCATAGGCCATGGAAGCACAGAGGTCTGGCATGAGCTTCTTTGGGCTTGCTAACTCCGGGTGGCCTTAGTCAAGTGCCTTGGCTGGGAAACAACAGTGAATGAAACAAAGCCTCCCCCTTCTGCTGCAAGAGGCTGGGAGTGGGAGCTGGTGGCCGTGAAGAGAGAAAAACACAGGCTGAGTGGCATCCAGGGTGGTGGCAAAGGAGCAGTTTCTGCCAGGGTGCCAAGGAGGTCTCTAGGCAGAGCTGCGGGGAGGACAGGCTTCCAGGCCGAGGCAGCGGCATGTACAACTTGTGAGCAGGGTCAGGTCCTGCCTGTTAGAAGAGCCCCAGAGGCCAATGTGGTTGAGCAGAGGGATGGAGATGGAGAGGAAAAGAGAGCAGGCTCAGAGGGAAAACCTTCACAAGAACCATCATGTGAGAGCCACAGATGGGAAGCAACACAGACCGGTTAGACAAATGGTTGAAGGTAACTGGAGGTACCTGAGTGGACACCCATTCAGCGCGACCGTCAGGCCTACCAATTCTGTGTTGCTTTAATGCTGTCATGAAGTGAGGAGGGATCCTGGGTAAGATCAGCCCACTGGGAGCTGGTTGTTTCCCCTGTTTCCTGTAAGCATAATTAGCAAATGGGCCCTCGACTTTTGTAGGCCGCAGCTGGCTTATCTGTGAACTAGGGCTAATCCTACCTGTCAGATGGCTGGCTGGGATATGGTGGGTGATTAGAAAACATCACCCCACACAAGTCAGGTCTGTGCAGTGGTTCTCAGAGCCCCCAGCATCCCTTCTGCCCCCAGGCACTGAGTCTGTAGGCCTGGGGCTTTTACAAAGGAAGTTCTGTGCAGGGCCTAAAGGACCAACCTTAGAGCTCCAGAACCTCCCACAAATGGGAAGCGCAGGTGTCCTGCTGTGTCAAGCTTGGAGGTCTAGCTGGGCCGCGCCTTTGCAGCATCCACCTTGCTTGTAATTACTTGTTTAACATCCGTCTGCTTGTCTTGGCTGCATGATCTTACCTCAGCTGCCCTTGCTCGTTCCTGGGTCCCCAGCACTGAGCTGTCTGCCTGGAGCATGTTTGTTAAGAAAACAGCCCGGCTGGTGGAAGGAACACATACACTGATGCTTGTTGGAGCTGCTGGGTTCAGGTCTCCTGGAGCTCTGTTCTGAAGCAGACTTGCTGGTCACATACCCAGTGTGACCTTGGGCTCAAGTTCTCTGTAAACTGAGGAGGATTAGTAGTGCTAGGGGATTTTAGCAGTGCTATAGGAACCTGTGCAGCAGGATTTGGGGGGCAAGGGAACCATATGAACAAAGTCAAGGAGGCGACAAGGTACACAGCAGGTTCTCAGACTCCCGACACTGGGCGGATGGGAGCGTGCAGTGCATGGTGGGATCTCCATGTGCTGTGGCTGTTTTTGTTGAGTTCAAGTGTGTGACATTATTGTAGACAGGGAGGTGTGTGCTAGGCACAGGAAGGGTAGAACTTTCACTGATGTTCCTTGGGTGGGTTATGCAGTTCCCACCACTTTGAGTATCTATGCCCTTAGCTTCCTCCTTTCCTAGCCTCACAGGGAACTAAGTGGGCCAAATGCTTGGTGATTTGTGGAAAAAAGAAAAAAAAAAAAAGAAACTCTTGCCTCTTGGGAAAGGGTCTCATAAATCCAGAGATGATGCATGGAGGAGATGGTCAGTGCTGAGATGCTAGGGGCCTCCAGGGTCGGGCTATTGGGCTTGAACTTAGGTCTCCTGAAGTGGGCAGTCAAGGAAAGCCCTCAGGTGGTCCTGATCATGGTGCTTCAGATGGAGAGATACCGAGAGCGAGAGCTCCCTGCAGATCCTGAGCTTTCTTGCGGGCAGCCTAGCTCAGCACCTGTGTGCATTCTGCATCCGTGTGTGTATGGTAGTGTGTGTGTTAAGGGTGGACCCAGTGCCTCTGAGAGAGGGAATTCAATCATGGCAATCGTTGCCGGTCCTCGGTGGCACAGGGTCGCGCAGCAAGCTGGCACTGGAATATTTTGAGCTTGCAGTAATGAAAGAAAGCTCACAGCAATTTGGCCCATCTTCAGTCTTGAAAGCCGCAGCGCGACATTCAGTCATTCGCGGCTGGGATTATCCACTGTTAATGGGGGCTGCTGCTCCCAGGCCAGTGAGGGGAAGGAGGGCTCAGAGAGGTTAAGTGACTTGCCCAGCATCACAGGACGGGTAATGGGAGGGCAAAGTCCGAGGCGCAGTTTGGCCTCTTCCCCTCCCCCAAGGCAACTCGGCTCCCCAGAATGTATCTTTGCTGAGTTTCCTGAGCGCTGGTTTCCATAGCAGCAGGCCATTCCTGCACAATAGATTCCTCCTCTTCCCTGGGCTTCCTGGCTGTGGAGGCTGCAGGGGCGGGGATGCTCCATCGTAGGGGACTGCTGGGTGCAGGCTTCCAGGAGTGAGAAGGGCCACTTAGGTGGTTTGGTGACCTCTAACTCTCACAGAAACCCTACCCCGCCCCACACCTTTTTCGGGGTTTCCATTTCCACTCGAGTTGGGTCTGCTTTAGGTAATGAGTGGGGAACTAAGAAAAGGAATACAAACCTAACAGAAACAGAATGGGAAGGGCAGACAAAAGCAATCATACAAAAACTAAGCCAGGACAAAGGATATGTTTGTTTGTAGACAAATCGTTTCGCTTTTGCAACATTGGGAGGGAGGTTCTGTCCACTCATCTTACAGATGAGGAAACTGAGAGAGAGTACAATCCAAGAGCCCCCCTCTCTCCCCTAGGAAGGCCTGCTTAAAAATGCAGATTCCCTGGCCACACCCTCGCCTACAGAATCCTGTACTCTTGAGTGGAACCATAATTGCACTCAGGGAGTTCTCCAGGAGAATGTTTTAGAAGGCTAAGTTTGGAAATAGCACTAGTTAGAATGACCAGCCTAGGCTCAGATTAGGTTTATGCAGCAGGAAATGTAAGGCTGGGGTTTAGGGCCCAGACAGGAGCAAGAAAGGGAAAGCTAGACATATGCCCCAGAAGAGATGGCAACAAGCAAAGAATGGAAGGGAGCAGAGACAGGGGGCGGTGCCCGGGGCCAAGGGAGAGCAAGCTTTCAGTGAAGGGGGACACCTGTCACTCCAAACATGGCTCCTCCTTAATCCCCACCCAGCTTCTCAAAGGAGGTCTGAAGCTTCGATTTTCTGGATGAGGAAATCCAAGGGAGGACACATTACCTTTGACCCCTCAACCCTCCTGGTTGCTCTGGAGGGGTGACCACTTTAACCACTAGGCTTCCTTTCAGGGAAAAAGCTCAAGGGCTCAGACCCACCTTCAAATCTTGGCTCTAACACTTACTACCTAAATGGGGGAGAGGCTCTATCACCCTTTGCCCTCAACTGATGGATTAGGTCAAGGGGGAGGAGAGGCAGCCAGTGGTTTCTGCTAAACATTAGAATCATCATGGGATGTAAACCACTAGACTTCCAAGGGAATTCTCCATCCTGAGACCCCAGGAGTTCATTCCCAAGTCTCTTCGGCACAGATGTGGCTACAACTCACCGTGAGCATTGTGTGTCTATTATACACCTTCCCGTGTGGCATGGATGCTGGTGCCATAGCTATGTGTACCGAATACTCCAGGCACACTCCCAAGGATGTATCTAGTATGGGCTCATTTTTCCGAGTCACAACTATGTGGGGCAGATGGACAGCAAAATTTGGGTGGTGCTGAGCAGCTATACGCCTCTCAGTTTCTGTTCTCAGCTGTGAGTGGACTTGCAATGGGGGTGGGGCAGCTGGTAGGAAAACAAACTTTGTGATCATAGATTTTTTTCTCTTGGTGGTAACAGTTTCTTGGTTTTTCTACTGCAACAGCACAGACCAGCTGAAAGTGCTGTCTATTAACACTGTGACTGTACTGTGCTGCATTTTACAGAACCAGATATTTGGGACTCGACTTACCCTGGGTCTAATGTTATCATTTGTTCACATTTTACAGAGATGATGACTGGCCTACAGAGACTCTAAGTAGAGAGAAAGAATTTCAACCCCGTGCTTGGGTTCCCAGGCCTATTTCCTAACTACCTCTCGGTTCTCAGAAATGGGGGTGGAGGAGGTGAGAGCAGAGCTAGTGCTCTCAGACTGTTTCTGGGAGGAACAAGATCTCGACCGAGGCTTGAAGGACCAGGAGAAGGGCTGACAGGCTGGCAGCATGACTGTGCCTGTAAGGTGCCGGCCCAGGTGGCTGGGTGGCACTGCTCAGGGCTGGAGGGCGGGAGCAGGAATCTGGCCAGTTTGCCAAGACCAAGAGCTCTATGAGTTGGGATTCCATGGCCATCTCATTCTGTCATCTGGTTATACCCTGAGAGGGGTTACACTCCCTCCTGCCCTCAGGGTACTCCTGTGCTCTCCACAGAGAAAAAGTCTGGTCCTTTCTGTAGTCTGGGAAGTTCTGTCCAGGCTGAATGGAGCGGTTTCTCTTACTTCTCCTGAGGCCAGTCTTCTCCTTGGTCATTCAGCTCCAGCAACACTTTTGTGGGTCTGAGGAGGGTGCCCATTCATGGCCCTTCTGCCTGTAAGACAGTCCTCTGGGAGATCCATAAATGCCAAGATACCCTCACCTTGCTGTATCCATAGTAAGGCTTTCCTTGACTTTCTTACTTCAAGTGCTCCCCACCGCCACAGTTACCACATCCCCACTCCCCTTCTGTGCTTTAATTGTTGTTCTTTCTCAGTATTTAATCACTGTTGACATTCTAGGCATTGTACTTGCAGATTTGTTTAGTGTTTTTGCTGTCTCCAGTCCCCAGGATAACATCAGCTCCAGCAGGGGCAGGATTTTCACAGTATCCCTAGCACTACACCTCACTCATAATATGTACTTAGTGTAAGCAGTCGCTGCACAAATAAAGATGACAACAGAGACGGAAGTTCACGGCATTAGTTACTTTACAAGTCACTTTCTCCAGTTTTGCCAGTTTTGGAAACTGAGGCTCAGAAAAGGCAAAGGTGCAGGTAAGGGTGTGTGTGTGTGTGTGTGTGTGTGTGTGTGTGTGTGTGTGTGTGTGTGTGTGGTAGGTGCCCAGTACGTCAGCAGAGAACAGCCTTGTCTGAGGTCATTCCCTGTTCCCAGGCACCCAGTGACTTATCCCTACAGGGTCTAATGATCCAAACTAATGGCCTCGGCTGTAAGCTGATGGAGAAGAAAGAAGTACAGTTGAGGCCCCAGGGAAGAATGTTTTAGACACTTTAATACACTGAACTGTGCTCTCCCCTCCTCCTCCTCCCCATTCTTACATCCTAGTACTTTAGGATGCAATTGTATTTGGAGACACGGTCTTTAAAGAGGCAATTAAGTTAAAATGAGGTAATATGGGAGACCCTTAATCCATACCAAGATGTCTTTGAAAAGCAGATCAGACACAGGCATACTCTGAGTGAAGACCTATGAGACCACAGGGAGCAGATGGCCTTCTGTAAGCCAAGGGACAAGCACCCCACAGAAACCAATTCTACTAACAGTTTGATCTTGGACTCCACCCTCCAGAACTGTTGAGAAGATAGATTTCTGTTGTTGCAGCCACCTGTAGTACTCTGTGGTATATTAATTGTGTGTATTAATAATGCAGTTGTGTTAGCCCATCCAATGCTTGCATGAACTACAAGGTAAATATTATAATGTCCTTTTTTTACAGATGAGGAAGCAGGCTCAAAGTGGAGAAGTGACTTGTCTAGGGTTGTACAATTCAGGTTTGTGTGGGAAGATGGGGGATTTCCTAGAAGTGACCTAGACACTTCGACATCTGTCCCCATTATTGGGCAAGTGTCATATGAATATTAAGGACTACGGGAATCTACATGGTTTGAGTGATCCTTTTGAAAAGATAATGGTTTCCAACATTTGGGTCTTACGGACCTTTAATGCTCTTTTAAAAATTAATGAGAGCAAAACAAATGAGATAAAAGCAGAATTTTGTTTATATGAGTTTATCTTCTGAAGCTACCATATTAGAAATGAAAACAGAGACTTTCAAAAATCATTCCTTTAGTTAGCAAAACAATGCAGTTACCTCCAGTGTGGGTATTAGTGAATATCATCATCCCATTTTATAGGTGAGAAATCAAGATCAGTGATGCAAGGCAGTCCTAGGTCTCATGAAGCCAGGACTGGACCGTAGCAGCTTGACTCCAGAGCTCAAGCAGTGAACTACTTTTTATGCTGTTTGGATACTGTCTTAGTTACTTTTCACATTGCTGTGCTAAAGTACCCTGACCAAAGGAAGAAAGGGTTTATTTTGGCTCGTAGTGTGAGGGCATAGTTCATCGTGATGCAGAAATCAAGGTGTCAGGACTTGAAGCAGGTGATCACGTTGCCTCAGCCAGAAGTCAGGATAACGGAGAACAATGGATGCTGGGGCTCAGCCAGTTCCCTCCTTTTTCTGCAGTCTAGGACCCATGCCTAGGGAATGATGCTTCTCTCTTTTAGGGTGGGTCTTCTCATATCAGTGTACCTGATCAGGCATGCCCAGAGGCTAACCTAGGCTAACTGATCCCCCACAGGTTTGTATCCTGCCAGATTCTAAATCTCGGCAAGTTAACAATAAGCACTACCTGTCACTGACATGGTGCATAACTTTCCTACCAGGGTGTGGCCATTGGACATTTTTCCAGCAGGCTCGGGCTACCTTTCTGGAGCAAGGACAGGGTATAAAGAGTTAACCTTTCTCAAGATAAAACTTGAAATTGAGAGAAGATTTCTTTCCCTTGAGGCACACCAGGCATCCCACACCCAGGCAAGGGTGAGAAGTCTGCTCCTACAGCACAAGCCTTCCACGAGTTATTTATTGAAGTGTTGTGGCACCCTTGCCACATCCCAGAGCCTCTGGATAGAGGCTCCTCTGCAGTCTGTGATTACCCAGAAAGACCAGAAAGAAACGAGTTCTTTAAGAGTCTGAGGTAGGATAAAGCATGGCTGAAATATGCCCTCCCATGAAAACCTTGCCCAATCCACATTTGTCTTTCCTAGCTCATTTTCCCTCTGTGAATATTTGCCTATAACCTCCTGTGTTCCATCAGAACAATGTTTAAGCTTCACAGCAACTTTGTGCAACTGGTCATTTTCAAATTCAATCTATCAACACTTACTAAGCACTGACAGTGTGCCTAGCAATTAACTGGATACCTGGAGCATGGTGCAGAGACGAAGATGGATAAGGACCTGTCTTTTGGAAAATTCATGACCATATGGAAAAGACAGATGAGGAGAGAGGCAATCATGGGCAGTGCAGGATAAAGAGTAGTACAGGGGATGAGGTCTAGGCAAGCACAGACTAGGAGCTCAATAAATATTTGCCGTCATTAGGCTGAGACGACCTCATGATGAGAGCTCTAGGCTAGATTCCAAGGTGTTACCATATTATGTTTTTGAAAGAAGGATAACGGCTGTGGTCAGCTCCTCATGGTCATCAGGGATCTGAGCAAGTCTGTCCAGTAGTTCTGACATCTTTTAGGATCTTGAGTTCTTTCCTAGTTCTTCTGTGTCCCACCCCACCAAAAGAGAGAAGGAAAGGCAGGGCATGGAAAGACATGGAACATATTTTAGGGCTGCTAGAACGAGCCTCAATGCTGACTTATCTGGTCTGTGTGGGGACACACATTGTGATGTGGAGTGAGGCATGAGGTATCAGTACCCACAATTCCTCTAGATGCATATAACAGAGGAAAGTGATGCTAAGTCTTGAACAAGGAGGGTAGGAGTGTGTTTTTGAAGCTGCCGTGGATTCCAGATGGCCACAAACCTCCACCTAGTAGGTACCTATTGTGGTGTGCCAATCACTATCCTTACAGCTTCTGTTGAGGAACACAAGTCATCGCTGAGAAAAAGCCAACTTTGAAGGGTTACTTTTGTTCTTGAAAGGTGGTTTTAGGAAAGACTAGATAAAGGAACCCAACAGGGCCATTATCTCTACTTGCCTTTATCCTGCTTGCAAGCTTCCAGCATTTAGAAGAGAGGCTGGCCATTAACAGGTGTCCCCAAACTTACGTGCTCCAAGATTATCAAGTCGATGGGAGAGAGGCTTTCTTTCTCCAGTGCAGTGAGTATGTGCCCACTTGTTTGTCCAGTTTTCAGTTCTAGATTTTGTTTCTATGCCGAACTCATGACCACCTCGTTTGTGTATCTTGACAAAAGCCCCTATAGTGTTGAAAGTACACTTTCCCCTAGAGACTCAAATAGACTCAGACTATTGTTGTGTAGAGGTTTTCTCTGAGATTAAAACTTTCTATTTTGGAGAGAAACTTCTTAAGACAACAAGTTCTAAGGGGGAAGTGACATGCTACAGGGAAGCTCGTCTAAGTTTAATATCAGAAGAAAACAACTCAAAATAGTTTCAGGAAGTCCCTGAAAATGATCAGATTCACTAGGACCCTCCCCCAAGAGTATATAAACAGTAAAGACTGTTGAGAGTCAGCAAAAAAGATTGGCAGACAGGCCCCAGAGATGCCTGAAAGAAGCAGGGGAAGGCAAGGCCAGAAGCTTGCAGGAAGCAGAGCCCAGACATACTGCCCAGAAGAAACCAAGACCAGCAGAGCTGCCCTGAAGAAGACAGGGCAACCTGAGCCACCTGGAAACGACACTTTCCAACCTGTTGAGTTGCTACAGGCTATGTCATACACTCTAGGCTTCCAGCTTTTGTGAACTGCCATCCACGTTGTGTGGGCTTTGGTGATGCAGCTGTCTTTGAATCATTTCTGTTCCTATAGGTAGCCCTCACTTATATTCTTGTATAACTCATTGGTTCACAAAGTTGGACTTCGGTAGTATCTGTTCTTTGGGAGAGTAGATGTGCGTGTGTTGCATCTCCCCAGGAAAAGTCTGCAATACTATCTAGCCCATGGTGGACACCTTATGGGAATTATCCAAGAGCAGCTGGACATAAATGACAGACATAGATGGCTAACGTATTTATCAAAGGCCAGTTAAGAACTCCTAAAAGAAGACAGAAGCGGACCATATGATTTTACAGTGTTAACAGTGTCTCCTCCTCCTCTTCCTCCATCTTCCTCCTCCTTCCTCCTCTTCTTCCTCCCTCCTCCTCCTCCTTCTTACTCCTTCTCCTCCTCCTCCTCCTTCTTCCTTGGTTTGTATTCAGAATAGTCAGTCACAGGAACCCAGAAAATGCCAGTTTGTCACAGACAGATCTGTTGGAGAGCATGGCTTGAGCAGGCATGCACCCAGAGCTGCCCCCTGTGGTGCTGAAACCATAGCCGTATCTCTGCAGATATCGGTAAGCCCAGGCCTCCCTAAAGCTTGGCAGGGCTGTCTTCAGGTGCTGGCCCCCATTGAGGAGAGGGTGAAACTCTTCTTACACTCTTATCAGTCCACAACATGGCTCTGATGGAGACCTCCCCTTCCTCAACAGTACACTGAAATGAACCATCAGAGGCTGGTGTTCCCTCGGGGTGGTGGTGCTCTTTCCTAGGGAAGCTATGGAATTTGTGATGGGTGGCAAGTCAGAGAAAGGAATACACTTATTTCCCTACTTTTTTCAAAAATGATGATGCAAAACATCACAATCCAGTGTGAATATAAAAAATACACAGAAAATCCCTGTAAAAATGCAATCCACCTTCAATGCATGACCTCATCCTAACTAGTGTTGTGTTAGTGTACATCCCTTCAGCTTAAACAAATGAGGCCATACTTAATAAGTTTTTATATTACTTTCTCCTAATTTCTGTATAAAGCATTTGAGCATGCCCACGAGGCTGCGTGCAGCACAAAGAAAGGAATCGTGCCTGTTTAATCATTGCTGATCCCCATGGCTGAGCACCTAAAAAATATAAATCATAGGTAATACTGATTAGGCAATTTGTTGGTATCAAAGAGTATCATTTAATTGCCTCCTTACCATAAGTAAGTACAACAGAGTAAGTACAATAGTCACTTCTGTGAGCCACATCTTATAGAAGAGGAAACTGAGGTCCAGAAAAATGACTTAGCCCTCCTTCAGACACCACAGTGCTGCATCTTCACACAAGCATGTCTGTTTCAGACAATTTCCCCACTCAACATGCTTGCTTGCTGCATTTCAGTTTTCGTCAAAGACTGAGGGGAGAACTCTGCTCCTACCCTGGGCAGGTCTTAGGAGACCATCCTGGATTGATCACAGCCACAGGAGTCCTTTACCAGCACGGGTCCAGAATAGCCTTGGGTCTGCTTTCATTCTGGCCATGTTAGCCTTGTCAAACCTTTATCAACCAGCTTCCAGGGCATCTGCTTGCATCACAGACAGCAGGCTTTCTTCAAGATCACTTCCTGTCCTGCAGAATTATACAAGACCATCCTCTAATCAACATTGCCACTGTCTTCAGAAGGGCTGGACCTGCTCACAAAAGATTGTCACAGCTGGGTTTGTTAACTCTTGACATTTCTTCAAAGCAGGAACGGGGCAGGGGGTGGGGGGAGGATGAAGGCTATGGAATGGTCAACCCGAGTATTCAGCCTCTCCTCCCAACCAGCTGTATGCAATTCTGCCCTAATTGCATGTGGCCTTGAGGTCTCTAGAAGGACTGCAGCCATTCTCAACCTGTGGCTCTTGACCCCCACGGGAGTTACATAACAGATCTCCTGCATATACGATATTTACATTATGATTCATTTAGTAGCAAAATTACAGTTATGAAGTAACAACGAAAGTAATTTTATGGTTTGGGGTTACCATAACATGAGGAACTGTATTAAAGGGGCACAGCATTAAGAAGGTTGAGAACCACTGGGCTAGAATGTGGAGGTGAGTTAGGACTAGATGAAGGATCTCAGTTACAAAGCCATGAGACAGGCATCATTCCTGCTGGGTTCAGACCTTCTACTGTGGCTGCTTTAAGGTTCCCTGTGCTCCCGCCTGTGACTTCTCACAGAGTGAACTTTTCTCACCCACTGCTCTGTAAGTAAGGCTAACAGAGTGAACTTTGGTGGAACCACATCTTGGTTTGCTTTGGGACCTAAGAAGGAAGGGTGGATATCGTTTACATCTCCCTCAGGGAAAGAACTTGATCAGCAATAAGCCAATTGGCTCAATGCTTTTGATGACTCCCCACCCCTATTTGGCCTTTCTTTCCTGTCACAGAGCCTGTGTCCAGATGCCTATAAGTGACTCTTTCTTTGTTTTTTGTGTTTTTGCTTTTCCATATAAACAAAGTCTAGTTTTACCCTCCCCCAAAATTACAGTAGCCACATTACCAGTGCTTTTATGTTGGTTCCCTAAGTTCCAATTCCCAAAGCATGACAGAGAAAGAGCCATGTAATCCCAACACAGTCTAAGATGTCACATTATAATAAAGAAGTATCTGGCTTAAGGGACCCAAGTCCTTTACATCGTGTAATAAACTGGCCTGCCTTTTGATTCAGAGGGCTAATATGAGTCTCTGTGAGGATTCCCTGGCACCAGAAGCTGCTCTGCTCCCAAGACCCCCTGAGAACTAAAGTCCCCTAAGAACTGCCTCTGACTGCTGTTGAGTACTTGTCCCTCCAGCTTTGGGGCATGCCAGGAACTGGCTTCAGAACTCCCAGTGTGATAAGACTCCATCATTGCCTAGGGTGGTAAGACTCCATCGTTGCAGGGTAGAAAGACTCCATCATTGCCCAGGGTGGTGACTGGTTTGCTGACACTGTTTCTGCCCCTTCCTGGCTGGAGCACTCTGCTCTGGGGCCACCTCCATTTGAACCTGGATCCTAGGCTTTAGTCCTCTTCTCTTTCACTCCAATACACAGCACCGATCGTGGAACAAATTGGCTCCCCCATAACCACAGGCAAACTCTCCTGTGCACTCAAAGCCTAGGTCAGGATAGGTCAGGATAGGATGTCATCCCTCATGAGGCTGAATCTGCTACTCAGCACTATGGTACCCAGAGTCAGCAGTTCCATGGCTTTGAGTGGCAAGGATACTTGGGAATGACTGGATGGATGGATGGAGGATGGATGGATGGATGGATGGGAAGCCAAAGCTGAGAGTGCTCATCAACACTGGGCACAAACTACGTGAAGTTAGTAGAGAGGAGAGAATGCAGGAACATGGAGATGCCAAGCCTGAGCCAAGAAAGTTGTTTTGCTATGGAATATATTATTTTTGCAGGTTGCTATAGTTACCGCTGTGAAATTAAAAATTAAAACCTTGTGAAAGAGAGAGGGTTGACTGAGATGAGGCAGTTCCTTGACAGGCTGAGTTATTTATCTTTTCCCCATGTAACATCTGGTTACGTGCTTGCAAATTTATTTTTAATTCAGAGCTCTAAAAAAGATTTTGCATTGATATGCCATGCAAACATGAATCACTTGGGAGAGAAAGATTAGCGGTTAGTATCCAGTGGCAACTGGTGACCTCTGATGTGTCCCCTGGCCTTTGCCTCTGCTTCTCAGGCAACCTCTAGGCATCAGTGTAGGACTAGCAAGCATCTGGAACCCCTGCCAATCAAGCAGCAGCCGTAACCATGGTTCCCAGATACAGAGCCTTGCTGGAGGCTGCTCTCAGTTCTAGTCACTCCGACCAGGAGGATGAGTGTGAGTCTTGGAAAGAGGCTTTGAAATCCTGCCTCTCTAGCCTGTTCCCTAACCTGTGAAACCATCAGTATGACCCAGGATCTTTGGGAGCCTTTGAGTCAGATTCCCAGAGAGACAATACTTATTACTTAGTAGAGGCGACACTTACTGGAGCTGGAAGACGTAGGATCTGGATCCAGCCCAGACTCTGAAAGCTGTATGTGCTTGTGGAAGTGATCCTTCTTCTGATCTCCATTTCCTAACTTCTTCAGGGGGCAGTTGGAGTCGGCAGTATTCCCTAAGCTCACCCAGAAGTCCCAAGAGTCTCCAGGCATCCTTGTTTCCTTCCTGTCACCCAAAGTGTAAGGTTGGGATCCCAGGGTGGGCATCTGAGAGTCCCCTCACCTTTCTCCTACCTCAGGCCTCTGTCCTGTGTGTTTCCCGTGCACAGAGATCTCTTCACTCGTGCTCCAGGGTCTTCCTCCTCTGCCTCACGCAGGGCTTTCCCGTAGCCCACCGACCTCTGCTTTCCTCTTCGGGCACACAGCCTGACTGGGCTATCCAGCTCCTGATGCACAGTTTTGGGTTCTGTGCTCTCCTACCATCACTAGGCAGCTGCCAGGTGGTCCTCTTTTTGGTAGATTAAAGCCCCTCCCCCATGCATAGTTTTGTTTGTAATTGTTGCTGCTAATCTAAACTTTAGTACAAGTTTACATGTGTGTACAGGAAAAGGTGTACATATATAGGGTTTGAAACTTTCAGGCATCCGCTGGGGGACAAGGAGTGACTTCTGTAGTGTATTTTCTGCCTGCCTTCCTGTTGTCTTATGTCGGCATCAGAGATTACCTGTCTTGGTCACAACTTTGTCCTCTATGTCCAGAGCAGGGTCTGCAGTCTACACAGCACAGAACTTAATGTTTTTTCAGTAAATGAATAAGTGGAGTGAGAGAATGAAGAAAATATTTCTCATTCCTCACTGTATGCTAGACCAGGTGGGGATAAGCTGGGATGGGCTGGAAATGAGGGGAAAGGGATGTGAGCCCTCAAAAAAGCCTCATGGGCTGGGAAGATGAATGCCAAAGGCAATTGTAAAGGAACAGCTCAGGCATGTGCCTGCATGGGAAAGTCTGTGGGGGGCTCTGCAGTGGTAGCACCAGTCCTGCTGGTTGTAAAGGCTAAACAAGACTACTAACAACCACTCTGTACTGAGCACTCGTTATTATCAGACAGGGTTTTAGATAAGGGAGCGGACTCTTTTAGCCCTGTGATATCACTATCATTATCTTCCCATTGGGTCCCCAGTGTCCAAGAGGGGCACAGGGCACATTTATAGATGAATGAGTCTCTGTGTTATTTTCACAGCATCAGATCTGATGGAATGGTGTTTTGTCTAAGAACAAATAAGGAGAGGAGTCTGACACTGTCCATGGTGGCAAAGGAGACCTCGTCCCTGTGTGTTGACTTGTGTGAGTCACCTTGGGCCCTGAAGAAATGACTCCCCATCCCCACCACCCCATCCACCATCACAAATGGCCTGACAGCACTGGGCTGAATCTGAACAATGCTTGTCTAGGTGGACTGGCAACCAGGAAGGGCTTTCCTGTCAACAAACAACAGAGCCTGGCCCTCGTATCTTTGAAGCATCTTAGCTGTTGTCATCCCCCACTGTGACTGGGATGAAGTGGGAGGATCAGGGAACATTTTGTGGGCAGACACATCCAAACTTCTTGACAGGTCTGGACTCATCACTCAGGTTCCCCACATGAGTGTGCTCCAAACATTGTGGCTCAAACCCTGGGCTTGTGCATTCATTGAAGGATGAATAATTAACTAGCTACCAGTGCCAACAGCTTGGTGCAGAGGGTGCTGTGTAGCTGACAACACGGTGTCCCAGCTTGACTCTGGTTTTGGGGAGAGGCTGTTGCTTCTGGCAGCTAATTTTGTAGCACTGAGAGCAATGGGTCTCTTAATTGAGGGACCGTTAAGGCTGTCGCAGTGAACAGAGACAGGATTGGGGAGGTAGTGCTTACAGATGAACCAGGCACAGATAGAGTTGCCTTCTGGACAAGGGGTGACCTTAAGAGTCTCTTCTCAGCTCCTTCCCATTCTTCATCTTTTCTGTGCAGTGCAACTTGGGGTCCACTTGGAGGAGGAGATTTGGACCAGTAATGCAAACTCTAACATGCCTTGGAAAGGCAAGGGCCCTGTCAAGAGGATCTCTTGGCCCCTTCCTCATTGTCTGCTTTGCTCTAAGCTAGGAGCTCTGGCAAGAGGGACTCCACTGTGCTGAGATCTGCGTGGCTTTGGTAATTGACCTGACTAGAGTGGGGAGGGGCATGAAGAAAGGGACAAACACGTGACACAGCTACAGAAAAGCTGGATCAGGTGGGCTCTGTGCTCTTCCCCAGAGATGCACAAGCAGCAGCCCAGAAGCTTAGGGCATTTATTTATACAGCTGAACAAGGAAGTGGTCTATTGTATATAGTGGAATGAAAGGCAGATTTAGTTAATCTTGGTAGGAGGGCTCTATAGAGGACCAGTCTCAGGCTGCAAACACCCAGGAGGAGGGGGCTGCTGTTGACATTTCATACACACTGACAGCATCTGCACACAGACCAGGGGGAGGCTTTGTCATTTCCCTGAGCCTGACCTCAAGGGTCTGAGGCGTTGTGGTCCTTGACATGGCTGTGTGCCTGTCAGCAATATACATTTTCTTAGCACTTCACCTGCTCCCCACACTTCTGGCTTTACTCACCTGACAACACTGGGAATTTCACATCCTGTCCCTCAGGACCTGTCTAGGCAGCACAGGAAGGGTGGCACGATGGGAACCATAGGCTAAGCCAGATGTTTGCTCAAAGTCTGTAGCACGGATTCTCAGGACCTGGGACGTTTCACAACAGGTGGGTTTAGGGCAAGACCCATACTTCATTCTTCTAGATCCTTGAATTTGTTCATGTAGACCATTCTGGTAGCTGTCCATTATGAGGCCGAAGAACAATGGTATAGGCGCCTTTCTGAGCTTGGTCCAAGCATAGGCCTGAAGCTGCTACATTTGGAGAGGAGAGGAGATCACACACATATATAGCAATATGATTGTGTGTCTGGCCCCACTCTTGTGAAACTTAGGAATGAATGCAATGTAGCTTTAAGTAAGAGCAACTATTAATATTACTGTATTACTATCAGGCTATAATCTATTTGCTCTATAAGGCAAGGAAATCTAAGTCTCTGGGAACTGAAGATCTGTTTGCCTTTTTTTCTACTTTTAGGTGGTACCTTGTTTCCTCATTCTTGATGCTTTGTGGTTATAAAATGGCTTTGGGGTCTCAGGAAATGCACCCCTTTGCCTGAGAAAGAGGGGAAGCAATAACCATCACTGAAAGAGCTCTGCAATGCACAGTATCACCTGAATACACAAATCTTACTGGTTTGATTGGTGTCATAGACCACTCCTAGTCAAAGGGGAAAATGAATGCTTGCCTTCTCTGTAGCCAATATAAGAGGAGCTGTTAGTTATGCGAAGGCAGCTGTGCACACATGGTAGCTCCCTGACTTAGAAATCCCCTTTGTCTATGCACACTGATAATTTGCACTTCTGTAAAGAAAGCCCGCTTATTGCTAATAACATATGTACATGACATGGGTAGTGTAGCTAGGCTACAGGATCTAGTCCCACTCTGCCAAGTGCCAGCTGTGTGTCTCAGACAGCCCCCCCCCCTGCCTGCTCTTGATCCACTGTAAAATGGAGCTTCTTGTTCCCCAAGGGATTTACCAGGATGAAAACAAAAACAGTCCTAGAAAAAAATGCTGAATCATGTCTGACCTTTCTTGAGCATCAAAGAAAAGTCAACACACTCACCATTGTTATCACCGTGATGACTAAAAAGGAAGATCACTATTGTTGTTATTGTGACTGCAGTCATCATTGTGAGGTTTTTCTGTGGGTAGAAACAAGGCCCCATGGACCTGTTGGTGACTTTAGACAAGCCTCATTAGCAGCCAGTTACTCCTTTGCTGGGTAAGACTCTGGTCCCACCAGTGTCCTGAAAGGTCCAGATGTGCTTACTGCCCACATTGTGTTCTGAGCCCTGCTGTAGAGGGCAGCCAACCTGAGCAAGGAGGAAGGGAGGGTGTGGCAAACTTGGAGGCTCTCTTCCAATGACCAGTCTAGGCCTCTCCCTCATGGCTGAGGCCCCTCTGAGCTCAGACTCCTCCTTCTGGTATCTTGTTCCTGGCCCCTTCTCCTTATATTCATCCTCTTTGGACACTTTGCAGCCTGCTTCCTATGACTGGAGACCAGGCCTTGAGGAGGGGTCCCTCTGGGCCAAGGTCTACATAGTCTGTACTGGGAGGGACACCTGGGGTGTTTTCTGGAAGGGTGGCTAGGAGACCCTTCTGCCCTTTAGAAAGGGCTTGTCTCCTAACTTCTGTCGATCTCAGCAAGCTCTCATTCCATTCTATGCCTCAATTTCCCTATCTGTTCAACTGAAGAACTGAGCAGACTGACTTTTGATGACTAGGCACATTTCCAGGTCTCAAGACAGCATCCGAAATGCAGGTGTCCTCATATCAACCCTTGCTGCGGTGTCACAGGCAGGGAGCACAGTTGACAGGGCTCCACTAATTCCAGCCCTATGGCACCAGGCAGGGCAGCTGGCCTTCGACTATTTCTTACATAGCGTCAAGGGAAGTTTTCAACACAGTATTTTAACTCCAAAGTTAAAATGTGAAGTCTGACAGCAGTAACTAGTGGGTATAGATTTACCATGTGTCAGGCATTTTGCTAAAATGTTTCACACATATTAATTTATGATGTAATCTTCCAGCAATGTAGTGAGGAAAGTACTATTAATAGTTTAAAATTGAGTAACGAGCAATTGAGTAACTTACCCATGGCAGCTCAGCAGATTGGGGAACCTGAGAACTGTTTGCTTGGCTCAGAACTACTGCCATTTGTTTGTTTGGAGGGGGGAGGGGAGTTCGTTCATATTTCCTGATGCTGGAATTTCTCTTGCAACATCCTCTTCGAATTCTTCACTTGGCTTCAGCTTGTACACCTGCAGGGACGGAGAGCTCACTACCTCCCTGGGGATCTTGCTCTGGCTGCATCAGTATGAAAACACTCCCTCAAGTTTGTGGAGTGCTTAATAAGTCTTCAAGACTCAGAGTGGTTTCCTGGGAAACAGAGCAGCCTGTTCAACCCTCAGGGACATGGTGTGGTCTGGATTACAAGTGAAGAAATTTAGAGGGAGCCAAAAATCTCACGTTTTGTTGCCACGGGAGAGAGGACATGTTGCGGACCCACAAGCAGAGGCTTACTGTGTGAGCTGCTCCCCCTTGAGTTTAGTCGGTTTTGTGCTGCCGTCCAGAGTACTACAGACTGGGGCATTCATGAACAGGGAAGTTGGGAGCCTTTGTGGCAGCAGCTGTAGTCTCAGCAATCAGAGTGGAGGCAGGAGGATGGTGAGTTTGGGGCTAGTCTAAGAAACTGTAGATGGGTGTTATCTCCAGCACTGGCAGAAAGAAAGTTGGCTGGCTCGGTTATGGGTCCAGAGCAGCAGTTTTCAACCTGTGGGTCAAGACCCCTTTGGGGATTGCATATCTGATATTTACATTACCATTACAATTCTTAACAGTAGTAAAATTACAGTTATGAAGTAGCAACAAAAATAATTTTATGGTTGAGGGTCACCACAGCATAAGGAACTGTACTAGAGGGTAACAGCATAGGAAGACTGAAAACCACAGTCTAGAGGGCTATGAAGGCCAAGATCAGGGACCAGGCCTTTTGCTGTCAAGGCAGAAGGAAGAAGGGCAAAGGAGAGCATGTCCACGTGCACACAGATGATAGACAGACAGACAGACAGACAGACAGACTGATGGGAGAACAGATAGAATTGATGTTTTAAGGCCTGCCATCTCATTAGTCCGTGAAGAATGGTGGCACTCTCATGATGTAAGCATTTGGCCCTGACTCCTGATACTATGACAGGAATTACAAATTATACTTCTCAGGAGACAGTTCCAAGTCACGGGACTGAACACCAGCCACACTTGTGACATGGCCCTCACAAGACCAGCTTTTTCCAGGGCTGTCATGAGTGTGGGAGAGCATGATGCACCAGAGATGCCAGGCAGAGCTAGATACTAATGTTTCCTGGAATTGTGGCACTATCACCTGTTAAATTCCATAATCGTAGGCTAGTATCTCTGACTTGGTCAATGGCTTGATCATACAGCAAATGAGGCTAAGATGTTGATTCTTGACTCTAAACTGTCCTGTTTGGCATATAGAAAAACAAAGTCCCAGGGAAGAGGAGGAATTTAGGCATTTCAGTTAGTTGGTGGCCTAAAAACACAAAGTGAAATGCAATTAAGCAGTCCTATGGGCCAACTTAGGAAATGTGAGGTCCAAAATTGAAAACAGGCCCCTTGGAGGACGTTGGCTCCTCGGCACCAAGCTTCCTAGAGATCACTGTTGTGGGGCCACCGAGTGTCCATCTTAATGTCTGGTTATATGTCCCACGAGGAGTGTCCATGGGTGGCTCTGGGACACAGAACATGAGAGAATGCCTTTTGTGTTTGAGGACATGAGTGCAAGAATGTGACTGTGGCTGAGTGGCTCCATGGAGAAGGCAAGGACTCAGGAAGCCCAGCTGCACCGCGTATGTGACAATTGTGAGCCTCTGTCTCTTCTTATGGAAGATAGAGATAAGACTGCCGAGAGATTTAAAGGTGACATGCAAACTGAGAACCATATTTAAAAATCAGGCGGTTTGACATCAAACCCAGATTCCTGCTTTCTCTCAAAAAGAAAAGAAAGAGAACACTTTAGTCCCTTTGCTTTCCTGAGAAGTGAAGCTGGGCATCTCTGGCCCCTGGAGTTGCAGCCTGCCCTGCTGATCTCTTGGCAGCCACCACTGGGAGGACTCAATATAGAGACCTGCTGGTCCAGCCCTTTGCTCCAAACTCCCCTCTCCTGAAGGCAGCCATGCCAGCTGAGGAAGGAAGGTTCTAGAAGAAGCACCTCTCATTCCCTGGAGGTGTTTGCTCAGGGCCACCCCAGGATGAATATTTCCTTTTATAATGTTGCTAATCACTTTCCCCTGCAGGCAGCAGGCAGCCTCTCCACTGCTCCTGCAGCTGTGGTGCCCTGTGGGCTCTTCATCAATGTTACATGGTAATTAATAATAGATTCTCCTGCTCCAACTCCTGCTCCCTCTGACAGGCTGCATCTTCCCTACCAGATGAGACCGAAATCAAAGGCCAGAAATTGCAACTGAAAACATTTCCTTCAACAACTCGAGGGAAGACATCGGGACAAGCTTAAACTCCTGGTGGTCCCAGCACTGGCTGACCTTCTTGTTTTACCCTATGTCACCGTCAGGGACCAAAGACTTTCACCCATGTGTTCAGGGGATTTATATTCTAGTGTGTCTTGGTGTGAAGAAGTAGATGGTGGTGGAAGTCAAGACTCACTCCTCTGACAAGTGCCCAAGTCTGTGACTATACAAGTGGTGCTGATGCTGGGAGTCCAGGCGGCACTCTCTGAGAACCACTGCTTTATTTACTATGAACATACACGGTTAGTAGGTACTTGGCCCTGGGAACATGACGTGAGTAAGGCAAAGTGGTACCCACTCACTTGGATAGAATCTACCCAGGGCATCGTGTGATGGGTTAGAAAGCAGGTTCTAGAATTAGACGTGCTGGATTCAAGGCCCAAGTCTGTGACTATACATGGAAGAGCCACCTATAGTTTTTAACTGTCTCAAGGGAATAATTATGTGTCATGTCTCAGTTGACCAGAGGAACAATTGAGAAAAATGGATGTAGACATGTGTGCCCAGAAGTGTTAATAACATAAATGCCACTTAACATGCTGTTACTATTGTTACTGGATTGTCCACAGTGGTATAAGTAGGTATTGTGGTAGTGTGAGGGGTGACATTCATTTATCAGTTTATTCATAATTGTCTTGACCTCCAAGAACATCCCGGGTGTATCAGCCACAAATCTCTCTTCTCATAGTAGGTACAGGATGGGTGGGTCGGTTGAAGGGGGAACTTTCTTAGCGAAAGGCACATGGATTTACAAGACTCCAGAGAAGTGTGATGTGTGACAAAGAGGAACTGAACAGACCAGGAAATAGATGCTTTGTTAGGGATCAGAGTCATCTGAGGTCCCTATGACAAGATATCCACTGGGGGAAGAGCCCACTAGTCCTTAGGAAAGCTAGTTGTATCTATGGGAAGGGTGTCCTAGGGATGGTAGGCCCAGGTCTGTGCAGTATACCCCAGCTGGGCATCTCATGTTGCTCATCCCCTAAAGGCCTTCAGGGAGTCCAGACCTTGGGCTTTAGAAGCTCTAACCCACCAGAAGCATATATTCTTATACTCCAGAGCTGCTCAACCTGGCTACTACATATGAGCCGCTTTAGCTGCACTGGTCATTTTCTTGTCTGACATGCCCGAAAGATGATAATCTCACCTTTAAGTCCAGTAGAGTGAGAGTCAGAAACACACCAGGCTGTAAATGCTTTGCAAGCTGGACACTTAATAGGTGCTCTGAGAATAGCCTTCTGAGGCTTGGCTCTGGGTGAGCCTCAGATCAGAATTCTCATTGTTCCAGGGTGTGTGTTCTATTTGCATAAATTTACATAAAATCTCAAATGTCGCATCCTTTTCTGCCATTAATTCCTGTAAGCACAGGCTATCATTTAAAAATTGGTCTCCCTCTCCTCCACCACTCCTTTTCCTCTTTTAAGTAATTTCAAGAATTAATCAAATATTCTGGAGTGGAAGCTGTTTTGGTTTGGGCCTCTTTTGCAGGGGGTGCTGTCCTCCATGAAGCCCTTGATTCCCTGCTTTCCTAGAAGGAGACAGCAGCTATGATCTCAGATGTGGAATGGCCTGGAATCTTCAAAGGAAAAGCCAATTTTATTCTCTCTGCTCACAACAGTAGAGCATAGAGACAAGGAGACAGCATAGAACAGAGGGAAAAATTTGCAACAAAGACCTTAGAAGAACCTAACCAAACAGTGCTCCTAACACAACAGTTCACTTCTTTACTTGTTTATTTCTCTGTAATATTTTCATAGAGTCGGCACTCTAATACACCTATAGCAGCCGCCACCCCATACATGCAAGTGTATATATGTATGGCTTTTCTCTATGCTATTACAAACTTGCTGACACCATTTTCCAAAATTATGTAGCATTCCTTAGTGTAGGAAGTTCTTAATGTGCCCCTGTCATAGGGTATTTAGATGGTATTGGGTTTTGTTGATGTATTTGTGGCTGTGATGTCTGCATTCCTGACTTTCTCTCATTGAATTTTGCCTACAGGATGGGAGAAGGCAAGATGAAGGCTCTGAAAAGACTTTGTGGGAGTTGTTTCTGGATTTCAGAATGTGCTTTTGGGTTGCATCACCATAGGCATCAATAAGCCACAGAGCACTTTTGATACCAGAAGATGAGACACGCTCCTGTAGCATACACCTCAGGTTTGGGGCCCTCAACTGTCCACAGACAGGATTTTTGCTCTTCTGCTGGATGCTTGAATGATATGCTTCTGTGAAAACATCCTTGGTGCACAACACGCAACTGGGTTCAAGAAAGCTTGAGCTGTCTCTAGTCTTTGTCAAAACAACAAAAAGACTTTGTCAGCAAGAAATACCTTTAACTTAAACAAGTATGAATTGCTTGTCTTTCTTCCTTCCTTCCTTCCTTCCTCCTCCTCATCCTCCTTCTCCTCTTCTAGTAAGAGCATTATAAGAGCTAGTTATCCAGGGAATATGCCACTGTCCAAAGATGCTGTTCTTGGGTTACATCTTCCTTTCCTGCTGTCCCTGAGAAGGGGGTATTTGTTTTCATACTTGCTGCCTCATAGCCCCCATCATGATTGCCACACCTCTGTGTATCAGGTTCTCATCCAGGGTATGAAGTAAAAGGAAAATCAAGGGAGCAAATGGCCTGGTCATCAAACCTGTTTTCAGTGTCAGGAAAACAAAACCTTTCCTTAAAGCCTATGCAGATTTTTTTTACTTGCATTCTCATAAGCCAGAAACAAGTTGTATGACCATTACTAAACAAGTTGTTAGTGAATAGAAGCAGTGTTAATCAAGACTCACACCCAGGGCTCGATGATGGCAGCCTTTGTGGTGGGAGAATAGAACAAATAAGAGAATAAAACAGAGAGGACTTAGCAGGGAAGAGTGGGATGGAGTTGATGAGAAGGAACTCATTAGGAAGAAGTCATCGGCACAGGCTTTGTGGAAGATGGGATCATATTGGCCGGAAGGAGGCTTTTGTTTGCTGATACCCATTCCTCTGGCCCAAAGAGTAACTAACCAGGACTAGAGAATTCATAGTGTTCCACAATGAGAAGAAAAATGTGCAGTGTGAATCTATGATGCCTGGAACTGATGCAGCCATGTTGCCCCCATGAGGAATCCAGGTTGGAGATGTAGACAGAGGGCCCATGTATAGATGAAGGGAAAGAATTGGAGCCAATACCTTGATTTAAATATAACCATGACACACCTGGCTTTTAGACTTTTTTCAGTCACAAATGTTAGCTAGCATAGTCTAAGAGTTGTGCAAATCAGCTTGTCGTGTAACCAGAAGAATAGTAACCAACAGAGATGAAATAGGAAGTCAGCAAACAGGGTTGCATAAGGATGATGCAGTTTTGAAGTACTGTGTTGGGCCAAATTTGGTCAACACTCTTTAGCTTGACTTGATCTGACATGCTGATGTGCAATATGATACACTGATGCTTCTAGCAGAGATATCCGCAAAGTATTCCAGAACCCTCTCATCATGGGACAGACTGTCAGCCAGTCTGATCCTTGCCCTGTGAGCTTCAGGCCTGCAACAAGGTCAGACCTAGCATTCCCATGAACAGAGAGCGTAGGAGACACAGGAAGGTGGGCAATGTTTTGGTTCCTCAAATGCTTCCCCAGTGGCTTCTGAGCTTCCTCCTGTGGGAGGCCCTGTGGCAGCAGGCAAGGGTGGCAGCTGATCAGAAGTAGACAAGAAAGAAATCCCAGCAAGCTTCAGAAAGCCTGGGCAGCCTTGGCATGAAGAGGTGAGAGGAAGTGGTGGCCTGAGAGAGAGACATGCCTGACACTTAGCCCTGCCCTCCTGGAGCACCAGTGTGCGAAGACTCACACATAGTGCAAGTCTGCATGTAACAGACAGGCAACACGGATTGGGGGCGGGGAAACAACTAACAAACCATCACATTTTAACCTATCTGTTTGACTCTTTCATATTATTTTAATTCCACCTGTGTGTGCATGACCTGGGAAGAATGCACTGGCCTTGAAGTTGACAGATGAGTGGGACCTGGCCACCAAGTAATGTGAGGACTCTCTATGGAAGGACTAGGTGTGTGCACCTCTGTGTGTGTGTGTGCTTGGGCACAGCTTCTTCTATCTAGTAGGGGCTGAGTGTGGAGGCTGAAGCGGGGAAGGCCATGAAGAGTAGGGACAGACCAGACAGGACCTAGAGGTCATTATCAGGGTTCAAGATCCTGTGCCGAGGCATGGGAACTGCAGCAGAGTTTAAACCATGAATGATGTCTTTGTGTTGCTCACCAAGTCTTCTCTTCTGCTTCTGGGAGGGTAGGTGGGAGGGCAGAGAGGAGGCCAGGGTGCTCAGGGCTGTGGAGAAGGACAAGGAAGCAGGTGTGTGTAGGTGTCTGGAGAGCCTGGCCCCTGTGCTCTCTATAGGGTCACAGGGCTGTGTGTTGCTACAAGGACTAGTTTCTCTTAATGAGTTTTCAGTCACCTTTGCTGATTTCAAGTGGGTCAAAAAGAACAGCTCAAATCCTGCCATTAGGGAGCTGGGATGACTCAGCTATGTGGAGGCTCAAAGCCTTCAGGGTCAGGCTCTGGGAGACAGCCCTTGACAGTAGTCCTCAAACAAGACCAACAAAATGTCTCTGGAACGTTGGGAGGGGGTACTCAACGAAGAGCCTTGGCGTCCTTGTTAGCCTTTATAGCAACACTGTTGGTTACATTTTGTTAACTGATACATGCTAGGATCTTCTGGAAAGAGGGAAACTCAATAGAGAAAAATGCCTCCATCATATTGGCCTATAGGTTAGCCTGTAGGGGGATTCTATTGATTAGTGATTGATGTAGGAGAGGCCAGCCCACTGTGGGCAGTGCCGCCCCTCGGCAGGTGGTCCTGGCTTGTATAAAAAGCTGGCTGAGCAAGCCATGGGAGTGAGGCAGTAAGCAACACTCCTCTATGGCCTCTCTTCTGTTCCTTCAGTGATGTCTGTGATGTAGATACGTAAGCCAAATAAACCCTTTCCTCCCCAAGCTGCTTTTGGTCATGGTGTTTCATCACAGCAGTATAAACCAAGCTAGAACATTAATAACAACAAGGGCCCCCCACTATGTTATCTTTTTTCCTTCAGAGTGCACCCCAAATCTAAACCCTGATGTTTCATCCACCACTTCCACCTCTAGCCCAGGTACCCTAAGTTCTAATGCCCCCCTACTTTCCTACAAGCTGTTCTTGAAGAATCCTATTAGTGCAGACCTCAGATCACAGTAGGAAGCTGGTACGCTCTTGTGGCATTCAGGGGTGAAGCGGAGCCCTACATATTATCTGCTCCAACTGGGCACCCAGCCCCTGCTTCTCTGATCCTGCCACTGGACTTCCCATCCTTCCCCGCCGCCCTGCTCTTCTGTATTTTCCATTGATTGACCGTGGAAACCCTACCCAAGACAGTCCCACGGTTCCCTTCACGGTTGGTAGCAGCAGGGAAGCAAATGCAATTCCTGTGCTGCAGCAGTCTGTGGAGTTCCCTTACCCCTTACAGAGCTCCACTCGAATCAAGCCAAAACCTATGACACCCACAGAAAGGAATTCCACAAGTCAGTATGAAACAGAGCTGTGGTTTATTAAAAGAGATTTAAAAATATGTCTTCAAGTTTATAATACAATTACATCATTTCCCCCTTCCCTTTCCTCCTTCCAAACCCTTCCTAAAATCCCATCTTGTTCTTTCAAATCATGGCCTCTTTCTAAAAGAGATTTTTAAACATGGATTTAATGCAGGGAGATCAGAAAAAGAGGGGCCCAGGGGAGGAATAAGACATCCCCAAGCATGGATATGGGCTTTTCAAGGTACAGTCACACTGCATTGCCCTTAAAGAAATCCATGTACTATTTATTTTTATTTATTTATTTTCCGATGGTACATGCACATATACAGTGTTCTGTGATTATATTTTTTCCTTATTGCTCCCTATGACCCCTATCTTTTCACTCTGAGCTCCTTCTTCCTCCCAGCTAGACCCTCAATGGTTGCACCACCAAAGAAAGCGACATCTCCTGTAGCAATTGCAGACACTCAGCAGTTCCTTAGGAAGGAGTGGGGGCCTGCTCCAAGCTAAGAAGGGCACACATATCTGCTTACGAACACAAATACTTAGAAGGAAGTATGGCAACGTGTCCATTTAGGGAAGCAATGATGGCATGTTCCACTTTGGGCTCATGACTCACCCCGTCTGAGGCTTTTAACCAGGTTTATAGTCCTGAATGTATGTTCCCTCCTGTGGAAGGGGCCTCCTATACAGGCTGGTTACCCTCAGCAGACTCGAGCCACTATTCTGCCAGTTAGAAGTAGGTATTGCCGAAAGCGTGTTCTAGAGTGCATGCGACCGTTGATGATCCCTCTCCCCCAACAGCCTGCTTAACAGTTTTTAGCACTATGCAGCCAGCAGAGAGGACATTTCCAGTTCAATTCCAATTTGGTTTCCCTACATCCTGTAACCAAAGTATGTGGTGTCTTCAGTAGTAGGACCTTAACATCTAGTCTTGGTGGGATACCAAAAGTGATGACAATAGCCATTATTCTTTTGGGAAGTTGTCTATCTTTATAATAGTCATATGTATATGTATATACATATGTTTATATATTTTATATATGTAATTTTGGTGAGTTATAAAGTTATCTTCAAAGAGTTGTGAGACTTAGCTTTTAATGACTGGGGCACTTCTCCAGCCCATGCTAAGAAATTTAAATGAAATTACAATGGTACATGATATTAAACCAGTTGGGACTCCAGGCAAAACTCTAGATCACAGGGATGTAGAGAGTTAGGGCATCTTTACTATAAACAAATAATCAGGGTATTGTTTTTGAGCTTCCCAGAATGTACACAGAGGAGCAGGACTCTACTCGAGATCGTAAGTGCTGAGACCTTACCTCTGGATTGATACTGTTTTACCACTCTGACTTGAAGATATCTGTACAGGAGGAAATTCTCCCCGTGTCAGTAACTCCACAGCTACTGTCAACAGCACTGGAGTTCTGGGCTCTCAGCTGTGAGAGGCCTCACAGAGTTGCTGGACTGACAGTCTCCTCTTTCTGTCCATGTCCCCCCCGACTTTCCCTTTCTTTCCATACACAGCCTGGTTTAGGCAGCTGTTCACATGTCACCTTACTCAGACCTTGCCCAAGCACCTTATTTCAAAACACATCCTCAGCTCTCTTTCTCATGTGCCCCTCCGTGACTTTCTCCACTGGCTATGCCACCACCTAACAGAACATCTTATGTATCAGTTCAGCTCCCCCTCTTAGCCTGTGAGATCCCCAGGGCTGGACTGAGAGTAGCCCAGAGCAAATAGGCAGCTGCCCACTTCCCTGGAGACAGAGTTTCTATCCTGGTCACCGTTAAAGTCCTGGTGCTGAAAGAAGTTATCACAGGTGGGGATGTCATCATGGTTTCTCAGGGACGTAGGCACTGTAACACCAAGCTCTGTGCTCCTGGGCCTGTGCTTCATTCAACTTTTGTAACATTCAGGGAGATGCTGCTGCAGCGGGGGATTTCTGATTCCGAGGTTTTCTGTGAAACCGTCATCAAGTTGCAGTTTTCTATGTCCAATCCAATTATAATCGAATCTATAGAATTCTTCCTCTCTGGCATTGTGTCTCATGTGCACAAGGGTAATGGGCCAGCCAGTTTTTCCTCTTCTGAAACTTCCCATCTGTTTGTGTATGCTGCCCATCTTTTCTATTAGGTCCTTTAACCACTTTGTAATGATCTGCATTGTATGTAGATGTATACTATGTGCATAAATACGCAATGTAATGTAAACCAGTAGTTTAAATTTCTGGCTTCCTAATGGATGGCTATTTATTGAGTATCATGAGTCAAGCACTGAAACAATAATTTTAATCTTTAACCAGAGATTTAGGTGAGAAAATTGAGGCTCAGTAACTATAGGTTACTTGTCTGTCCAAAAGTGTCCCCGCCCTCTGGCAGACTAAGTGCAGAGCCTTTGTCATAATTGGCTCTCCCGGGCTGCGGGGCTGCTGCCAGTCATTTGCTGTCCTGAAGACCTTCACTCAGCTTAGCAATTTATCTATACCAAAGGATGCAGGTGGTTCATCCCCATGGCACCTCACTGTGGCTTAAATTCAAGCACCTCCATTGCCTTCCAGCCCCTGCCATCTGGCCCCATCTGCCGCTTCCTTCCTCTCCCCAGAGCCTTTCCAGCAGGGTGCCAAGCTGGTCCCAGCCTTTGCTAGGAGGCTACCACACCAGTGCCCATGGTTTCTATGTCCTTACTCTCCATATCCAACCTCCAATCTAATTGTATTGTCATTCACCGCACCTACTCATTTGACACACACATGACACAGTTGAGCACTGGTCTTTTCCCCTCAGCAGTTGTAGGACTTACACAAGCAATTTGCTTCTCTGTGTCTTTGCTCGTTTGTAAAGCAGAGATAATGAGAGAGCCTATCTCAGGGAGTTCACACGAAGACTCGGCAAGCTAGACTAAGGGTCAATACAGAACAGGTGTCTCAAGAAAGGCAGCTGTGACACAGTGTGACACAGTCCCAACACTTCTCTGGGATACTCATGCCAGCTGAGATACAAGAGGAATGCGACAGGAATTCCTATGGTCAAAGCTAGAGATGGCCCAGCCCCCAAGCTGGCCCTCCGCTTGCTTGCCTGCCGATTTAGCCGCTTGGCTGCTCGGGTCCCAGTCCAGCTGGCCAAGCGGTGGCTTGAGTTCTCCTGCAATCCCTCCCCTTGTCTCCATGCCAGCCACATTTGATTTTTGTCACCAGAGACAGGCCGCAAATGATAGACATGAGGGTTTGCTTGATGAAAGATGCTTACTTCCAAAGGAATTGAATGCTCAGGAGGGCAGAGACCCAGACAAGCATGCGCACAGGTAGAAGTCCATGTAACAACGGCTCCCATGCTGTGCCCAGGATTTATTTTGCATATATTAATTGATATGATTCAAGCGCTCCATGTAACAACTCAATAAGGTGTTTTTTTCAATTATTATTCCCAATTTTATTGATATGGGAGATGAAACAAAGAAGGGGTTAAATTTGCCCAAGGTTAAATCAGTCCAGTGGCAGAACTATATTATAACAGAGGGAACCACACTATCCGAATAGAACTCTAGAAACTGTGGCCATAGTGTACATGTGCAATGACAAGTGCTTGGTTGTAGACATTTGAATGAAGATGGTGTCCCCTGATGGACATGAAGACCTTCAAGGTGGGTCAAGGACATCCACACTTACAGGTGGGGGTAGCTAAGAAACCAGTGTTTACCTCACGGGAGCCAGAGCATCATAGTTATATTTACTCCGTCACATCTTCACTCAGAGGTAGGCACACTTGTGAGCGTGTGTTCTGAGACTGCTCCCACGTGTCCACAATCACATGGATTCAGTGGCAGTTCCAGAAGGACAGGTGCTCTCCTGAGATTCCTACCACATCTGATGCTAACATGTGCTCAGCTCATGCTTTGCAGCTTCCTCTCTGGGAAAAGTCCATCCATTTGTAGTTAAGAGGCCTGCCTGGCTTGGGCAGATATGCCCATGATCCCGCTATGAGGCAGGTGACTTCCTGTTCTAAAGCTCGGGTCTGCCCAAAGAGTGTGCCTTCCCGATTCAGTAGTCTGCTGGCTGTCGTGTCAATGCATTAGAATGCTCCCACCCAAGGCTTTTGTCTCTGCTTTTGCCTGGATGGGTCCATATGATTTCTTTCCAAAATTCTTTCAGGTTTTTGCTTAACCATATCTCTCCAGCAAGACTTTCTTGGTCTCCTGGTGAATGACAACTCTACAGTTTTGCTCTTGCCCTGCCCTTCCCCAGAACTCTATTCCTATCTCCCTAGCATCCTTCCCCGAGACTCCAGTTTTCTGTTTGCTGTTACTCTCCTCTGCATGAAGGTATCTTCTGAGTCCAGAGCAGGTCTGGTGTGTGGCAGGAGAGATCTTCACTGTGACTAGGTGTCCTTGCAGGCCTGTTGGGAAGTTTGAGAGAATCATCATGGGCACTTGAAGGGATGCTATCTCAGAACTCTTTTTGAATATCACCAGATACCATGCAACTAAGTCTCTGCTGGAAGAGTCTGCTGAAACATGGAGTGAATAAGAGTCCATGGCCAGTTGATGATTCCAGTCCCGTCTCTGGCTCAGTACTGTTTGCATGGGGTGTCTTTCCACATTGACATCTTTGAAGATACAACACCACAGGAATGGTCATGAGTATATTCTGGGCATCGCTGAGGTCACCCTCCATTCATCCAACCAGTGCTTATAGAACACATACTGTGTGCCACTGTGCACAGCTGCAGTGTTTTTAAAAAATGATACAATATTCTATCATGTGATACCTACCATTTTAGCTGCTTTTAACATGGCCCATTCCCAGTAAGTGCATTTCTACTGTTATGCAATCATTGTTACAATCCATCTTCAGAACCTCCTTACCTTTTAAAACTGAAATTCTGTATCCATTAAACACAGTCTCTCAACCCTGTCAACCACTGTTCCTTCTGTTGCTATGGATTTGACTATTCTAGAAACCTCATGTAAATGGAAGCACATGGTATTTGTTCTTCTATGACTTGCTTACAAGGTCTATGTATATTGTTACAGGGCAGAAATTCATCCTTTTTATGAGGCTGAATACTATCCCACAAATACATCTTTGCACAGCATATATTATCTGGTTCCTTCTGGTAGACACGGGTTGCTTCCTCATTTTGGCTACTGTGACTCCTTTGAGATAAGGTCTCATATGTTCTAGGCTGGCCTCAAATTCATTACCTAGCTGAAGATGACCTTGAATTACCTCTGATCTTCCTATCTCCACCTTCCAAGTGCTAGTGTTATAGGCAGTTATGGAGGTACAGGGGATCAAATATGGACCTTATGAGTGATAGACAAGCACTCTACCAAGTACACTTCATCCAAGCCCCCAACAAATTCATTTTGGATATCCTACTTTCAGTTGTTCTGGGTATGCACCCCAAGTTAGAGTTGGTGGGTCACGTGCAATTTTCTTAGTGTTTTATGCAGTAGAATCAGTGAAACTAGCCTTGCACATCATTTCTGACCAGCCTTGTGCAGCCTTTCAAGGTGATAGATAGTGGCCCATCTGCCTCTTTAATTATTCAGGACACTTCTGCTTTTATCCTTAATTCAGGCTCTCCCCAATTCTGGGAGTCAGGTGGGAGGAAGCCTGCAATCTCCTTAGGTCAGGCAAAGGCATTCGATTCACCGGTGAAGGGTGGGGAGTTGGGGTTGGGAGTCTCTCAGTCAAGGTCACTGGCTGAGCTATGGTGGATCCTCCAGGACTGCCTTGAAGCCTGGGCCTGCCTTGGCCATGACCTTGGGGACAATGATGGTACTGTGACCAGTTCTCATGCCTTTTCTCATAGTAGACAGGGATGAACACCCACAGAAAGCAGGATCCTGAGCAACTCTGCGCACCTGTGCCAAGTTATCAATGAATGTGCAGCCTATCCAGGCTGGAAACTCAGAATGTCTCAAGGCTAGCTGGAGCGTGAGGGGAGGTGGCACCCTCACAAACTGCCTGCCATCTGGAAAATAATTCAGTTCCCTGGCAACCATACATAGGTTTCGGCTATGACCTCTCTGCACAAAGACTGGGGGGGGTCTCTAGGTATGGATAAGAGTCCTAGAGTGCTTCTTTTGGCTGTGTGCTGTTTCAGGGCTTCAAGTCCAGAATTGCAGGGGGGATTCCAACAGCTCTGAGAAGCCATTCCATCTCAGCAGGACAGGCTCCGGTGAAGCAGTCCTTAGTCTCATTTTGCTTTTGCTTTTTGGCTGATGTAATTTTTGTGGGTTGAGAGCAGGAGACTTTGCATCCCTGGGCTGGAGTATCCCCAAGGGAGCAGACATGTCCAGAGCTGAGTGAATCCTTGCTAGCTCACTTCTCTCCTGGCACAGAAAAAAATGCTTAATGAATGTTGGTTGAGTGGCTAAATCGAGGTCTGAGGGGCACAGTCACTCTGCTGATTTCCTCTGTCCTTGTGAATTACAACCACGACACCCCCATGACAGATGATAAGATTAATGTTTGGAGAGGTGGGACAAAGTACCTGGGTCACACAGATGTTAAGCAGTGTGTGTCTGTATGCTGTGGGGGGGGGGGCATGTACCTGTGAGTATTCAAATGCCCTCCATGTGTCTTGCAGTCTGTACTCCTGGGCACCTGGGCACCAGGGCACCAATCTGGATTTGGTTTTTGGTTTTTGGTTTTTTCAAGACAGGGTTTCTCTGTATTGTTTTGGAGGACCAATCTGGATTTGTATTGCCCACGGGCGTCTGCCCCTGCAACTGCTGTGCACCCACCTCTGTTTCTGAGCGTGCACCTGCATGTCTTTGTAAACCGCTGGGACACCTTTTGTGTTGGCTGTCCTCTTGTCTCTGCATGTCTTGGACCTTGTGGATTGACAGACCAGCTCTGTTGGATCTCCAAGCCTTGTTTAGTGGCCCATTGTATTTTCCTGTGTGTTGCGGACTCTCCCCCCACCCCCACCCCCCACCAACCCTCTTGCAGAACCTTGACCTCCCAGATATGCAGCCCCCGAGCTCTTTTGGCACAGCATGAACTAGGGCAGAGGAGACACAGGCAGACTCTGTGTAGCCTTGGAACCCAGATTCCAAACCTTGGCTCCAACACTGGGCTCCTGGTTTGGCTCCTGACTTACAGTTACCAACCTCGTAAGATAATGAGATGACTCTTTGGCTGAAACACTTGCCACGCAAGTATGAGGACCAGAGTTTAGATTCCTAGACCCCACTCAAATGCCGGGAAGAATGGATGGCCCACCTGTAATCTTAGCCCCAGGGAGGGAGGCAGAGATAACAGATCCTTGGAGCTAGCTGGATAGCTAGACTAGCCATATCTGTGAGCTCTTGGTTCAGTAAGAGATCCTACCTCAGTGAATAAAGTGAAAAGGGATTGAGAAGGATACCAGACATCAAACTCATGTCTGAACTCCATGTGCATCTGCATGGACCTATGCCCCTCCCCCACCTCATGCAGTAGCACACACACACACATACACGTATACACAGGCAACAAAATCAACAACAAAAATCAAAAATCAGCCCCAGAATGAGCAACCAGAATGTCTGTGCTGGGTTTGTTTCCATGACAACACAGAAGCTGGCAGGCCTCTGGCTCATAAAACAGGTTATAAAGCAGGGAGATGGGTAGGGGTGCTGCTGGGCTTAGTAAAGGGTCCTTCCAGGTGGAGCTGGGGTCCCAGAGACTGGACTGTCTCTCTGGGGAAAACCACTCCTGTGCTGCCTCTACCCATGTGTTGAGTAATCTTGGGAGATTTCCTCTGTCTCCCAGAGCCTCAGTTTCCTTCTCCAAGAATGGGAACAGAAAGAGGTCCATAGTTCTGCCCCTCAGGTACGATGCTAACAATTCAGGACTCAAGTCTGGAATGAGTTTTCAGGGCTTCAGTGTCCCCATTGGTAGAAATCTGAGGAGAAGCAGCCATGTGAATAAAGGTCCAGGGTGAGTTGAGAGCTGGATGCAAACCCCTCTTTGCCTGTCAGCTGTGGGAACTTGAGAAAGGGTTGAAGTCGCCGGGGCAAACTCAGCTCCGAAATGGAGACCAAAAATGTCATAGTTTTTAGTGAGTAATTAGTCCATGTCTGTGGCACACTCAATATGGTGCCTGGTGTGATGTCTGGGCGAGGTGTGTAGTCATAATAGCTATTAGCAATAACAGTGCTAACTCTGTGCCAAGCCCTCACCTAAATGCTTCACACATGGCATTTATTTCCCCCTTACAAGCAATTATTCCATTTTTCAGATGAAGGCACTGTTAGGTCCAAAGCAGGCTCCAAAGCCAGCAGCTGTGCTGCTGACAGACGTCCTGAATGACAGTCTGGGCTCAGCTAGGCTGGACTCTCTCTGACGGGCTAAACAGAAGGACAGCTAGTGGATAAGCAAAACCCAGACTCAGCATTCCTCAGGAACCTTGTGAATCAGGTTTCTTTTTGTCAGATAAAGCCATTACTTCCCTTATCCACGCCCTGCAGACAACTGCCTTGGACAAGGGGATCTGGTTTCCAGGGAACTCAAACAAGCCTGGTACAACTAAAGCCCCCACACTACCTCCCAGGCTGTCTGACTCTCACCTTTCCTGTCCCCTTGAAACTGACAGTTCCTCCCCACATTTTTTCTGTTCTGTCTGCCCCTCACCCCCTCCAGACAGCCCCAGCAGTGTAGGAGGCTGCAGGAGTTTGCACCAACCCAGAGAACACCTCTGTTTTCTTCAATAGATGTTAGCCAAGTTCATACCCTAAGGCTGTCAGTAGAGCCATCAGTGTTTGTCTCCTGGTCATCACATAAAAAGTAGATAATGGGGACAAATAGGGGCCAGACCTAAATTTCTTCCATGGAGGACTCCTTCATTTCTTCATCATTCCCTGGCTTGAAGCGTATTTCCCTCAGCCTGTCCACTCTCCCTGACCCCATCCCGAACTAAGTGGCCCAGGTGATGACACACTTACCTGATGATCACATCATCCACCATCCAATCTATTTTCATACAGCAGTCAGGAGACTTTCTTGAAAATGCAAATTAGATCATGTCACCCATTGAACACGCTTACAGCTTCTTATAATCATCCATGATGAGTGTAACATTACATGACCAAGAGCCACCCAGCTACACACACACACACACACACAGAGAGACAGAGAGAGAGAGAGAGAGAGAGAGAGACAGACAGACAGACAGATACAGAGAGAAAGAGACAGAGACAGAGAGAGATCATGTGATTACCACATACACGCATGCATGGACAAATGTAAATGCACACACGCTCACATTCCTGTTGGCCTGCAGAGAGGAGGGCCATGGAACTTCTGACCCACTTGATCCTGAGTCTAGTCTTCCCCTGGCCCACTGAGGCGCACTTGATTCAAAAGCATCTTAACTTCGGCTGAATACCATGTGATTTTCTCCCAGGTCCCCTTTGTGCCCCTCTTTCCCTAGAATCTGTCCTACAGGAATCGTGACAATGATCTGAGGTGTGGATGGCTCTGGAAGAACATGGAAGGAGAGAGGACATTGAGCTTGGAGTATTTACTCCTCGTCTATGGATGCCGGGTCATCTTGGGATCACCAGGCCCTCCACTGCACCCCAGCTCTGTTGGGAGTCGTTATCTGTGTGCCTATGATGGGCTTCTCTTTCTTCTCGCTGTGCACTGAGGGTCCCGAGGAGTGCTGTGTGCTCTGCTGTAGGCTTGTCTTTCTTTGTGAGTAATCCCTCTACTAAACCCTAATCAAATTGCCCGACACAGGGCCGGCTGCTCCCACAGTGCTTTGACCACCGACCGCTGCTTTGAGCCACCAGGTCCGGGTTTGAATTCTGATCAGGTCTCTCCCCTGGTGACATCACAGAACCTCACCAGGCCCCCGGATTTCTCTTGTACAGAAACAACATCCAGAAGAGGACATCTTTCAACGGCAGTGCAAACCAGTAGGTTCAGGAACTAAGTCATTTTCTGTTAATTATTATGGTCCCCTCCCTGGAGCCTCATAGAGTCCCCAGCATGTACATGTCTTGAAAAAAGAACTTGCTGCAATTACAATGAAATAAACGAGCAGCACAACAGCTGTAAACAATGACCAGGGGGCTTATCCACTTCACAAAAGGGCTGCACTTCAGCTGCAGGAAGCAGCTTTTGTTGGGAAGTCCTCAGTCCTGACAAAGCAGGGGGGGGGGGTGTGAATGTCTATATTTATTAAAACATATTTAGCTTCTATTTCTCTTTCCTACACATCCACTGCACCCTTGAGAGGCAACAAAGAAGGATGGGAGAACTATTTAACCCAGGTTCACTCCTAGCTCTGCTGCCCACTGCTTTTTGGACCTCCATTTTGTACTCAATAAACCAGGGGTGGTGATTTCTACCTTGTCAAGAGCCCAGCAGAGAAGTCCGAATGGGTACACTGAGGGTCATCCATAAGGATTAGACACAGACCCATAGCTGAGACTGGACCATGTGGAAAGGCTTTGTGACCAGGACATCAGTCCCCTGAGGGGCTCAGGAAGCCCTGAGCTGGTAGCCTGCTCTTTCCCTCCAGCTGAACAGTGACATCAGACCAGCCGGTCCCCGCCTGTGGGTGGGCAGGCAAGTCTCAAGTCTGGTTGTCCCAGTTTCTGCAGCCATCCCCAGGTTCCTGCAGCTGCCATGGGGCATTCAGGCTTGCTGGGATTAGTAACTGGATCACAGCCCGAGAGCCAAGGTCCCAAATATAGGGCTGCCTGTGCCTACTGCAGAAGACCTTGGCACCAGCTGCTCCACCTCCTCAGACCTTACGTCATAGGCAGGGAAACTGAGGCCTAGAAAGGGAGATGGATTTTTCCACTGCTACTTGGTGAGCAAATAGTGACCAGACCTAAATTTCTCACATCCGGGCCTCATTCATTCCCTGACTTGAAGCTTTTTTCCCCCAGTCTGTTCACTCTCACTGGCCACCCTGAACTACACGTCTCAGCTGACGGGACACTCTAACCTGATGGTCACATCATCTTCCGAACATTCTATTCTCATACAGCAGTCAGGAGGAAACCTTGAATACTCTTACAGCTTTTTGTGTCACCCAGAATGAATGTAAAAATTACATGGTCAAGAGTCACCCAGTCCCATAGAGCCCTTTTTTACATTGTGCTGCACATACACACATATTATCATGTGTTCACACATGTGCAAATGATCACCACACATAGGCATGTGCATACATGGAAATATGTGTCTATGCACACACATTCACATACACGTATACACAGCATACACATAATTATCCACATCCATACAAGCACATGAAAATAGGCACACACACGCACATATTCATGAATACACATACATGCAGGCAGCCATGTGCATATGTGTATACAGACACAAACATACAAACATGAATAACACACATCCAAACACATGCACAGACATAGATATGTGCCTTTGCATGGACATAAAGTTTCAGGCACACACAAATAAACATACACTCACATGCACACAAATAAACACACACAGATGCACACATATACATACCCACAGATGCATACACACAGTAAAAACCTGATTATGTTGGCCTTTGCTGTCTTTGGGAGGTCCTGCACAACTGGGGCCTATGTATGTAGTTACACATATGAATATGCCACCCTGTGTCTGTGTGCATGAATGCGTGCATATGTCCCTATTTTCATGTGTTTTTGTGTAAATGAGCATATGTGCATGCTGTGTGACATGAGTACATGTGCATATTTTGTTTGCAAGTGTGTGCATATACACGTGTGCCTGGGTCTTTGTGCCTGCTTCTCTCTCCTTGAACGTTTTTCCTGAACATCACCATGCCTAGTTCCCTCCTGTCTCCCACTAACTCCCCTTTAGCCCATCAAGGCTCCACTTATGCACATTTTGTCCTGCACTAACTCACCTCTTTGTTTTCATGAAAACTCATTCATGCTCGGGTGTGATGACAAGTTGCTTCTATTCAAAGACAATTTTTATTTTTAAGCTTTAAAGGTTAAAAGCAAGCAAACAAAAATAGCTGATAGTGGCTTCTGTGCTCCTAGTAGGGTTGAGGACTGTCCTGAGTCCCTGAAACTGCTCTCAATACACAGCTGTCACTCTGTCTCGGTAGGAACTAAGAGCCCACTCCTGAATGAGACAGTCTACGTGGCTTTTTGGATTGTGCCCATCCTTGTCACCTCATTTCCTCCACCATCTACCATTTTCCCAAGATAAATCAGCCAGGTCAGCCACCACATTTTGATGAAAAAGAAACAAGTTAGTCTTTTGACTTGACAAAGTCTGCCTTTCTAGGGGTAGAGGGGCCGGGGCGGTCAGGAGCATGTGGGATTGGTGCTGCAGGGGCCAAGACAAGGCTCGTTTTGTGTTCTGGGACAAAGATAAAGTGTCCTGGCAAGATGGGGCCAGGGCCTTTCCAGCGCCAGCTCTGGCAGACGGGATTGGCTGGCAGTGTGACAACTCACCCCGTGTGACTGGATGGCCCAGCTTCCCACCACCTCCTCCCCTCTTGTAAGCAAACAATTGAGAGCGGTGAGACAGTCATGAAAGTAAGCAGTTCGTCCTTCCTGGATACCTGGCATGCCCGGGCATGGGCATCCTCAGATCCTGCAGACTGGGACTTGTGGGGTCAGGAGCCTTAATTTGCTGCATCCATGGCCTTCGGAGAGGTAAAGCCGGCCTCAATTCTGGGTCATGTGTCTGGCCTCTCTAAACCTCTGGCTATCATTGGAAAGACAATTCCAGTCGTACAGATTCAGTGATGTGTTGCCTAATAACAGCAAGGCACAAGCTGGATGCAGAGGGGCCTCTCGGGCTTCAGGATTCCACTCGACATCTGGAGTCTCATCTGATTCTCAATGTCACCCCTGTGCAGGAAGCGGGGTGCTCGTTCCCACTGAGTTAGAAACTGAAACTGGGGAAATATTTGAGAGCTGGAGTGCTGGGTGACACCTCTGGTCCTGTGTACCCTATGCCTCCTGTAGAGAATGCCCATCCCCCACCCCCAGATAATGGACTTTGTCTTTTATGACAACCTAACCTAGAGCAGGAAGAAATTCACTTTTCACTGGGGGAACTTGTGTGTTGTTTATAATCGTTTTCTATGTGGGAGTTTTTGTTTTGTTTTGTTTACTTGCTTGCTTGCTTTTGTTTTTGTTTTGTTTTGTTTTGCTTTGAGGTTTGAGACAGAGTTTCTCTGTGTAGCCCTACAGGCTTTCACTCTATAGACCAGGCAGGCTTCAAACTCAGAGATCCACCTGTCTTTGCCTCCTGGGTTCTGGGATTAAAGGTGTGCAGAAGATTTTAAAGCGGGCATGTCCGGCTCTATGACTTAGTCTTTGTCCAGGCCTTTGTTGAACATCTGCTCTCCTGGTTGTCAGGAGACTGAGGGACAAGGGAGAAGAGCTCCTGGCCCCCAGGAGCTAATATTCAACCCAAAGCTCTGGATCGTAGCTGCACAGCAGAATCATTTGGGGGAATGGTGACCATTTTTGATGGCTGTGCATGTGCTAGAGCCATGGGACTTTAAACAGTGATTCTAGGAGCCAGCTTTGCTGAGAACTGGAGCGAGCATGAGGAAGAAGAGAAATGAATGACCACCTAGAAAAGTAAATTGGTCTAGGGAAGGGAATCCATAGAAAATGGGGCTGCTGTAACATAGTTCAGCTCCTGGGGTCACAGGTGAGGAGTCTATAGCAGGAGGGACCCATAGAAGCTTCTGAATACATTATGGAAAATTAGGGGGCATGGGCCCAGGCCAGGGGGACAGAAAGAGCCAAAGCAGGAGGAGAGTGTGCTGGTGTGTGCTGACTTTCAGTAAGGCAGCATAGTGCTGAAAAGTCACAGGTAGACCAGAAGGCCAAGAGGTGGTCTACAGTTCCCCAGGGTGTGAAGTAGCTTACACTGCCTCAAGGTCCATCCTATCTTTACCCTAGGACTGCCTAGGTCCGTGTATTCAAAGGCTGACCCCAGGACTCCTCCTACCCACCCTTTCCCCAAGCCAATCCCAGCTCGGTACCCTGGGGTACCGAGAAATGAACAGGGAGAGATAAGCAGGGAAGTCAAGGGTTTTTAGAAAGTCTGCCGCTGCTATACAGATGGGTGTATCTGATCAGGCCTTTGAAAGACCCAGAACTAGGAAGTGCTCTGGTCTCACAAACATGGCGTACAGGGCCAGAGGCCATGTTGACTAGCCTGCAAGGAAGTAATGAACTCTGATCATGGCCTGGATTCTGAAGCACCTGACTCAACACAAATCCAGAGTCTCCAACAGTAAGTGGTACCTTTGAAAAGTGTTTTGGCAATTTGAGGTAGAATTGTGTTCCGATAACACAGACCTCTTTCTTTTTAATGTAGAGCCTAGATGTTTTGTTCTGTGTACCAAGCGCTAAGACGCTGGGTCATGCTATCTGTTAGAAGGGTGGGTTGCCTTGGAGTTTTAGATTGGAATGTTGGTAAGAGTTGTGTTTTAAAATGTTTAAAATCTGTGTTCACACATTCTGTTTGTAATAGGATTTTAGGGCATTATGCTAAAATATGTTATTTCCTTGGAATGTAGTGTCATTGTATTTTGTTTGTATGGTGTATGTAAACTTAAAATCAAGAGGAAGCTCATGGAACTGTGGGAGTTTTGACAGGAGTAAGTGATGCTGGCTTTAATGTCAGGGACAAGATTTGGGCTCAGTTTTGACAATGGCGCCTCTGAACTTCATCTTTGTGGACTCAGTGTCCCCACTATTCTAGCAAGGGTTGCTGGGCAGGGTTGCCTGGAGATCCTCTTTCCATCTGCTGTGGATTGGGCTCTGAGTATAGGACTCTCATCTCACTCCCTGCCTCCTAAGGAGAGAAGGAGGCTCTTACCCAGGAGATTGATCTCATCTAGGAACCACTGACTTCCTGCAAGTAAATAGCTTCTTCACTGACAGAAAAAGAACGAGGATCAAATGGCTGGGCTGAGAGACCTGCAGACCTCATGAGTGAGAATCTAGGGCTGGCAGCCCACTGCTCACACCCAGTCTGGGCAGGAACCAAGCTCTCCCTCAACAGTCTTCATAGCCTCCACTGCTGACCACGCGGCTGTCCAGTAATAGGAGGAACTTCTGAATTCTGATTGCCTAGGACCACACCCCATGGCCCAGTGAGATCCTATTACTCTTGAGTTCTCCATTCCTGTGTGGATCAAGCTCCTTTAGAACAGGCCTTACACAAGTGGTTTGAGCGAAAAATATCCGGGACTTCCTCATACCAACTCTCACGGCTTCTTACTCACTGGAAACAAGTCATGCCAAGGCAGCCTGGGAGTATCCACATACTCTCAGAGGCCCTGCTGGCTGGACACCTCAGCCTTGCATACTGCAACTGCCCGACAGCACAAGCACTCTGTAGCCCAAGAGTGCGAGGGGTGAAAAGCACGGTTCAGCTAATGTCCGTGAGGTCTTGCCTTGGTCTGTTTTATAGTTATAACAGAGTACCTGAGACAATTTGTATACAGTTTATTTACAATAGGGTTCCTAAAGTGGGGGAAAGTCAAGAATCTGAAACAAATCTCCGCTAGGATTCTTGGGAGGGCTTGATAGTCTACCCATGGAGAAGAAAGGGAGGAAACGGGGTATGCCAATTAGTTTCATGTCATTTTGACACAAACTAGGGTTGTCTGAGACAGGGAATCTCAACTGAGAAAATGCCTCCATAAGATCAGACTATAGGCAAACCTGAAGGACATTTTCTTAATTAGTAATTGATGGGGGAGGGCCCATCCCATTGTGGGTGGTCCATCCCTAGGTTGGTGGTCTTGGGTTCTATAAGAAAGCAGGCTATGCAAGCCATGAGGACCAAGCCAATAAGCAGCATTCCTCCATGGCCTCTGCATCAGCTCCTGCCTCCAGGTTCCTGCCCTGTCTGAGTTCCTGTCCTGACTTCCCCTAAATGGACTGTGACTCTTATTTGTAAGATGGATAAGCCCTTTCCTCCCTAAGTTGCTTTGGTCATGGTGTTTCAGCAAAGCAATGACCCTGACTAAGAAGAAGAGACAGGGCAAGGGAAGGCACTCTCCTTTTTAACAATCTGCTCTAGTAGAAACTAACCCTGTCTTGTGGGAACTGATCTAATCCCTTCAGGAAGCAGGGCCCAAACACCTCTTCGAGGCTCCATCAAATCTCAGTATGTCACAATGGGGGCTAATCCATTAACTTGAACTTTGGTAGAAACAGGCCATAACAATGTTCTTGCGCAAGTCACTTCCTTGGCATCTTTCACTACAAAATGATGTGATGACCGTGACCTCATTGAACTAGAGACATACCTGCACAATGCGTAGCTCAGCGCTTATCAACTGACAAGGACCCTGAGCCTGGAGAAGTTAAAGCTGCCCAGGCCAGGTATTCCCCAGTGTTCTTCTAATGTTGGAGAATGAGACTCATGGGATGTGCTCGTGCTTAAATGAACAGGAATCGGAGCAGTTTTGTGTGTGTCTGTGTGTATGTGTAACTGGAAGCAGACAGAATGGGTTTTAGCAAATCAAGACTCTTGATACTTTTTCTTAAATTTTGTATTTGAGATTATAACATAATTATGTTTCTCCCTTTCCTCCCTCCAAACCCTCCTAATATACACCTCATTGCTCTACTTTAAATTCATGGCCTCTCATTTTGTATATGCATATATGTTCCTAAATATAACCTGTTGAGTTCACATGATGTTATTTGTATGTGTGTTTTCAGGGCTGTCCATTTGGTACAGGGCAACCTCTGTCAGCTTTCCTCAGTTGCCTATAGTTCCTTGTGTCTGTTTAAGTCCTCCTGGACTTTTCCCCATCCAGTGTGGCATGTCTGTTGGTCTCATCCTTGTTCGGTACTCATTTGGGCAGTCATTATGGGGGTATCTTCTGATGCTATTAGCAGACACGGTCTCGCAGCAAACTCCCTGATCCTCTATCTCTTACAATATTTCTGACCCTCTTCTGCAATTTCCCTGAGCCTTAGTGCATCCACTGGGGCTGGGCTCTTACAACTATGCATTTTGATTGATTGTGGATTTTTGTAGTGGTCTCCATCTGTTGCAAAGAGACTTTTCCTTGATGGGAGGTCAAGCCTACATTTATCTGTGGGTATAAGGATAAATATTTATAGATATTTGTTAGGGATTGTGGTGCTTCTGAGGACAGATGAGAACTTCAAAATGAGACAGGAGGTAGGTGTGGCTCTGAGCCCATGTAGCATCATTGGCTGGTGACCTAGCGAGGGTTCTATCACTATGATGAAGCACTGTGAGCAAAAGCAACCTTGGGAGGAAAGTTTATTTTACCTCACAGCTTCTAGTCCACCATGACAGGAAGTCGGTGCAGGAACTGGGAGGCCAGGACTGGTAGAACACTGCTTACTGGATTGCTTCACTGGCCTGCTCCATTTTCTTACATGCCCCAGGACTACCTGCCCAGGAATTTTACTGCCTACAGTGGACCAGGCCACTTTACATCAATCACCAGTCCAGAAACTGCCCCATAGGCCAATCTGATGGGGGCATTTTCTCAGGTGAGGCTTCCTCTTCTCAGATAACTCAAACTTGCATCAAGTTAACAGAAAATCCAAGTACAACTGCTGGTCTCTTTCCAGCTGAACAGCTTAGTTATCTCATCTTTAAAATAAGGCCTAAGAGAGAACGTCTTCGTCTTCCTTTATTTCTTGTGGGTGCAGTGAACTTTATTGATGTATTTAAGAGAGTAGGGCTCCCTAAACCCTTGTTGTTCTGGGGTCTGAAGAGGAAACTGTGAGGGAGATGCTCAGTGTCAGTGCCTGAGTTGCATAGGGACTCCTCAGCATCGGGGCCTCTCTTGCTCTCATGTCCTTGCTGGGGTGGGTGGTCCAGGGCTCCTTACTCCTTGGAGACTATGCAGATGACGAGGTTCACCACCCTTTGCTGTAGCCATATTCAGTCATAGCAGGAAATGAGCATTATAAAGTTGTCATTGAGAGCAACACCAGCCCCAGCATCAGAGTCAGAAGATTGGACATCACTGTTAAAGTTGCAGAGACAATGTGGTCCCTGGTGTATCCCAGGGCCCTTTAGTGGGCCCTCGGATGCCTGCTTCACCACCTTCTTGATGCTATCATACTTAGCAGATTTCCCCAGGCAGCATGACACATTGGGGGTAGAAACACCAAAGACCATGCTCGTGAGATTCCCATTCAGCGTTGGCAGCACCAGTGGATGAAGGGATGCTGTTCTTGGCAGCCCACACTACACCTTCCCAGAGGGGCCATCCACAGTCGTCTGAGTGGTAGTGATGTTGTGGACTGTGGTCATGAGTCCTTGCACAAAGCCAAAGTTGCCATGGATGACATACTTCTCATGGTTCACGCCCATCACAAACACGGGGCATCAACAAAAGGGACAGAGATGATGACCCTTTTGATCTTACTCTTCAAGTAGGCTCCAGCCTTCTCCGTGGTGGTGAAGACACCAGTAGACCCACAACATACTCAGCACTAGCATCATCCCATTTGATGTTGGTGGGATCATGCTCATGAAAGACGGTAAAGGCCTTCCCGTTGATGAAAAGCTTCCCATTCTCAGCCTTGACGGTGCCATTGAACTTGCCATGGGTATCACCAACATGCAGACCATGTAGTTGAGGTCAATGAAGGGGTCATTTATGGCAACAATTTCCACTTATCCAGACACGAAGCAGTTCTGGTAACCAGGCGACTAATATGGCCAAGTCTGTTCAATCTGACCCCACCATCGAGTCTTGGGGATGCTGCTGGCACTTCACGAGATCATGTGGCTGTCCCTGGAACAGAGTGGAGCCAAGAGACTAAAAGAGAGCTTTTTTTAAAAAAATGTTTTATTGCTGTTGTTTCATGTATCCAGGTTTATGATATGTGCGTGTGTGGGCACATGAGTGCCATGGTATGAGTGTGGATGTCAAAGGACAACTTTTAGGAGTCAGTTCACTCTTTTCACTGTGGTTTCCCAGAATAAAATTCAGATTGTCAGGCTTGTGTGCAAGTTATTTTACCTGCTTAGTCATCTTGATGGCCTGACATTTTTTTTTAACCCTCAGGGCCGCTATAGGAGTAAAATTGTCATTTGGTATAACATGAATACAGAAACGGCTAGAATAGGTCTTATGTGGCAGAGGGCAGAGGACAGAGCATCAAGGGAAGTGGATGGATAGGGTATGACAGAGGGGTCATAGAGGACTGTTAGCCTCCTAAAGAAATAGCGTGTGACAGGCAGGATAATGAATAGACTCAAGTCCCTCTGAATGCTAGCCAGCTTTGCGGTCAGTATGCTTGCTGTGTGACCTTTAGTTCATACCTTACCTGTCTCTTAGGAAACACCAGCTCCAATGGTGAAGCTTTTTAGAGTTTTCATACTCCCCTTCTGTGTACTCACAAACCTTAGAATGCTTGACTAGGGATGCTAGACATACCTGTCCAAGAACTCTTGTTCTCATCTTCATGATTGGACAGCAAAGAACAGACACCCAGTTCCCAAATGGAACATCCAGGCGAAATAAGGATGGCCAGTAACAATCCCCAGACCTTACCTATTCACTTTCCTGGTGGTCACTTGCTGGGAATGGTGGGAAATGAGCAAACAAGTACAATAAATCTTGGTGCTGCAGTTAAGAAGGGAGTGAGCCACACCTGGTTCCTGCCCTCAGGACTTTCATTCAAAGGGTGAGCT